>NC_133650.1:37509042-37847104 GCF_009905375.1 Apium graveolens
TATGAGAGTCCCGAGGCTTGACCGCTTCTTTACCACTCGAGTCAGATGGGTTTTCATATTCCTTCTTAACTGAAAATAATAAGGTGAATAACAACAAAGGGGTGAGCCAAAAATTGCTCAACAATGTCAACAAAATATAAAACGTGTTAAAGCATTTTAAATGAATCCGTCATCCGGGTATATCTGCAAAGATCTAACCCACGAGAATAGAAAGAAGGCCATTACTGGCGAGTACAAATGAACTAACTGGAACACAAGTTCGCAATCTATATTCTGCTGATCAGTCAGAATATAATGCAGATCCATATCTCAATATATAGATCCAGTCGCGTACCCAGGCACTACGGCCCACGTCGAGGCACCAGTCCATCCCGGTCCTACAGGATTAAGAGACACTCAATCCCAAAATATCCTTATCCAGTCCATCGCTTAGCAACTGGAACAATCGGTATGCTTTGACATATTCTAATCACCACAAATCTATCAATCTCAATGTATCATCAATGGAATATGAATCAAGTATCCAAAGAAACGGAGAAATCAAGAATCAAAATGAAATATGAATAAAAGAATAACAAGTGTGTATCAGTGATTAAGAACAATAATCAAAAGAGTGCAAATGTGATAAATATTTGAATCAATATCATTATTCTGAAAGTAGAATAGGGGAAAAACTTGCCTTCTGCGCGATTCACTGCAATTAGATCACTTTCGTCTGTCACCTTGGACTAATACCGACTCAACTTGCATGGGTGGCTGGTTGGCAAACAGACTAGTTAAGTTACGTCGTACTTCATTTGTATCTTGAATCGACTTCACACCGTTCCTAACATCTACCCATGCGCTTATGACTAACTCATATATTACTTATCAGTAATTAAGACTCAATTAACCACGTAATACACATAAGCACATAGGCACCTAATCATTTTTATAGTTAAATAATTTTTAGAACCAAAATCGACTTGCTGATTGCTCAACTGATCGTTATCTGACTCATTTCCCATTTTTCCGGAATTTTTCGGACTCCTCTCGGCACGCATTACGACCGATAATCAAACAAGTAACAAAATCAACTAATTTTTAGAAGAAATTAAGCTTTGATATTATTTTTAATGAAAAGAATTTATTTTTCTGAGTTAACAGGCTTTCGTTTCACTCGAATCGGACTACGGTTGAATTATTTTTAATTAAACACTGATAATTCCATTTATTATTCACTATAAATAATTATTATTAATTTTTACAACTCAAAATAACTTTTAAATCATTATTTAAGAAAAATCAGAATTAAAAATGATTTTTCTATAATTTTTGGAATTAAAATGAATTTATTATGATTTATTGAAAATTATTTGATTAATTATAAAAGTAATTAATCATTTTTAAATAATTATTAAATAATTATTAAATAATAAATAAATAATAAATAAATAAGAAAATAATTCAATCTGATTTTTAGAAAATAATTTAGAATTATTTATAATATAAATCAATTAATTAAACAATTAATTAATCAATTTATAAAATAAATAAATCTTGATTTTTAAAATTAATAAAAATTAAATTAAATTCAAAATTCCTGAAACATATGTTAGAAAACCATTCCTGACAAAATCAGATCAAACCCGGGTATTTTACACGGGTCAAACGGGTCAAAATCCGGGTCGTGAAGAACACGCCGGATTTTGCCCAGAATCCAGCCACCGGTGCAGAATCCGGTGAGCCATTTTCAGGCCAAAAACGGAACCGTTTGGTTCGTTTTTAAGCTGGAATCAATTCCAAATCACATCACCAATCTGATTCCGGCCACAACATAACAAAAACATCTCAGAATCTTCATCTCCGGTCAAATTCGAATTCAACTCCGGCCAAAAACCTATCTTTTGATTCTGTACACCAAACTAACGTTCTATAGTGCAAATTAAAGCTAAGAACATATACAACCAAAGCCCTAACATTACAAGAACCAATATTCACAGAAATCATCGAGTTGTGTTTTGAAAATCCGACATAAACCCTAGAAATCGTGAATCACTATCCAGGAATCGTTTGTTCAATTAAACATCATGAATCAACTGTAAATCATCTAATAAAGCTATATCAATCATCAAAACATCATAATAACCCCAGAATCAAAATTTCCTAATTCGAACATAAACCCTAGAATTTGAAAATCAAAAACTACGAATTAAAACGTGAAATTGATGCTAGAAATGGAAAGAACATATCAAAACCTTCGATTTAGATACTCGAACTGCTTGATTTGGTACAGAAATCAGATCAAAATCAACGATTGAATCCTCAACCCGAATTTGTTCAACCCGACCCGGCTGAAGAGAATTTTGTATACTTGATTTTTAATTAATAATTATGATTAATTAAATAAAAATTAGGCTACTTATAATAGTAAAATTAATACTCCTAATTAAAATTAAGGCCCTAATTCTACACTTTTTAAAATTAATAGGCCCCTAATTTTATAATTTTTGAGTATTAAAATATAATTTATAAATATTTTATATATACAATATATATGCCAAAATTTACCAAAAATTGTGAATAATGCAAAAATGCAAAGAAATAATATAAATGAAAGAAAAATAATTTTATAAAAATAAAAATGTGATTTTTGTGGGGTTTTTGACACTCAATGGGGCCCAGAAAAGTCATTTTTCGTAAAACGAGAATATTTATAAAATATCTAGATGTTAAGAATAATGCGATTGTAAAAGCCATTTGATAAAAAATAAGGCCCATTATTTTATTTGAAATACTGGCTTTAAAATCATTATTTGGGTCGTAAAACGTTTGAAATGAAAATGATGAATGCATAATAAAATATCTGAAAAATACCTTAAAAATACAGAAATGACATAAAATGCACGTAACACATAACAAACAGGGTTTAACAGATAATCACACATAAATGACACATTAACACACCTTACTTATTATGATTCTAATATAATATAAACGTAAATTTCCCAGTCGTTACATCCTTCCCCCCTTAATAGGATTTTGTCCTCAGAATCTTCTATGAAAACAAATGAGGGTATTTTTCTAATATCTCGCTCTCAAGTTCCCAGGTTGATTCTTCAACCATAGGATTTCTCCACAATACTCGCACTAAATATACAGACTTATTTCTCAACACTTTCTCTCGCCGATCTAAAATTCTTACCGGCTGCTCTACAAAAGACAAATCAGGTTGGATTTCTATCGGCTCATACTCTATTACATGTCTAGAATCAGGATTATATCGCTTAAGCATTGACACGTGAAACACATTATGAATATGTTGCATATGAGGCGGTAAAGCTAATTCGTACGCAACTTTTCCCACTTTCTTCAAAATTTCAAATGGTCCGACATATCGTGGTTTTAATTTACCCTTATTGCCAAATCTGGTCAATCCTTTCCTTGGTAATATTTTGAGTAGTACATTTTCTCCTTCCTGATAGTCCATATCTTTCCTGGCTTGATCTGCATATTTGCACTGCCTGTCTTGTGCTGCATTGAGTCATTTCCGAATGAGTTCAATCTTTTCTTTCATCTGTTGAATTAATTCTGGACCCAAAATTTTGCGTTCTCCAACTTCATCCCAATGTACTGGTGATCTGCATTTTCTCCCGTATAGTGTTTCATACGGTGGCATTCCAATACTGGAGTGATAACTGTTATTATAAGAAAATTCCACTAGAGGTAGATGTTTGTCCCAACTGCCTTCAAAATCGATCGCACAAACTCGTAGCATGTCTTCAATCGTTTGGATAGTTCTTTCACTTTGCCCATCGGTTTGCGGATGATAAGCGGTACTCATGTTCAATTTAGTTCCAAGACATTCTTGAAATTGTCTCCAAAATCTTGAGTTGAAACGAGGATCTCGATCAGACACGATAGATATTGGAACTCCATGTCGCATCACAATTTCCTTGAGATATATGTGCACTAGCTTGTCGAGTGAAAATCTTTCGTTAATTGATAGAAAATGTGCTAACTTTGTGAGTCTGTCAATGATTACCCATATCGCATCATGATTTGCCCTAGTCCTCGGTAGTCCTACTACAAAATCCATTGCTAGATGTTCCCATTTCCATTCTGGAATGTCTAACGGTTGTAATAATCCGCTCGGACGTTGATGTTCCACTTTAACTCGTTGGCATGTGTAGCATTTACTCACCCATTCTGCTATTTCCTTCTTCATGTTCGGCCACCAGAAATTTTCCTTTAGATCGCGATACATTTTTGTGCTTCCTGGATGAATGGAATACTTTGAACTGTGCGCATCTCGCATTATTTCTTCTTTTAATTCTGCCACATTAGGGATCCTGATTCTCGACGCAAAGCGTAAAATTCCTTCATTATCTTTCTGAGTGGTGATCTCTTCTCCCGTTAGGTCATCATCTTGACCCATTACTTCTTCCTGACAGCGGCGAATCTTCTCGAGCAACTCTGGTTAGAAAGTCATAGCGTAGATAGCTTCTGCAGATTCATTGGGAATACGAATCTCGATTTCCAATTTGTCGAATTCCTTGGTTAATTCTTCACATAAAGTTAACCGATTCAATCTTTCTTTCCTGCTTAGCGAATCTGCTACAACATTTGCTTTCCATGGATGATAACTGATCGTGACATCGTAATCGTTTATCAATTCCAGACATCGACATTGTCGCATGTTCAGCTCCTTTTGCGTAAAGATATACTTCAGACTTTTATGATCTGTGTAGATTTCACATTTTTCACCGTAGAGATAATGTCTCCAAAGCTTCAACGCAAATATGATCGCTTCCAATTCCAGGTCATGAATAGGATATTTCTGTTCATGAGGTTTAAGTTGTCTCGAAGCATATGCGATGATGTTACCGTGTTGCATCAATACACATCCTAGCCCACGATACGAAGCGTCGCTGTAAATGATGAAATTTCCATATTCGTCTGGTAATACAAGTACCGGTGCGGTTACTAACCGATTCTTCAGCTCTTGAAAACTTTCCTCACATTTATCATTTCATTCAAACTTTTTACTTTTTCGAGTTAACTTGGTCAGCGACGTCGCTAATTTCGCAAAATCTTTGACAAACCTTCGATAGTATCCTGCCAATCCCAAGAAACTTTGAACTTTTGTCGGCGTCTTTGGTCTTTCCCAATTTAACACAACTTCAATCTTTACGGGATCAACTTGGATGCCTTCTCTACTGATGATATGCCCTAGAAATTGTACTTCTCTTAACCAGAATTCACATTTCGAAAATTTCACGTATAGTTGTTCTTTCCTTTGAATTTCTAAAGATATCCTCAAGTGTTCTGTATGCTCTTCTTCTGTCCTCGAGTAAATCAAGATGTCATCAATGAATACAATCACGAATTTGTCCAAGTATCTCTTGAATACTCTGTTCATTAGATCCATGAATGTTGCTGGCGCATTTGTCAAACCGAATGCCATTACCAAAAACTCGTAATGTCCATATCTCGTGCGAAACGCAGTCTTGGGAATATCTTCAGCTTTAATCTTCAATTGATGATAGCCTGATCGCAAATCTATCTTAGAAAACCATGCTGCTTCCTTTAGCTGATCGAACAAATCGTCGATTCTCGGTAAAAGATACTTGTTCTTGATAGTGAGTTTATTTAATTCCCGATAGTCGATGCACAATCGCATGCTGCCATCCTTCTTCTTTACGAACAATACCGGTGCACCCCATGGGGATACACTAGGTCGTATGATGCCTCAGTCTAGAATATCTTGCAGTTGCGTTGACAATTCCTTCATTTCGACTGGAGCCATTCGATATGGAGCTTTCGAAACTGGTTCTGTGCCTGGTGCTAGATCACTCGTGAACTCGATTTCTCGATCTGGCGGTAACCCTGGAAGCTCGTCTGGAAAGACGTCTGGAAACTCGCATACCACTGAAATGTCTTCTATTCTAGGACTTCCTTTTTCAGTATCTAACACGTAAGCTATGTACGCCTCACATCTTTGTCGAACCAATCGTTTAGTCTACATCACAGTGAGAAATTTCTTCCGCTGTTTTTCGCCTTTGAATATTACCGTTGCATTTTCCGCAGTTCGTAATTTAACTTTCTTATTCGCGCAATCTATCTGAGCATTATGACAAGCAGACCAATCCATTCCCAAAATGACATCAAATTCTCCTAACTTAAAAGGAATTAAATCTACCGAAAAATGATGTTCGGCTATTTCTATATCACAAGCAGGACATACTCGATCCACTGGAACTTGGTCGTCATTCGCTAAATTTATAATTAACGTCTCGCCCAACCATTCGATTCCACAATGTAACTTATCAAGAAATTCTTCAGAAATAAATGAACGAGTAGCTCCAGAATCAATTAATACTTTTGAACTTACGGAATTTACCTAAAGCGTACCTGCAATCACACTTGGACTCTGCACTGCTTCTTTCATTATCATGTTAAAAGTTCTTGCTTTGGGTTGATTAGGCAGCGGCGGAGGTAATGCCAACACTCTTGGAATACTGGATGCCATAGCTGGTCTTTTGCAATTTCTGGCGATATCTCCTTTCTTTTCACACTGGAAATAAGTCATTTCCGCTGTTCTACCTGTTGGACATTCGTTAGAATAATGCCCTTTCTGCTTACACTGATAACACGTTATATCCCTTTTTATACATACACCAGTATGCTTTCGATTACATGTCTTGTAGTACGGCACTGGAACTCTGACCATTCCCTGCTGACTGGAGGTTTGGAAACGATTACCTGCTTTCTGTGGACCTTGTCCTATCCTTTTAAAATTCAAATTTGCCCGGGCTTGGAATCCCGGCTTTCTGCTGGAGCGATCTTGGAAACTTCCCTGTCCTTTGTCTTGCTGAGATCTTTCACTTTCCCCTTCTATAATCAGAGCTTTCTGAACTACGGCGGTATACGTTGTCAATTCGAAAATTACAACTTGGCCACGAATCCATGGTCGTAACCCTTCTTGAAACCTTTGAACTAGCTTCTCTTCAGTGTCAATCTGTTCTGTAACAAACCTAGCCAACTCAGTAAATTTGGCTTCATATTCTGCCACGGACATATTTCCCTGCTTCAGTTCTAGAAACTTAATCTGCATTTGGTTCTTCACATAGCGAGGAAAATGCTTTTCTAAAAACAACTCTTTAAACCTATCCCACGCAATAACATATTCACCCTCCAAAGCCTTTTTAGATTCCCACCAATAATTTGCCTCTCCTTTCAACAAGTAACTAGCAAAATCAGTCTTCTGGTCCTCACCTATCTTCACTAGTGCAAACGCTTTCTCTATCTCTTTTAACCAGGTGGTAGCTTTAATAGGATCAGTAGAACCTTCAAATTCTCGAGGTTTAACTGACTGAAACTGCTTAAAAGTAACAACAGGTAATACTTGTGGTAATTGAGGCTCAGGACGAGGTGGCTGTTGTAACATTGGTTGTTGTATCTGCTGTTGTTGATGCTGCATTTGCTGTTGCATCATTACCATCTGTTGTTGCATCAGATGGAACATTTGGTTAATGGTATCATTAGTCTGGTCTGTGGAATTGCTGTTAGAGGTCTCCGCCCTAGTCTTTCTCTTTGGTGCCATCTTCTTCTGATAATAAAATAGGTGATATTTCTTTAACAGTTTAATAAACAATTGGCAATATGTAAGGAAATCGATTTATCCTGTATTAATAACATGATTTATATAAAGCAAACAGTTGCTCAATGTAAAAACTGGAAATGTAAACAGTTAAATAAAATGATTGTTCTCTTTTTCTTTTTCTTTTTCTTTTTTTTTCAACAGGAATTATAATATGAAAAGCTGTAAAATAATAAAGTGAAAGTAAATGCTATAAAACTGTAAAGACTGAAATTTAAAAAAAAAGAATTGAAAAAGTTCATCTTATATATATGTGACACCAGCTTCAGGTGTAAATGCTTGATACAAAAAGTCTCGGGCTACTGGTAATCACTACGGCTACAAGTCATACTATCTCTACAAGTTAAACTACTACTACAAGTTAAACTACTGATACACGCATACACACTACTCACTAGGTTATACTATGCTGCCTCTATATACACATGTACTCTGGAGTCACTGTCTCAACTATCACTGCCTCAAAACCCAGGCGGAATATGCCTAAGCTCCTCTCTAAGTGCCTGGACCAAAGTCTGTGCCAAGCGGAATATCCTGTAGAACTCTGCGAAAGAAGGTGGTCCGTCATGGTTCAAATCATCAAGCTCCCAAGTAGCACTCATCAACACTGACTGTAATCACTGTCTCATATAGTAATCCGGCTGTAAGGCCGCTAACGGTCCTCTGTCCCTCTGATCAAACAGATGCATGATCTCTCGACACTGTGCCCGCCAATACTCCACATCATCCCTCATAACTCTATACTCATGGTATGGTACCATATACGGCTGAGCAACCTAACCTACTGATTCCTGTGAAGGAACCCTCGGTATACTTGCCCCCTGCTGTGGTAAACCTAACTGTAGATCCACATTATGCTCTCCCATCCCCTCGACTGGAATCATCTGAACTATATCCGGCTCTGGGGCATGCACTGGTATAGGAGGTAATAATGGTGGTGGTGGTAACTCCTGCTCCATACCCGGTATAAACTGATGCTCAACTGGTAAAGGAACCATCGGCTCAAGGAACTCAAATGGATCAAACATCTCTATGGGGTCATGAACTATCCCCTGTACTGGTGGTACCGGCTCCTATGGCAATGGTGGTGGAGGTGGTAGAGGAGGAAACATATACTCAGATACTGGAGGTAAAACTGGTGTTGCTGGCCCAGTGACTGTCCTCTCGGAAGAGCAGAATAACTAGAAGATGCCATCTGATAATGTACCAAAGAAAAGAAAAGGTCACTAACAATCCTAAGATTTACACTTCCCTGTTCTAATCTGACCTAAATCCTAACACTATTCTTCCTAATTTGACTATCCCTATCTAATGTGATCTCCCTATCCTATCTTAATCCTAATGTTCTTATTTTCAGGGACCAAACCTACAGCTCTGATGCCAAACCTGTAACGCCCTCCAGACTCGGGGTATAAGTCTGGGGGTTACTAGCTAATCACCAACCCTGTACAATCTAATTAACTTTTAATAAAGAAATGAAATTAAACCCCTTTAACATTAACTAGGATCTTTTTAGGTTGAAGTATGAAAAGAAGAACTACTAACTACTTTTATTACAAACCAACATTCAAAATCTCACAAACTTTTTTTTTACAAACCATTGTCTAATTCATTTTAAACTAAGTTCAACTTTTATTCAAACACACACACACACTATCTATCAACACTCCACCTGCTCGGGCAACTCAAAGCTTTCTTCCTGGATTGGGATCAACACCTTGGGTATGAGAGGATCCCGAGGCTTGACCCGCTTCTTTACCACTCGAGTCCTGATGGGTTTCATATTCCTTCTTAACTGAAAACAATAAGATGAATAACAACAAAAGGGGTGAGCCAAAAATTGCTCAACAAGTCCACAAAATATAAAAAGTGTTAAAGCATTTTAAATGAATCCGTCATCCCGAGTATATCTGCAAAGATATAACCCCCACGAGAATAGAAAGAAGGCCATTACTGGCGAGTACAAATGAACTAAACTGGACACAAGTTCGCATCAATATTCTGCTGATCAGTCAGAATATAATGCAGATTCATATCTCAATATATAGATCCAGTCGGGTACCCAGGCACTACGGTCCACGTCGAGGCACCAGTCATCCCGGTCCTCAGGATTAAGACACACTCAATCCCAAAATATCCTTATCCAGTCCATCGCTTAGCAACCAGAACAATCGGTATGCTTTGACATATTCTAATCACCAGAATATATCAATCTCAATGTATCATCAATGGAATTGAACCAAGTATCCAAAGAAACGGAGAAATCAAGAATCGAAATGAAATATGAACAAAGGAATAACAAGTGTGTATCAGTGATTAAGAATAATAATCAAAAGAGTGCAAATGTGATAAACATTTGAATCAATATCACTATTCTGAAAGTAGAATAGGGGAAAAACTTGCCTTCTGCGCGACTCACTGCAATTAGATCACTTTCGTCTATCACCTTGGACTAATACCGACTCAACTTGCCTGGATGGCTTAGCTTCTGTTGGCAAAACAGACTAGTTAAGTCACGTCGTACTTCATTTGTATCTTAAATCAACTTCACATCGTTCCTAACATCTACCCATGCGCTTATGACTGACTCATATATTACTTACCAACAATTAAGACTCAATTAACCACGTAATACACATAAGAACATAAGCACATAATTATTTTTATAGTTAAAATAATTTTTAGAACCAAAATCGACTCGCTGATTGCTCAACTAATCATTATCTGACTCATTTCCCATTTTTCCGAAATTTTTCGGACTCGTCTCGACACGCATTACGATTGATAATCAAACAAGTAACAAAATCAACTAATTTTTAGAAGAAATTAAGCTTTGATATTATTTTTAATAAAAAGAATTCATTTTTCTGAGTTAACAGGCTTTCGTTTCACTCGAATAGGACTAACGGTTGAATTATTATTAATTAAACACTGATAATTCCATTTATTATTCACTATAAATAATTATTATTAATTTTTTAAACTCAAAAATAATTTTTAAATCATTATTTATGAAAAATCAGAATTAAAAATGATTTTTCTATAATTTTTGGAATTAAAATGAATTTATTATGATTTATTGAAAATTATTTGATTAATTATCAAAGTAATTAATCATTTTTAAATAATTAATAAATAATAAGTAAATAATAAATAATTAAGAAAATAATTCAATCTGATTTTTAGAAAATAATTCAGAATTATTTATAATATAAATCAATTAATTAAACAATTAATTAATCAATTTTTAAAATTAATAAATCTGATTTTTAAAATTAATAAAAATTAAATTAAATTCAAAATTACAGAAACATATGTCAGAAAACCATTCTTGACAAAATCAGATCAAATCCGGGTATTTTACACGGGTCAAACGGGTCAAAATCCGGGTCGTGAAGAACACGCCGGATTTTGCCCAGAATCCGGCCACCAGTGCAGAATCCGGTGAGCCATTTTCAGGTAAAAAACGGAACCGTTTGGTTCATTTTTAAGCTGGAATCAATTCCAAATCACTTCACCAATCTGATTCCGGCCACAACATACCAAAAACATCTCAGAATCTTCATCTCCTGTCAAAATCGAATTCAACTCCGGCCAAAAACCTATCTTTTGATTCCGTACACCAAACTTAACATTCTATAGTGCAAATTAAAGCTAAGAATATATAATCAAAGCCCTAACATTACAAGAACCAAATATTCATAGAAATCATCGAGTTGTGTTTTGAAAATCCGACATAAACCCTAGAAATCGTGAATCACTATCCATGAATCGTTTGTTCAATTAAACACCATGAATCAACTGTAAATCATCTAACAAAGCTATATCAATCATCAAATTATCATAATAACCCCAGAATCAAAAAGTCCTAATTCGAACATAAACCCTAGAATTTGAAAATCAAAAACTACGAATTAAAACGTGAAATTGATGCTAGAAATGGAAAGAACAGATCAAAACCTCAATTTGGATACTTGAACTGCTTGATTTGGTACAGAAATCAGATCAAAATCAACGATTGAATCCTCAACCCGAATTTGTTCAACCCGACCCGGCTGTAGAGAATTTTGTATATTTTTTTGATTTTTAATTAATAATTATGATTAATTAAATAAAAATTTGGCTATTTATAGTAGTAAAATTAATACTCCTAATTAAAATTAAGGCCCTAATTCTACACTTTTTAAAATTATTAGGCCCCTAATTTTATAATTTTTGAGTATTAAAATTTAATTTATTAATATTTTATATATACAATATATATGCCAAAATTTCCCAAAAATTGTGAATAATGCAAAAATGCAAAGAAATAATATAAATGAAAGTCCTATAATTTTATAAAAATAAAAATGTGATTTTTGTGGTGTTTTTGACACCCAATGGGGCCCGGAAAAGTCATTTTTCGTAAAACGAGAAAGTTTATAAAATATCTAGATGTTCAGAATAATGTGATTGTAAAAGCCATTTGATGAAAAATAAGGCCCATTATTTCATTTGAAATACTGGCTTTAAAATCATTATTTGGGTCGTAAAACGTTTGAAATGAAAACGATGAATGCATAATAAAATATCTGAAAAATACCTTAAAAATATAGAAATGACACGAAATGCACGTAACACATAACAAACAGGGTTTAACAGATAATCACACATAAATGACACATTAACACACCTTATTTATTATGATTCTGATATAATATAAACGTAAATTTCCCAGTCGTTACAGAAGAGGTATATGTTGAACAACCTCTAGGCTTTGTAGATCCTAAATTTCCCAATCATGTCTACAGGCTTGACAAAGCACTTTATGACCTTAAGCAAGCTCCAAGAGCATGGTATGAGACTTTAGCTCAATTCCTTCTGGAAAGTGGATTTCATAGAGGCACAATTGACAAGAATTTATTCTACCTCAACCATGGAAAAGACTTACTTTTGGTACAAATATATGTTGATGATATCATATTTGGTTCTACAAATTCCAAACTTTGTGAGAACTTTGCAAAGCTAATGCTGTCAAGATATCAAATGAGTATGATGGGAGAATTCAGCTATTTTCTGGGCCTTCAAGTCAAGCAAAATGATGAAGGAACTTTTATCTGTCAATCCAAGTACACCAGAAATTTACTGAAGAAATTTGGAATGCAAGATTGTTCAACTGCATCCACTCCCATGGCCACTTCAACCAAGTTAGATAAGGATACTGGTAAATCAGTAGATATTACTAACTAAAGAGGTATGATTAACTCCTTAGTCTATCTAACTGAGAGATATGCTACCTGTCTTTGTGCAAGATTTCAGGCTGATCCAAGAGAACCTCACTTAAATGCTGTAAAAAGAATTTTCAAGTACCTTAAGGGTACAGCTGATCTAGGATTGTGGTATCCTAGGGAATCAGATTTTAAGCTAATTGGTACTCAGATGCAGATTTTGCAGGATGCAAAATAGACACGAAAAGCACTAGTGGAAACTGCCAGTTTCTTGGAGGCAGATTGGTTTCTTGGTTTAGCAAGAAACAGAAGTCAATTTCCACATCAACTGCAGAAGCAGAATATATTGCTGCAGGAAGCTGTTGTGTACAGATTCTTTGGATGAAGAATCAGTTACTGGATTATGGGTTAGAATTTTCTAAAACCCCTATTTACTGTGATAATCAAAGTGCAATTGTTATGATAGGTAATCCAGTTCAATACTCAATAACAAAGCACATCAGCATTAGGTACCATTTCATAAGGGAACATGTGGATGAAGGTACAGTGGAATTGCATTTTGTTCCAACAGATAAATAGCTAGCAGATATCTTCACAAAACCCCTATGTCAAGCTACTTTTATAAGATTGGTAAATGAACTTGGAATGGTTTCAGGTTCTTTCTCTAAATCTGCTTAGTTTTTGTTCTCATGCATCAGACTTTATGATCAGTGTTTACAGATTGTATTATCTATATGTAATCTATGCTTAATTTAAAAATTCATTAAATGCTGATTGTTATCTGATGTGGATCTATATACTCTGATAAGTGTTTTGAATGTTCTGTGACTATTCAATCCAATGAGGATAACTGTGCTAGATGCTGACCTAGTAGTCTTTAATATACTAGAAATCCCATGTTTGAATTAGTTGTTTATGTGGAAACTCATTAACACAAGCAGATTCTGATATTGAGCTTAGTCAAGTTTACTTATGTGGAAACCATGCTGCTTCCTTTAGCTGATCGAACAAATCGTCGATTCTCGGTAAAGGATACTTGTTCTTGATAGTGAGTTTATTCAATTCCCGATAGTCGATGCACAATCGCATGCTGCCATCCTTCTTCTTTACGAACAATACCGGTGCACCCCATGGGGATACACTAGGTCGTATGATGCCTCGGTCTAGAATATCTTGCAGTTGCGTTGACAATTCCTTCATTTCGACTGGAGCCATTCGATATGGAGCTTTCGAAACTGGTTCTGTGCCTGGTGCTAGATCACTCGTGAACTCGATTTCTCGATCTGGCGGTAACCCTGGAAGCTCGTCTGGAAAGACGTCTGGAAACTCGCATACCACTGAAATGTCTTCTATTCTAGGACTTCCTTTTTCAGTATCTAACACGTAAGCTATGTACGCCTCACATCTTTGTCGAACCAATCGTTTAGTCTACATCACAGTGAGAAATTTCTTCCGCTGTTTTTCGCCTTTGAATATTACCGTTGCATTTTCCGCAGTTCGTAATTTAACTTTCTTATTCGCGCAATCTATCTGAGCATTATGACAAGCAGACCAATCCATTCCCAAAATGACATCAAATTCTCCTAACTTAAAAGGAATTAAATCTACCGAAAAATGATGTTCGGCTATTTCTATATCACAAGCAGGACATACTCGATCCACTGGAACTTGGTCGTCATTCGCTAAATTTATAATTAACGTCTCGCCCAACCATTCGATTCCACAATGTAACTTATCAAGAAATTCTTCAGAAATAAATGAACGAGTAGCTCCAGAATCAATTAATACTTTTGAACTTACAGAATTTACCTAAAGCGTACCTGCAATCACACTTGGACTCTGCACTGCTTCTTTCATTATCATGTTAAAAGTTCTTGCTTTGGGTTGATTAGGCAGCGGCGGAGGTAATGCCAACACTCTTGGAATACTGGATGCCATAGCTGGTCTTTTGCAATTTCTGGCGATATCTCCTTTCTTTTGACACTGGAAATAAGTCATTTCCGCTGTTCTACCTGTTGGACATTCGTTAGAATAATGCCCTTTCTGCTTACACTGATAACACGTTATATCCCTTTTTATACATACACCAGTATGCTTTCGATTACATGTCTTGTAGTACGGCACTGGAACTCTGACCATTCCCTGCTGACTGGAGGTTTGGAAACGATTACCTGCTTTCTGTGGACCTTGTCCTATCCTTTTAAAATTCAAATTTGCCCGGGCTTGGAATCCCGGCTTTCTGCTGGAGCGATCTTGGAAACTTCCCTGTCCTTTGTCTTGCTGAGATCTTTCACTTTCCCCTTCTATAATCAGAGCTTTCTGAACTACGGCGGTATACGTTGTCAATTCGAAAATTACAACTTGGCCACGAATCCATGGTCGTAACCCTTCTTGAAACCTTTGAACTAGCTTCTCTTCAGTGTCAATCTGTTCTGTAACAAACCTAGCCAACTCAGTAAATTTGGCTTCATATTCTGCCACGGACATATTTCCCTGCTTCAGTTCTAGAAACTTAATCTGCATTTGGTTCTTCACATAGCGAGGAAAATGCTTTTCTAAAAACAACTCTTTAAACCTATCCCACGCAATAACATATTCACCCTCCAAAGCCTTTTTAGATTCCCACCAATAATTTGCCTCTCCTTTCAACAAGTAACTAGCAAAATCAGTCTTCTGGTCCTCACCTATCTTCACTAGTGCAAACGCTTTCTCTATCTCTTTTAACCAGGTGGTAGCTTTAATAGGATCAGTAGAACCTTCAAATTCTCGAGGTTTAACTGACTGAAACTGCTTAAAAGTAACAACAGATAATACTTGTGGTAATTGAGGCTGAGGACGAGGTGGCTGTTGTAACATTGGTTGTTGTATCTGCTGTTGTTGATGCTGCATTTGCTGTTGCATCATTACCATCTGTTGTTGCATCAGATGGAACATTTGGTTAATGGTATCATTAGTCTGGTCTTTGGAATTGCTGTTAGAGGTCTCAGCCCTAGTCTTTCTCTTTGGTGCCATCTTCTTCTGATAATAAAACAGGTGATATTTCTTTAACATTTTAATAAACAATTGGCAATATGTAAGGAAAACGATTTATCCTGTATTAATAACATGATTTATATAAAGCAAACAGTTGCTCAATGTAAAAACTGGAAATGTAAACAGTTAAATAAAATGATTGTTCTCTTTTTCTTTTTCTTTTTCTTTTTTTTTCAACAGGAATTATAATATGAAAAGCTGTAAAATAATAAAGTGAAAGTAAATGCTATAAAACTGTAAAGACTGAAATTTAAAAAAAAAGAATTGAAAAAGTTCATCTTATATATATGTGACACCAGCTTCAGGTGTAAATGCTTGATACAAAAAGTCTCGGGCTACTGGTAATCACTACGGCTACAAGTCATACTATCTCTACAAGTTAAACTACTACTACAAGTTAAACTACTGATACACGCATACACACTACTCACTAGGTTATACTATGCTGCCTCTATATACACATGTACTCTGGAGTCACTGTCTCAACTATCACTGCCTCAAAACCCAGGCGGAATATGCCTAAGCTCCTCTCTAAGTGCCTGGACCAAAGTCTGTGCCAAGCGGAATATCCTGTAGAACTCTGCGAAAGAAGGTGGTCCGTCATGGTTCAAATCATCAAGCTCCCAAGTAGCACTCATCAACACTGACTGTAATCACTGTCTCATATAGTAATCCGGCTGTAAGGCCGCTAACGGTCCTCTGTCCCTCTGATCAAACAGATGCATGATCTCTCGACACTGTGCCCGCCAATACTCCACATCATCCCTCATAACTCTATACTCATGGTATGGTACCATATACGGCTGAGCAACCTAACCTACTGATTCCTGTGAAGGAACCCTCGGTATACTTGCCCCCTGCTGTGGTAAACCTAACTGTAGATCCACATTATGCTCTCCCATCCCCTCGACTGGAATCATCTGAACTATATCCGGCTCTGGGGCATGCACTGGTATAGGAGGTAATAATGGTGGTGGTGGTAACTCCTGCTCCATACCCGGTATAAACTGATGCTCAACTGGTAAAGGAACCATCGGCTCAAGGAACTCAAATGGATCAAACATCTCTATGGGGTCACGAACTATCCCCTGTACTGGTGGTACCGGCTCCTGTGGCAATGGTGGTGGAGGTGGTAGAGGAGGAAACATATACTCAGATACTGGAGGTAAAACTGGTGTTGCTGGCCCAGTGACTGTCCTCTCGGAAGACGCAGAATAACTAGAAGATGCCATCTGATAATGTACCAAAGAAAAGAAAAGGTCACTAACAATCCTAAGATTTACACTTCCCTATTCTAATCTGACCTAAATCCTAACACTATTCTTCCTAATTTGACTATCCCTATCTAATGTGATCTCCCTATCCTATCTTAATCCTAATGTTCTTATTTTCAGGGACCAAACCTACAGCTCTGATGCCAAACCTGTAACGCCCTCCAGACTCGGGGTATAAGTCTGGGGGTTACTAGCTAATCACCAACCCTGTACAATCTAATTAACAATTAATAAAGAAATGAAATTAAACCCCTTTAACATTAACCAGGATCTTTTTAGGTTGAAGTATGAAAAGAAGAACTACTAACTACTTTTATTACAAACCAACATTCAAAATCTCACAAACTTTTTTTTTACAAACCATTGTCTAATTCATTTTAAACTAAGTTCAACTTTTATTCAAACACACACACACTATCTATCAACACTCCACCTGCTCGGGCAACTCAAAGCTTTCTTCCTGGATTGGGATCAACACCTTGGGTATGAGAGGATCCCGAGGCTTGACCCGCTTCTTTACCACTCGAGTCCTGATGGGTTTCATATTCCTTCTTAACTGAAAACAATAAGATGAATAACAACAAAAGGGGTGAGCCAAAAATTGCTCAACAAGTCCACAAAATATAAAAAGTGTTAAAGCATTTTAAATGAATCCGTCATCCCGAGTATATCTGCAAAGATATAACCCCCACGAGAATAGAAAGAAGGCCATTACTGGCGAGTACAAATGAACTAAACTGGACACAAGTTCGCATCAATATTCTGCTGATCAGTCAGAATATAATGCAGATTCATATCTCAATATATAGATCCAGTCGGGTACCCAGGCACTACGGTCCACGTCGAGGCACCAGTCATCCCGGTCCTCAGGATTAAGACACACTCAATCCCAAAATATCCTTATCCAGTCCATCGCTTAGCAACCAGAACAATCGGTATGCTTTGACATATTCTAATCACCAGAATATATCAATCTCAATGTATCATCAATGGAATTGAACCAAGTATCCAAAGAAATGGAGAAATCAAGAATCGAAATGAAATATGAACAAAGGAATAACAAGTGTATATCAGTGATTAAGAACAATAATCAAAAGAGTGCAAATGTGATAAACATTTGAATCAATATCACTATTCTGAAAGTAGAATAGGGGAAAAACTTGCCTTCTGCGCGACTCACTGCAATTAGATCACTTTCGTCTATCACCTTGGACTAATACCGACTCAACTTGCCTGGATGGCTTAGCTTCTGTTGGCAAAACAGACTAGTTAAGTCACGTCGTACTTCATTTGTATCTTAAATCAACTTCACACCGTTCCTAACATCTACCCATGCGCTTATGACTGACTCATATATTACTTACCAACAATTAAGACTCAATTAACCACGTAATACACATAAGAATATAAGCACATAATTATTTTTATAGTTAAAATAATTTTTAGAACCAAAATCGACTCGCTGATTGCTCAACTAATCATTATCTGACTCATTTCCCATTTTTCCGAAATTTTTCGGACTCGTCTCGACACGTATTACGATTGATAATCAAACAAGTAACAAAATCAACTAATTTTTAGAAGAAATTAAGCTTTGATATTATTTTTAATGAAAAGAATTCATTTTTCTGAGTTAACAGGCTTTCGTTTCACTCGAATAGGACTAACGGTTGAATTATTATTAATTAAACACTGATAATTCCATTTATTATTCACTATAAATAATTATTATTAATTTTTTAAACTCAAAAATAATTTTTAAATCATTATTTATGAAAAATTAGAATTAAAAATGATTTTTTTATAATTTTTGGAATTAAAATGAATTTATTATGATTTATTGAAAATTATTTGATTAATTATCAAAGTAATTAATCATTTTTAAATAATTAATAAATAATAAGTAAATAATAAATAATTAAGAAAATAATTCAATCTGATTTTTAGAAAATAATTCAGAATTATTTATAATATAAATCAATTAATTAAACAATTAATTAATCAATTTTTAAAATTAATAAATCTGATTTTTAAAATTAATAAAAATTAAATTAAATTCAAAATTACAGAAACATATGTCAGAAAACCATTCTTGACAAAATCAGATCAAACCCGGGTATTTTACACGGGTCAAACGGGTCAAAATCCGGGTCGTGAAGAACACGCCGGATTTTGCCCAGAATCCGGCCACCGGTGCAGAATCCGGTGAGCCATTTTCAGGTAAAAAACGGAACCGTTTGGTTCATTTTTAAGCTGGAATCAATTGCAAATCACTTCACCAATCTGATTCCGGCCACAACATACCAAAAACATCTCAGAATCTTCATCTCCTGTCAAAATCGAATTCAACTCCGGCCAAAAACCTATCTTTTGATTCCGTACACCAAACTTAACATTCTATAGTGCAAATTAAAGCTAAGAATATATAATCAAAGCCCTAACATTACAAGAACCAAATATTCATAGAAATCATCGAGTTGTGTTTTGAAAATCCGACATAAACCCTAGAAATCGTGAATCACTATCCATGAATCGTTTGTTCAATTAAACACCATGAATCAACTGTAAATCATCTAACAAAGCTATATCAATCATCAAATTATCATAATAACCCCAGAATCAAAAAGTCCTAATTCGAACATAAACCCTAGAATTTGAAAATCAAAAACTACGAATTAAAACGTGAAATTGATGCTAGAAATGGAAAGAACAGATCAAAACCTCAATTTGGATACTTGAACTGCTTGATTTGGTACAGAAATCAGATCAAAATCAACGATTGAATCCTCAACCCGAATTTGTTCAACCCGACCCGGCTGTAGAGAATTTTGTATATTTTTTTGATTTTTAATTAATAATTATGATTAATTAAATAAAAATTTGGCTATTTATAGTAGTAAAATTAATACTCCTAATTAAAATTAAGGCCCTAATTCTACACTTTTTAAAATTATTAGGCCCCTAATTTTATAATTTTTGAGTATTAAAATTTAATTTATTAATATTTTATATATACAATATATATGCCAAAATTTCCCAAAAATTGTGAATAATGCAAAAATGCAAAGAAATAATATAAATGAAAGTCCTATAATTTTATAAAAATAAAAATGTGATTTTTGTGGTGTTTTTGACACCCAATGGGGCCCGGAAAAGTCATTTTTCGTAAAACGAGAAAGTTTATAAAATATCTAGATGTTCAGAATAATGTGATTGTAAAAGCCATTTGATGAAAAATAAGGCCCATTATTTCATTTGAAATACTGGCTTTAAAATCATTATTTGGGTCGTAAAACGTTTGAAATGAAAACGATGAATGCATAATTAAATATCTGAAAAATACCTTAAAAATATAGAAATGACACGAAATGCACGTAACACATAACAAACAGGGTTTAACAGATAATCACACATAAATGACACATTAACACACCTTATTTATTATGATTCTGATATAATATAAACGTAAATTTCCCAGTCGTTATAGAAGAGGTATATGTTGAACAACCTCTAGGCTTTGTAGATCCTAAATTTCCCAATCATGTCTACAGGCTTGACAAAGCACTTTATGACCTTAAGCAAGCTCCAAGAGCATGGTATGAGACTTTAGCTCAATTCCTTCTGGAAAGTGGATTTCATAGAGGCACAATTGACAAGAATTTATTCTACCTCAACCATGGAAAAGACTTACTTTTGGTACAAATATATGTTGATGATATCATATTTGGTTCTACAAATTCCAAACTTTGTGAGAACTTTGCAAAGCTAATGCTGTCAAGATATCAAATGAGTATGATGGGAGAATTCAGCTATTTTCTGGGCCTTCAAGTCAAGCAAAATGATGAAGGAACTTTTATCTGTCAATCCAAGTACACCAGAAATTTACTGAAGAAATTTGGAATGCAAGATTGTTCAACTGCATCCACTCCCATGGCCACTTCAACCAAGTTAGATAAGGATACTGGTAAATCAGTAGATATTACTAACTAAAGAGGTATGATTAACTCCTTAGTCTATCTAACTGAGAGATATGCTACCTGTCTTTGTGCAAGATTTCAGGCTGATCCAAGAGAACCTCACTTAAATGCTGTAAAAAGAATTTTCAAGTACCTTAAGGGTACAGCTGATCTAGGATTGTGGTATCCTAGGGAATCAGATTTTAAGCTAATTGGTACTCAGATGCAGATTTTGCAGGATGCAAAATAGACACGAAAAGCACTAGTGGAAACTGCCAGTTTCTTGGAGGCAGATTGGTTTCTTGGTTTAGCAAGAAACAGAAGTCAATTTCCACATCAACTGCAGAAGCAGAATATATTGCTGCAGGAAGCTGTTGTGTACAGATTCTTTGGATGAAGAATCAGTTACTGGATTATGGGTTAGAATTTTCTAAAACCCCTATTTACTGTGATAATCAAAGTGCAATTGTTATGATAGGTAATCCAGTTCAATACTCAATGACAAAGCACATCAGCATTAGGTACCATTTCATAAGGGAACATGTGGATGAAGGTACAGTGGAATTGCATTTTGTTCCAACAGATAAATAGCTAGCAGATATCTTCACAAAACCCCTATGTCAAGCTACTTTTATAAGATTGGTAAATGAACTTGGAATGGTTTCAGGTTCTTTCTCTAAATCTGCTTAGTTTTTGTTCTCATGCATCAGACTTTATGATCAGTGTTTACAGATTGTATTATCTATATGTAATCTATGCTTAATTTAAAAATTCATTAAATGTTGATTGTTATCTGATGTGGATCTATATACTCTGATAAGTGTTTTGAATGTTCTGTGACTATTCAATCCAATGAGGATAACTGTGCTAGATGCTGACCTAGTAGTCTTTAATATACTAGAAATCCCATGTTTGAATTAGTTGTTTATGTGGAAACTCATTAACACAAGCAGATTCTGATATTGAGCTTAGTCAAGTTTACTTTGTGTATCTTATTACTAAGTCACAAACTAGATTCTTGTTTCTTATCTGTCAAATTCTGATGTCAGTATATCTTAAGAATGAACTAAGTGCTGATAAGCCTCACTTATCAAAAGAAAGGAAAAGAAAAGAATAAAAGTCAGGTACTCCTTTGAGATCTAGAGTAAATATGTGGAAGGGAAGACCCAAGTGCATTGCTGGTATTAAGTAATATGCATTAGAAAAGTAAAAAAAAATTCTTGGTGACTTTTCACACTCTATGATTACTGGAGAAATACTCTAATAACAGCATAAATTTTGATAAGCAGTCGTGACTCACTTATACTGAGAAGCCACTGTAAAAAGGAATTTCAAAAGATGCATAAAATGAGCACAAACAGTTGAGGTGGACTCTTGCATAAATTTGTTCTATAGTAGACATCATGACTGATGACAGATTTTAAGCATTTTTCTCAGTTATGCCTTATTTCTAAGATGTACTGAAGTTTATTAGACTTTAATCTTTATTTGATATTTTGCTGAATGCACACACACTTTCACTCTATATGAATGATGAAAATTACTGTGGTGATTAAGTTGTTGTTGACAAACAGTTAAGTGTCATTTGATTAAATTCTGAGGCCAAGTTCTGATGGAAGTTCTGATGATTAAACTCTGAAGAAAACAAGTCAGTATTTATATGAAGAATTACAAAACAAGATATTCACTTTTTGAGTACATAAGCCATGTTCTGATGACTGTTAAAATATGATATAAGTTAAGTTCTTATATTAAATCCTGATGGAATCCTTGATGCTTACGTGGCATTTTTCTTTACTTGACTTATTTGTGGTAAAATCTGAAACAGTCATATTTAAATCAGAATAAATTTGGGTGAGATAAAAATAGTCATTACCATTTTGAGTTAGTGGTTAACGTGTATGTACTGAAAAACTGCATGTGCACGGTAATTATTGCTTATTTTACGTGCCCATTAACTCCTGCTCTAACCGTTTATTGACTGTTCACACGTTGCCAGATGTAAAGTGTATCCCATGCTTCAAAAATATAACTGTTGAGTGGAGACAGTATATATATGGGAGTTAAAAGATTTTCTAATCTTTTACTTACTTTTCTATTTTTCATCTCTCTTATTCTCTCTCTCTCTAATATTCTCTGAAGTGTTTTCTTTTAGGACTATCTTGTAATTTTTGCATGTAATTGATAAATTTTATGAAATGTACTCATCTGATATATTAATGAAATTTTCTTTAATTACAACATTTGTTCTTTGTTTCCAAATTATATGACTGTCCATGTTTTAATTGCAATTTGTTAATCTTTACTTCATCAATTTTTAACTTTATCCTGTGATGAATGTTTTGATTCAATTTTTGATGATTTGAGGAAACAATTGAAGCACGGGTTCATGCATCTGAACCTGTGATAGATGTAGCTGAGAATGTTACTTCTCAGAAAGAAACAGCAGCTCAAAGTTCTGATACTTTGAAAAGAAAGAAATATGTAAGTTCTGTTGTTGCTGAAGCAACTCCTTCATTGGCAAGGAGATTGAACAAAATAAAGGCTAGGAGGTATTTGGCTAAGGCTCCATCAGAAGATACTGAAGAAGCTGAGGAAGGGGATCAGGAATATCTGATCTCACAAGAACCAGTTATCATTGAAGCCCTTCCAGCTCATGCCAAAGACACTGTTAATGATACAGTTGTTACCCCTCCTGTCTCTCCTATTAAAGCTACAGATGATGCTAAAGAACAAACTAAAAATTCTGAAATAGATATTCATAATTTGAATATACCTGAAGTTCTTTATCTAGAAGCTCCATCTACATCAAAGATGTTAGGGCGAAAACACGCGCTAATATTCACGCAAGTATACGCGTTCGCAAGTAATACAGAATATTTTCTAGTTCATTCCCTCAGAGACTCAGACTAAATTATTGTCTAATTAAACTCACTCACCAATGTATGATTACTTCTCAATGTTAAGATAATAACACTTAAAATTGTTGATTAAATATTAACTATAATTAACTACTTAATTAACCACTTAACTAACACTTCAATTTATCAATAATAAAACACTCATGAGATCACAACTTCATTATTACTTCCTTCTATAGCCATTGTTATTACCTTTAGCATGTGACAGTGATGATATTAATCGAATAACACGAAACTGATAAAAGCCAACTTTCATTGTACTAATACCATTCTACAAAGCATCCACAATTAAGATAGAAGTTGAATAGTCATCAATTATGTTGAGTTCCTATATGTCTACAGAAATTGACAACACAACGATTTAAGCTCAAGTTATTCCTTTTGATTACATAGGGCAAATAAAACTGTTAGAGTTACCCACTAATCATGCACAACGTACATGAACCTATGCTAGCATGGCAAGTTCTAAATCTCAAGATCCACCGTCGCTTCACAAGAGATTAACACCCTATCTTATATGTTCGCGACGCACATAAGACGAATACGCACAACCAATACTAGATATCAAGCAATCATCACACACTAAAGTATTAAACAATTAATTAAAGAATTCCATAATAAATCCGTTGCAACCCCATGATCACGATTAGCCCATAATAGAACTTATCGCCATCATGGGTTCATATGAAATCATGACAAACAAACACAAGAAAATAATAACTAAACTAATTATATTAAAACATAGTACGTCACAAGAGTAAATAAGTCAAAGCAAGAAAACTAGCATCCAACGTTACAACGAAACAAGAATCACAAGAAAATATGCTTCCTCTTCGTTGCGGTGTGCTAAATCGGTCTTCTTCTTTATCTCCTTCGCTTCTTGCGTAAAACACAATCTAAAACATAATCCCCTTAATACTCTCTGTGAAAACGTCTCAAATCTACCTATATAATAGTCCCATAAAACTCAGATTACATAGAAGTTGGAAGCCAAACAGAAGTAGAAGTCTAAAATAATTTATCTTTTTCCCCGACCCTGCGCGGCCGCTCAGCATAGCTGCGCGGGCGCGCAGGTTGCTGCGCGGCCGCTCAGCATTGCTGCGCGGGCGCGCAGGCCTTTACTGGAAAAAATCCAGGTTTGCTCCGTTTCTTCGCCGTAATCTGCCCATTCCTTTCCTCTCGCAATGGTGAACACATGCCAAGGCTTATTCTTGATGATTCCTCCCCCGAAATGCAACTAATACCCTGAAATGCATAAACACTAGAAAAACGCATCAAATACACAAAATACTTGATTTCAAGACACCAATTTAAGCCATTTTAAGACGTTCTAAGTGGTATAAAATGCCACTTATCACACCCCCAAACTTAAATCGATGCTTGTCCTCAAGCGTCACAAACTCAAAAACAAATAAAAATATGCATGAATGCAATCTATATGAAAATGCAACGATCCCCCTTACTACAATTAACCAACCAAATTGTCACATCTCAACGAATGCAGTTAGACAACTAAAGATCAATAAACTCATGCAAACGGACATACAGCCAGAAACGTGGTGTGTGCAAATGCTTAACAGATATGCTTCGGAACTAGACCAATTACTATGACTAGACTATCCTCAAGGCAATCCTACGATTATACAAAGAATAAAAATTCTAGGCACAAAGTGATATACAACACTACAAGAACTCTGGAGCTTATTACGGAATCGTGCTTTTTATTTACAACTCAAACGCTTATTTGACCGTGCAATGAGTGAGGTCCACAAAAGACTTATACAATGGTATCCATGTAACGAGCGTTAGGTTAGCGGATCCCAGACTCTAAAAGCCTTAGGTCACTAGGCACAAAGTCCCCTAAGAACTTAATAACTCGAATACCAAAGAGCACACTCTTGATCAATTATGCCAAATTTTTTTTATTTTTTTTTCTGAGCAAGTGCGTTTCGCTCCATCTTGCTCAACCCTAGACTACTCGCAACATACGCGAGCCGGCTACTAGCCATTTGACGCCTAGCCACAACTAGCAACAACTTCCATATTTTTTTCTCCAAAATTTTTCTTTTTTCATGTCTTTATCACTAAGAACCTATAATCGAATTCTAAGCATAATAAGTAGATTGACCTTGAAAACAACCAAATCATAACAACAATCTAGCCCTTACGCATTCTTTAAGACTTAGTGGACTTACAATTGTTTTTAGCATGCATATCAACCTACACAACTTAATATCACTTTAATGCTATCACTACACTCGCATCAATATCACAATTCAGTCGATAACTTATTGCAAAAGGGATCATGGTAAATGCATGAGCTACATGACATTCATAAAAAAAACTAAATGGCATAAATTATGCAATTATATGAACTAAACTAACATGAATATGTAACTAAATGACACACACACAATATTCCTTAACTACCACCCCCAAACTAAAAATCTTCACTGTCCTCAGTGAAAGTAGTAGAAAGGAACACAGGGTATACCTACTCGGAGTCATCATCATCATCACCCTCAGTGGGTGGAGTATCAGGCGGTGGGTATGCAGAGTCCTCACCAAAAACTGGCCACTGGATATCAGCTCCAAGGCCTCGAAAAGCAGTCCCTAACGCAAGGGTGAGCTCCTGAGCAAACCTGCTCTGCGTCTCATACATGGCATCCATCCGCCGTGAAAGCCTCCTATACTGGGCATCACCCATCCCAGCACCCTCCTGAGCTCTCGAAGAACCAGCCTCACCACGCCCTGGCCTAGCCATAGTAGCACCTCGTGCTGGACGCCCTCCTGGAAGACGATAACCCAGCCCATGCTCCTCAGGCTCACCACCGGTCCACTCCTGCATCCCATTCAGAGTGCCAGAATCAATCGGAGCTGTTGGCAACTGCAACTGCTCATGAGCCGGCCAGTTCACTCCCACTGCTCGGCATAGCTTCGTAACCGTGGATGCATAAGGGATGTTCATATGCTTTGCTCCCCTCAAAAACTTCAGAATTCCTTGGTAGATAAACTCACCAAGGTCCATATAGTACTCATCATGCAGAATTCCCCACAACAACTATGCTCTCTCAACTGTGACCTCGTGTGCATGTGATGAAGGCAAAATATTAGCACATATAAATGCATTCCATGCACGGGCATACCTGTTCATGGCGATCGCCGGAAAGTGACGATACTCATTATTGCCTGGACTGCGGGTCCAAACTGTGCCCGGTCGACAGAGAGTCGCACAAATCAAATCCAAGTCAAAATCCTTAGCAGTCTTTTTATTCCAGTTCTCCTCCTCGGGCTTCCTCTCTCGCTGTCCAATCACACGGCGAATCGTCGCAGGATGATAATCAACCGTCAGCCCACGGACTACAGAAAACCCATTCTTTTCAGCCTTCGCGTTCGCGTAGAACTCGCGAATAACGATCATCGGCACTGCTTCAGGTGACTCACAAAAAGCTATCCACCCCTTCTCTGCAATCATGGGCAACAACTCACCATCCCTCCCTGATGGTAAAAACCCCCTCTCCTTCAGAATCGGCTTCCCCAACAGCCTAGTGTACTCCTCCTCCGCAGCTCTGTCAGTTAACCGAGGCCTTGCAGCAGTACCCCTCGATGAATTAGCAGTAGGAACTGTGCTGCTGCTGTCAATAGTGCGTGCTCTCTTGGGTGCCATTAATTCGTGAATAAAAGTGTGTAAGAACTGATTTTTGATGTTTGTGAGAGGGTTTAAGTGTAGGAAGTTTTGTGGGAGATATGTAGGATAGGTGTATGTATATATAGGGTGTGTATTAGATTAGGGTTTGGGAATTAAGGGATAAAATGATGGGGTAGTGGGAACAATTCGTGGGTTTATGGGCTAAAACTGTTTTTGTGTTTTTGTTTGTTTGTTTTTTTTTTCTGAACTGTAAAAAAATTTCTGGAACTCGACCCCTGCGCGGCCGATCAGCATAGCTGCGCGGGCGCGCAGAGGGTCTCTGGAAAAAAAAAATTCAGCCCCTGTTTTCTAATTTTTTGTATTTTTGGATAGGTTATTAACTTCTAAGGGTTCCTGTAACAACAATTCATGGGTTGCCTCCCACGCAGCGCTTCTTTTTCGTCATTAGCTTGACGTTCCGTACCTTTCTCAAGTAGTCAACAAAATGGCACTAACCACCTCTCGGTTTGCCATGTCCCCATAGTAGTGTTTCAACCGCTGACCGTTAACCTTGAATGCTTGGTCCGAATCATTCTCAAAAATTTCCACCGCTCCATGTGGAAACAAAGTTTTGACAATAAAAGGTCCAGACCACCTTGATTTAAACTTCCCAGGAAAAAGTCGGAGCCGAGAGTTGAATAAAAGAACTTGTTGCCCTGGCACAAATAACTTAGGATGTAGCTTCCTATCGTGCCACCTCTTCACCTTTTCCTTATACATTTTGTTATTCTCGTACGCTTGAAGTCGAAATTCATCAAGTTCATTAAGCTGAAGCATTCTTTTCTTACCAGCTGCATCTAAATCCAGGTTCAATTTCTTCAATGCCCAGTAGGCCTTATGCTCAAGCTCCGCCGGTAGATGACATCCCTTACCATACACCAACTGAAACGGTGACATCCCAAGTGGAGTTTTGTATGCTGTTCTGTAAGCCCAAACAGCTTCATCGAGCTTTAAAGACCAATCCTTCCTTGACGGACAAACAACCTTCTCTAGAATACGCTTTATCTCTCTGTTAGACACTTCCGCTTGACCATTTATTTGCGGATGATAGGCAGTAGCTACTCGATGATTCACATTATAACGCTGCATCATAGAAGTGAACTTACGGTTGCAAAAATGCGATCCTTCATCACTTATGATTACCCGAGGTGTTCCAAACCTTGTGAAAATTTGCTTATGAAGAAAATTTAGCACTGCCTTTGCATCATTTGTCGGTAAAGCTTTAACTTCAACCCATTTTGAGACATAATCGACTGCCAGCAAGATGTACTGATTATTGCAAGACGCGATAAAAGGCCCCATGAAATCGATTCCCCACACATCAAAGACCTCGACTTCAAGCATCACATTTAATGGCATCTCATCCTTCCTTGACAAATTTCCCACTCTTTGGAAACGATCACACCTTAAAACAAACTGATGAGCATCCTTGAACAAAGTAGGCCAGAAAAAACCTGCTTGCAGAATACGAGCTGCCGTCTTCTCACCTCCATAGTGTCCACCATAAATCGTGGAATGGCAGTCTCGTAATATCCCCTCCGTCTCACAGAACGGGATACATCTCCTGATGATCTGGTCAGCTCCCTGTCTAAACAAATATGGTTCATCCCACATATACCACTTCACCTCATGCAGAAACTTCTTCTTTTGAGCGGATGTCAAATTAAGAGGCATTATATTGCTGACGAGATAGTTTACAATATCTGCAAACCATGGTTCTTCCTCCTGAATTGCAAACAACTGCTCATCCGGAAAAGATTCATTGATTAACGTCCTATCTTGTGAAGTAGAATCGGGATTCTCCAACCTAGAGAGATGGTCAGCTACTTGATTCTCAGTACCTTTTCTATCTTTGATCTCTAACTCAAATTCCTGAAGTAAAAGCACCCAACGAATGAGTCTCGGCTTCGAATCCTTCTTAGAAACCAGATAGCGAATAGCTGCATGATCAGTGAATACTGTTACTTTCGTACCAAGCAGATAAGATCGAAATTTCTCAAAGCCAAAGACTATAGCCAAAAGCTCCTTCTCAGTAGTGGTGTAGTTCAATTGGGCACCATTTAAAGTCTTACTCGCATAGTAGACCACATGGAAGAGATTTTTCTTGCGCTGTCCCAGAACTGCACCTACCGCATAATCACTCGCATCACACATCATCTCAAACGGTTCTGTCCAATCTGGTGCTGTAATAACTGGTACAGTGATCAAACTCTTCTTGAGAGTCTCGAATGCTGCCAAACATTCATCATCAAATTTGAACAGCACATCTTTCTCAAGCAAATTGCACAACGGCTTAGATATCTTTGAAAAGTCCTTGATGAATCGCCGATAAAAACCCGCATGACCAAGAAAACTACGGATTCCTTTCACAGAATTAGGTGGGGGAAGATTTTCAATGACTCCCACCTTGGCCTTGTGCACCTCCAGACCCTTGCTAGAGACCTTATGCCCAAGGATAATGCCTTCACGCACCATTAAATGACATTTCTCCCAATTAAGCACCAAATTAGTTTCCACGCATCTTTTGAGTACGGCGCGCAGATTATTCAAACATTCATCATATGAGTGTCCAAATACGGAGAAGTCATCCATGAACACTTCGACGTTATTTCCAATCATGTCAAAGAATATAGCCATCATACATCTCTGAAAAGTGGCCGGGGCGCCACATAACCCAAACGAAACTCTGCGAAAAGCAAATGTGCCAAATGGACAAGTGAAGGTAGTCTTTTCCTGATCCTCTGGTGCAATACAAATCTGATTATACCCGGAATAACCATCCAGAAGACAAAAATACTCATGACCCGCCAATCTGTCAAGCATTTGATCAATAAATGGAAGGGGGAAGTGATCCTTCCTTGTGGCTTTGTTCAATTTTCTATAATCCATGCATACTCTCCATCCTGTAACTGTTCGAGTAGGGATGAGCTCATTCTTTTCATTTGCGACCACAGTGATACCTCCCTTCTTAGGTACACATTGTACGGGGCTCACCCACAAGCTGTCAGAAATAGGATAAATGATGCCTGCATCTAGCCATTTCAGAATTTCTTTCTTCACCACCTCCTTCATGATGGGATTCAGTCTTCGCTGTTGTTCCACAGTTGGCTTACTACCTTCCTCTAGCAGAATTTTATGCATACAATATGAAGGACTTATCCCCTTGATGTCTGCTATGGTCCATCCTATAGCCGATTTGAATTCTCTCAAAATCCTTAAGAGCTTGTCTTCCTCACTACCTGAAAGGTCAGATGAAATAATAACAGGTAACGTAGATGAATCACCTAAAAAAGCATACCTCAAGTGTTCAGGTAATGGTTTGAGCTCCAAGGTAGGTGCTTCCTCTATTGATGGTTTGAGCTTCCCTTCGGCATTCTTAAGGTCAGAAGTACCAAGAGATTCAAATGGTACGTCCCGCTTTCGCTTCCATGGAGAAGCGTTCAGATATTGTAATTGCTCATTGCTATCTTCATCATCGCTGTCAAAATCCCCCACTAAGGCCTTTTCCAATGCATCAGACATTAGCATGTGATCGAGTTCCGAAGTAACCGCAGAATCAATCACATCCACTTTTAAGCACTCCTCATCTTCTGTAGAGAATTTCATTGCCTTGAATACGTTGAAGGTCACATCCTGATCTTGGACCCGCATAGTAAGTTCACCTTTTTGCACATCTATCAAGGTACGACCAGTAGCCAAGAAAGGACTTCCCAAGATTATGGGAATCTTCTTATCTTCCTCAAAATCCAGAATAACAAAATCTGCTGGAAAAAAGAGCTTATCCACCTTGACGAGCACATCCTCAACTATGCCCCTTGGGTAAGTAATGGAACGGTCAGCCAATTGTAGCGACATGTATGTGGGTTTTGGATCAGGCAGATCCAGTTTTTTAAAGGTCGACAACGGCATCAGATTAATGCTTGCTCCCAAATCACAAAGGCACTTGTCAAAAGTTAGATTGCCAATGGTGCAAGGAATGGTGAAGCTTCCTGGATCTTTCAGTTTTGGTGGTAACTTTTGCTGCAGAACAGCGCTGCATTCTTCCGTGAGAGCAACGGTTTCAAGGTCATCCAGTTTCACCTTCCTTGCAAGAATAGTCTTCATAAACTTCGCATAACTAGGCATTTGTTCCAGAGCCTCAGCGAAAGGTATATTGATGTGAAGTTTCTTGAACACCTCCAGAAACTTCCCGAACTGTCTATCCAGCTTTTGTTGCTGCAATCTCTTAGGAAAAGGTGGTGGAGGATAGAGCTGTTTCTCCCCTGTATTAGCCTCAGGCAGAGTGTGTTCAACAGTAGTCTTCCTTGGTTCCGCCGCTTTCTCCTTTTGCTTAGATTCTTCACCTCTAATTTCAGCTTCTACTTCTTTTGCCTTTTCAGCATCAGCTACTTTTCCAGACCTTAAGGTAATAGCCTTGACTTGCTCTTTAGCTTCCTTCCTGCCTGGTACTTCCGTGTCACTGGGAAGAGTGCCAGGTTGACGATTGAGCACTGCATTGGCTAATTGACCGATTTGATTTTCCAAGGTCTTGATAGAAACCGCCTGACTCTTTGCACAACAGCTTAAGTTCCTCAAAATCAGCACTAGTGGGTGCAGCTGTACTTCCCTGTTGAGGATATGATTGCCTTGTAGCATACTGCTGTGGTTGCTGGAATCCAGGTGGGTTAAACTGTTTACTCACTCCTTGCTGATATGGTGGCTGAATAGCATTCTGATTATTCCCCCAGCTGAAATTTGGATGATTTCTGTTATTAGGATGATAGATCGCTGGCACAGGCTGCTGTTGTCGCTGATAATTATTCACATACTGAACAGATTCGTTGACAAGAGAACACTGATCCGTAGCATGAGAACCTGCACAAAGCTCACAAACCATAGCTATTTGATTAACTCCATACGTAGCCAGAGAATCAACCTTCATTGATAGCGCTTGGAGCTGGGCTGCAATAGCGGTGGCTGCATCAACTTCCAGAATACCTGCTACCTTGCCTGACGTCATCCTCTGAGTTGGGTTTTGATGCTCATTTGCAGCCATCGTCTCTATAAGATTATACGCCTCAGTATAGCTTTTAGCCCATAAGGCTCCTCCAGCTGCTGCATCGAGCATGGGCCGAGATTGGGCCCCCAAACCATTATAGAAACCAGTGATCACCATCCAATCCGGCATTCCATGATGTGGACATTTTCTCAACATTTCCTTGTAGCGTTCCCAAGCCTCGCACATAGATTCTGTAGGTTGCTGCGCAAACTGAGTAAGAGCACTCCTCATAGCAGCAGTCTTTGCCATTGGATAAAACTTCACCAGAAACTTTTGTGCAAGATCTTGCCACGTAGTGATGGACCCAGCTGGTTCAGAATGTAACCAGTCTTTAGCCTTATCCCTCAGTGAGAATGGGAAAAACCTCAACTTGATAGCCTCATCAGTCACGCCATTATACTTAAAAGTGCTGCAGATCTCGACAAAATTCCTTATGTGCATGTTGGGATCTTCAGTTGACGCTCCTCCAAAAGAAACAGAATTATGCACCATCTGAATAGTGCCCGGCTTGATTTCAAAGGTGTTAGCTTGAATAGTCGGATGAAGGATGCTTGACTGAATGTCATCAATTTTAGGCCGAGAAAAATCCATAAGAGCAGGATCAGCTTGAACAATACGATCTCCCATGTTTACTGGTTCTTTCTGCTCAGTTCCCGAATCCTCAAAATCTAACTTCTCCGGAATATCAAGAACTTCGTCTGTCTCCTCAGCTGCATCTAAAGTCCTCTTGCGAGCACGAGAACGAGTTTGCATAAACGCTTGCTAAAGTACCTGAAACACAACCGAAAAGAGTAAGTAACTACTACGTCCTAATCACTGAGTCCTAATGACCAATGATGGTAAGTACATAAACTAAACAAATACGCCGAGTCCCCGGCACCGGCGCCAAAAACTTGTTAGGGCGAAAACACGCGCTAATATTCACGCAAGTATACGCGTTCGCAAGTAATATAGAATATTTTCTAGTTCGTTCCCTCAGAGACTCAGACTAAATTATTGTCTAATTAAACTCACTCACCAATGTATGATTACTTCTCAATGTTAAGATAATAACACTTAAAATTGTTGATTAAATATTAACTATAATTAACTACTTAATTAACCACTTAACTAACACTTCAATTTATCAATAATAAAACACTCATGAGATCACAACTTCATTATTACTTCCTTCTATAGCCATTGTTATTACCTTTAGCATGTGACAGTGATGATATTAATCGAATAACACGAAACTGATAAAAGCCAACTTTCATTGTACTAATACCATTCTACCAAGCATCCACAATTAAGATAGAAGTTGAATAGTCATCAATTATGTTGAGTTCCTATATGTCTACAGAAATTGACAACACAACGATTTAAGCTCAAGTTATTCCTTTTGATTACATAGGGCAAATAAAACTGTTAGAGTTACCCACTAATCATGCACAACGTACATGAACCTATGCTAGCATGGCAAGTTCTAAATCTCAAGATCCACCGTCGCTTCACAAGAGATTAACACCCTATCTTATATGTTCGCGACGCACATAAGACGAATACGCACAACCAATACTAGATATCAAGCAATCATCACACACTAAAGTATTAAACAATTAACTAAAGAATTCCATAATAAATCCGTTGCAACCCCATGATCACGATTAGCCCATAATAGAACTTATCGCCATCATGGGTTCATATGAAATCATGATAAACAAACACAAGAAAATAATAACTAAACTAATTATATTAAAACAGAGTACGTCACAAGAGTAAATAAGTCAAAGCAAGAAAACTAGCATCCAACGTTACAACGAAACAAGAATCACAAGAAAATATGCTTCCTCTTCGTTGCGGTGTGCTAAATCGGTAATCTTCCTTATCTCCTTCGCTTCTTGCGTAAAACACAATCTAAAACATAATCCCCTTAATACTCTCTGTGAAAATGTCTCAAATCTACCTATATAATAGTCCCATAAAACTCAGATTACATAGAAGTTGGAAGCCAAACAGAAGTAGAAGTCTAAAATAATTTATCTTTTTCCCCGACCCTGCGCGGCCGCTCAGCATAGCTGTGCGGGCGCGCAGGTTGCTGCGCGGCCGCTCAGCATTACTGCGCGGGCGCGCAGGCCTCTACTGGAAAAAATCCAGGTTTGCTCCGTTTCTTCGCCGTAATCTGCCCATTCCTTTTCTCTCGCAATGGTGAACACATGCCAAGGCTTATTCTTGATGATTCCTCCCCCGAAATGCAACTAATACCCTGAAATGCATAAACACTAGAAAAACGCATCAAATACACAAAATACTTGATTTCAAGACACCAATTTAAGCCATTTTAAGACGTTCTAAGTGGTATAAAATGCCACTTATCAAAAGACACTAGCTCTGGAGATAAATTCTGATCCTCAGAATTTAGATGATGTTATTCCTGAATCTCCAGTTGCTTCACACACTGTTGAGCTATCAGAACATCATGAGTCTTCCTCAAATTCTGATGACAGTGTTACTGCTGAGCATCCAGTTCCTATTCAGGCAAGGAAGAATTGGTGAAGAAATTTGTTAAAAAGGAAGCACCTATTTCTTGGGAGGATACTCACAGAGGTGTTGAGTGGACCAAGAAGTGGAATGAATCAGATTTTATTCCATGTTCTAAAGTTCTGACAGAGCATATTGCAAAAGCTGATGAGTTGCTCACAAATGCTGATTTTAAGATACAACTCAAGATCACAGCTCTGTCTTCAAAACATTTTCAAGGTCTACATACTTCTACTCATGAAAAGTTTGATACACTCAGAGAAAAAGTTGATAAGCTCGATCTACAGCTCAAGCTTGATAAGAACAGGTATATTAGAGCTATTTCTAAAAAAGTTGAAGCCATTGAGAAAACTCAAGAGGAGCAACATGCCCAAATTGCTGAGGTCCTGGCTAATCAAGCTTCTCAGAAAGCTCAATCGGATGAAATCCAATCTTCAGTTGAACTTCTTCTTTCTCTCTTACTTCCTGATGATGCCAAAAAGGGGGAGAAGGTAGTTAAGTCCAAATGCTCACCTACTTATGAACTGAAGAAAAAGGATGATAAAGGTGATGACCAGGGAAAGTCTGAAAAGAGCAGAGGTCAAAGAAATGTTCAAGGAAAATCTTCAATTCAGAACAAGTCAAGTTCTAATGCTATGAATGCTTAAAGACTGAAGTCAAGTGCTGATAAACAAAGTCTGATGTCAAGTTCTGATATTCTGATTCAGTCAGGATTTGAAGACTCTAAGAAGTTTTTGCAAACTCTGAAGTTAAAGGGGAAGTAGACTACTGTTTATTACAAAAATCCTAAAATCCAGACACTTGATGAGGAGATAGCTACAAGATTATTTCTGAAACACAATCCAGGAATGGATTTAGAAATTCTCAAGGAGGAAGAAGCTAAATTTGCTGAGAAGACAAATCTTAAGTCTAAAGCTTCTGATGCAAAGAAACCTCCAAGGCCTAAGGAAAAAGGCATTGTGATCAAGGAAAAGTCAAATTCTGAAAGTTCAAAATTCGAGACTAGATCACAAACTGAGAGTAATTCCAAAGACAAAGGGAAAGGAAAAGTTGCTGAATCAATTAAGTCACTGGAGATGAAAATTTCTCAACGTCTGATGAAACCTGTATGCAAAATGGTTCAAGTAACTGATGATAATCTTGTTGAAGATGAAACTGTTCAAATTCTGAAAAGAAGAAAGATAATTGAAGAATCTAAAACAACCTCTGACACTACTCAAGTTGTTGTTCAGAATAAAGGACGACAAGGTACAGAAGAAATAAAAAATTATGATCAAGCTATCAAGACATCAACTACTGACAATGCTCAAGTTGATTTGAAGAAAATGACAATTATAGATAAGAAGAAGCTGTTATGGAAGAAAGCTACTCCAATTGAACCAAAATCCAATCTCATGATTAATCAACTCGCTACATTTGGGTTGAGAGCCAAGCAACCTAGAGATAGAGCTGGATTAGGTTACGACAAAGAGAAGATTCAAATAGGAGTAGAGGTTACTCTAAGAGATCCTTTCATGTTGACAGACAAACCATATGAACAAATCAAACAAAGGCACCCTGACAAGGTGTTGTCTGCTCAAATTGTGATAGATGCTCATGACAAAGAAAATCTAAAAGAGAAATTGATCTTATTTCTCAATGATGGAAGAACTTATAGACTAGCTGATACAGATGTATTAAAGAAGTATGCCAGAGAGCTTCAACATATTCACTATCTTCTGTAAGTAAAATCCAATGTTACAAGAAGATGGTCAGAATACATTTTGAAGGCTGTAAGAGATCTATTCAGAATCTCTGGTACAAAGACTTTTCATTATAGTCCAATGATTACTGAAGGTGATGAAAGAGAAATTCCTATGCTGAAAAATTCTGCTAAGGTGGAAGTTATTCTGAAAGGAAGATGCTTATATTGTAATGAAAACTCTTCACATCCTAAGGTTATCAGACTTGGTGATAGACTTGAAAGAACATCCATTCTAACTCTCAGAACAACCATTTATCAAATTGGTGATAGTAAAGAAGAAGAACTGATGCAGGTCAAAGCACAGTTAGCTGAAGTTCTGAGGAAAGCTGAAGATAATCTGATAAATGATTTTGTTAAGAATCATTATGGATTCAGATTGATTCAGTGATGTTGGTAAAGCTGGATGTTTTGTAAGTTGTAATTAATAGTCTTATTAAACTCTTATTGCATTTAAACTTAAATGTTTTTGACATCATCAAATCTATTAACTTGTACATTCTTGCATAATTTACAAGTTGAGGGAGATTGGTGGATATATTTGAGATGTCAAGTTTAATATGTTTCATGTTTAGTTTTTAGATCTTAACAAACAGGAAATATCAGTTCTTACTGGAATCAAGACTTACTAGAAGTCAGGACTTAGGGATATCAGGACTTGGATTATCAGAAGATAATATCAGAAGATGGATATCAGAACTTAAGTACTGGAGGACTAAAAGTTAAGGAAGGAAGTTGATTTACAGGAAAGAAGATCGAGACTAATACAGAAGAAGATATGCATGGAAAGAGTTAGAGGACCAGAAGAATTATATAAGATATCTGATTGATATATTTTAGGAGACAAAATTATATTCCATATCAATTGGAAGTTATCTTGTAACTGTGTGTCTATTTAAACACAGACATAGGTTTACACTATATGTGTTACGATCATCGAGAAGATCATACATTGTAACCTAGCAGCTCTCGTGATATTTGTTCATCACTGAGAGAGGACAGTTCCATTGTAACATAATTTATTATATCGAATACATCTGTTTTATGTTACTTGTGTTCTAAATCAATTTGATTGTATTTTACACTATATTCAACCCCCTTCTACAGTGTTGTATGACCTAACAGAGCTTTTGGAAGAGTTACACGGTTCAAAATTTTTTAGCAAGTTGGATCTCAAATCGAGGTATTATCAAGTTCGGGTAACATGGGAAGATGTGCCTAAGATGACTTTTAGGACGCACGAGGGACAGTACGAGTTTGGTGTGATACCATTTGGGCTGTCCGATGCACCCTCGACATTTCAATCTCTTATGAACGTTATTTTTAAGCCTTTCCTTAGGAAATTCGTACTAGTGTTTTTCGATGACATACTGGTATATAGCGGTACTAAAGAAGATCATGCAGTACACTTGACCATTATTTTGAAGACATTACAAAACCACAGCCTTGTGGTAAATAAGAATAAGTGTGACTTTGGGATTGAGAAGATTGAGTATCTCGGGCACATCATTTTAGCAGAAGGGGTTGTGGCTGACCAAGGTAAAATTCTAGCCATGATTGATTGGAAGGAACCCAAAAACTTGAAGAAATTACCAGGGTTCTTGGGCTCACTGGATATTATCAAAAAAATTGTGGCTAATTACGCCCAAATTCCCCAGCCCCTTACTAACCAACTAAAAAAGGATCAATTTGGCTGGAGTCCGGATGCTACACAAGCCTTTGAGACTTTAAAGCAAGCCATGGTGACTACTCCCGTCTTAGCATCACCTAACTTCAAACTGCCCTTTATCATCGAAGCTGACGCCTCCGGTTTTGGGGTGGGACTGGTGCTAATGCAAGACAAACGCCCAATGGCATTTTTTAATAAATTATTGGGGCTGATATCACAACACAAAGCTATTTATGAAAAGTAACTAATAACAATATGTTTATCAGTATTGAGGTGGAAAAGTTATCTGTTAGGGCACCATTTCTTTATCTATGTGGACCATCAAAGTTTGAAGTACATAATGGAACAAAGTGAGGTCAGTTTGTAAATTACAAGAAATGGGTTGGTAAGTTGTTGGATTTTGATTTCGGGATAAAATATAAGCCTTGTTCCGCAAACAAGGTGGCTGATTTCTTATCACAAAAGGGGGAAGGTAAGTCTATATTGGGTGCTATGATTTCTACAAGTAAAGTTGATTGGGGCGGGTTTTTTCAAGAAATTATTAGGAATGTATTCATTTCCAGACTTAAAATATAGGTGTCAACAAAACGGGAAGATTACCCGGGATTTCAGGTGGTGGAAGGGTGACTGTTATACAAATAAAGGCTAGTCATTCCCAAACCCTCTGTGTTTATCCCCATAATTCTAGAGGAATGCCATGCTTCAGTGGTGGGTGGTCATTATGGGGAGTTAAAGACATATTTATGAATGACATCTGACTAGTTTTGGCAAGGTATGCACAAAGATGTAAAAAAATATGTTCATGAATGTGCCGTATATCAGCCAAACAAAGTATCAAACCAACATCCAGCTGAACTCCTCCGGCCTCTACCTGTGCCCACCCAGGTTTGGGACCACATTACAATGAACTTTATCGAGGGCTTACCCGAATCAAAGGGATTTAATACAATTTCGGTTGTCATCAATAGGATGGCAAAGTATAGTCACTTTCTTAAGCTCAAGCACCCATTTTCTGCTATGACCTTAGCGAGAGAGTTTATCATGGAAGTTGTGCGTCATCACGATTTCCCTATATCCATTGTATCTGGTAGGGTCATGATATTTATTAGCAATTTTTGGAATGAGTTGTTCAAATTGCAAGGCACAATTCTAAAACGGAGTTTGGCTTATCACCCACAAATGGATGGCCAATCTGAAGTAGTCAACAAATGTCTGGAAACTTATTTCCGTTGCTTTGCTTCAGGACACCCTCATATATGGGCTCAGTGGCTTAATTGGGCGAGTATTGGTATAATACTTCCCCTCACATATCTTTTGACATGACGATGTTCCAAGTGTTATATGGAAGGAAACCACCCCATTTGCTACGTTTGGGCACATGACACACTCCCGTTGATAGCCTGGAAAAAGAACTCAAGGCCCGCAAAGCCATTTTGGATGAACTCAAACTGTAATAACTTAGGGCCCATAATTTCATAAAAGATTTAACTCATAAAAAGAGACGAGAGGTAACTTTCAGGTGGGGAAAATGTTTACCTTAAAGTATAGCCATATCGATAAAAATTGATTGCTCGAAGGCCGTTTGAAAAATTGGCTCCCCATTTCTATGGTTCTTTCACAGTTTTAGAATGAGTTAAATATCAAAGTGATCACTCAACTGAATGTCATATATCAATTTATTCATCAAACTTAACGGGGTATCATGTGGATCACCAAAGTAATAATAAATATCAAACAGATACCTCAAAATATGTGCTCGAGAATTAAAATTTATTTTATGGAGTTCTAAATATTTTTTTTAAATCTTATTACAACCAAATGAAAAGTTATGAATACATAGTATTTTAGATGATATTTTGAGATTTTTAAAAAATTATCTACTAATTATTTTTATTTAAATAAAGAAAATGACAACAAAATTAAAAATAAATAGTAGATAAATTTAAAAAAATCTTATTATATTATAGAAAATACTAGAATTCAAACATTTTCATTTGGTTGTAATAGGATTCAAGAAAAATATATAGAACTCCATAAAATAAATTTTAATTCTCGAGCACATATTTTGAGGTATATGTATGATATTTATTATGACTTTAGTGATTCAAATGATACCCCGTTAACTTTGATGATTAAACTGATATATGATGTTCAGTTGAGTGACCACTTTGAGATTTAACCCGTTTTAGAATGCATTGGGGAAGTAGCGTATAAGCTAAACTTGCCAAATACGAGCAAGATTCATCTTTTTTTTCATATCTCCTAGTGAGCCATAAGGAGCAGCTCACCGACCCCTACTATCCCACCACAGATCAATATAGAGGGTGAGATGTTAATGGAACTAGAAAAGGTGCTTGCTGTGCGTAACAACCATGAAGGAGAAGCTATACAGGTGGAGATTCTGATCAAATGGATTGGATTGAATGAGTTCGAAGCAACTTGGGAACAAGCTGATGTTTATTACTGAACAATTTCCATTATTCCACCTTCAGGACAAGGTGGCTGTTTTGGCGGGAGGTATTGCAACGAACAAAAAAAATAAAGGAAAGCCTTTTGACTCATTGACTTACACACGACGTCATTTTACACCAGAAGGGCAATTAAGTCTTTTAACCAGTGGAAAAGAAAAAAGAGGGGTAGTAAAAAAAATAGGAGATGGGATCGGGTTTCTTTATGGTATGTTTTGTTAAGAAAACCTTAGAGAGTGATTTGAGAGTTTCTCGGTTACTCAAAAGCTCGAGGTTGTATTCATTAATCAATAATTCTTTGAACTCATTGTTATTAGTCAATTTTAGTCCATCTTTCTGTTGAGTTATTGTTTGAAATTATTAAGGCAACCCATTCCATTCTTCTGACATTCTCAGCCTCTTTTCCGAATCACGAAAATATAAAAGCTTTTCCTTTGGCTTACAACCATCAAATTTATCAAGAACAATTTGAACATATATAATCTTCTAAAGGTACTGAAGTTTCACATCTTCACAAATCTCGTCTTTGATTTTCAAAGCATCTCCTTTGTATACTCCAGCTTTTTTATGACCAAGATAACCTTTTTGACAAGCTTCTCTAGATTGGGTTCCTCCACTGTAAATATTATTCATTAAACTAGTGTCTCTATTAGGAGAGTGTGTCTTGTCTTTCCACAAAAGCTTTTTCTTTTCTTCAAATTCTGATGCCTTCTCATCTACAGGTTCAGGAGCAATATAACCATTAATATAATCATACCAATTATTTTTCATTCCAACCTTTTTATTCATTATATAACCAGTTGTTAGGACGAAAACAAGCGCTAAAATTACACGCAAGTATACGCGTTCGCAAGTAGTATAAGATATAAATCAGATTCGTTCCCACAGAGACTGGTTTAGGTTAACTTCGATTTATGCACTTATGAAATAAAAGTGGTTTAGGTTATCATTTAATGCTAAGACAATAACAAGTTGAGATTGATTATAACTAAGATTAAACTAACATGCAATTAACTACGAATAAAAGTGATTGAATTAACTATCTGAGACAAACATGGGATTCTAACTAAAAGAGATGTTTCCTAAGTCCAATCATGTATGATGATTTAGGAATAACTTTTATGTAATCTGTTTTGATTTCATTGATATTAATAAATGACTTGTTTTGGTTTTATTGCGGGCTTTATCTATTTAAGTGTTTAAATAAGATATACCATAGTTTAGAGTAAAGCTTTTTATGGATTATGATGAGATCATAATAATGACACCTAAAAGATGATAACTCTAAACTTAAATATTTCCTGGTCGTAGGATTACTAACTGGTAATTAGTAATCTGCAAAGATAGGTACATACTATGCTTGCTTCATTATGAAGGATGTCTGTTCTCATAGACATTTGTGTGGTGACACTATAGCTAGTATGTAGGTGCTTATTATAGAATAAGTTCACTGAACATGACTCACACAGCTGAACAACTGATGGAGTTCACTCACGTGTCAGCAGTTGTTCACATAGTGATAGTTGTACAAGTATCATTAGACTTCAGGTCATCATAGTCATCTTGTGTACACTGAACTATGCTTTGGTTTAGTTCTTAGTCTCTAGGGACAATTATAAGGGCTCTACTGGGTATAGGAATTTGTACACGAAGATAGTGTATGATCAATAAAGGATCTACCCCTTCCAGTGAAGGAAGAGAATGTTCAATGCTGATCCACTTATGCTAGTTCAGGAATCTCTGGCCAGAGTGAATGAAATTAGAAAGGAGTTTCTAATTTACATTAAATAGAACTAAGCATAGTGAATGGGAAAGAAAATGATTAAATAAGATAGGCTTGACACAAGTTTCATTCCTTGTATTTAATCGTGACATTGCAGGATAGAAGGAATTGATTGTACGGTAACTACTCACTGAATAGGTTCTTGGTATTCTAAACAGTGAATTCTTATTATCCGGATAGTCGCGATATGCTGAGAAGTATCCCTCACGATGTAGAATAAATATGATTAATTTATCAATTAATCATATTTAATGAATTAGAGAATTTATATAAATAATGATAAAATAGTTTTATTATTATTTATTTCTACTACCGGCTTAATATTGAACCTACAGGGTCACACCATAAAAGAGAATGATTTAATGGTGGATGAATTAAATAATAATGGCTGGTAATTATTTATTTGTGAAATAAATAATTAATTTGAAGATTTAATAATTGATTAAATGAGATTTAATTAATTTTTAATATTATTAATTAAGAATTTAATTTTGGAAATTAAATCAAGTGAGAGAATTATTTTTCTAAAGTGTTTAGAAAAGGGATTAATGATTAAAAGGTATTTTAATTATTATTTAATTGGTTAATAAGAATAATCAATTAAGGGTTAATAATAACAATATTTTATGGAACATTTTCAGCTGAAAATTTTGCCTATAAATATACTATTATAAACCCTATTTGCCTCAACCCAAATAATTAACCCTAATTCTAAAGTAGAACAAGAGGGAGGCAACTAATTCTCTCAACCTCTTCCTCCTCCATCACATTGTACTCTTGGTGGATAGCGGTGGAGTGCTTCACACTTAAGGAGCAGCTGCTAGGGATTTCCGTTCATCATTCGTGGATCGATATTAAAGACCTCCATCTTTCCATTAACGTAAAGTTTCTTAAGGTAAACATACTGAACTACGAATTAAATATTATTTTTCCCATGGATCTTGCGGAGGGTTTCAGTTTTTTTTTAAGATTTAAATTTACGTTTTTGTTGCGTTTATGTGCTAAAAACCCTTCAATGGCATCAGAGCTACTTGTGAAAAGTTTTTAATTCGCTTATGTGTTTAACTGTTTTCGATATATGAGCATGTACGTGATTCGCCATGATTTGATGTTAAAATAATATGCTTATATATGTATGCTTTTGAATATATATGATATTCATGTGAGTTGTATAATCATAAGATGATTATGTAATCTGTATATATACTGATATATACATGATTTATGTTTGTTCTAATTATGAGAATCAAATTAGATACGGATTCTTAATTGGCTACTGCAGATTTGCTGAAATCTGGGTCTGGTGTCCGATTTACGCAAACGAATACCCTATTCCATAGGTAAACGAGCGTCTGAACAAAACTGATAGTTAAAGCTATCAACGACTCGTCTGTAAGGCGTTTGACGTCGTTTACTACCCGTAAATAGTGATTCTTGTTTTTCTGATTTGATTCTGATTTTTCTGATTTTTTTCATATTTTTTTTGATTAGATGATGGATAATATGATATGTTAAGATCAGATTATGTGTTTTAACATGCTTTATGTGTCATGTATGAGCATGGTGGAATGTTATGGCCTTTCGACCTTAGTGTAATGGTTTTCGAACTTCTCAGTCTTACGAGTAAGCCGCGTTAAAGGGGCTACTATCTTTACAACTTGAACGAACCTCCTGTAGTGACCGGCCAATCCTACCTCTGGTAGTCGACCTAACCATGGTCATCAATTCATCAGTGGTCCTTTATCCAATCTTGTCAGGATCCTCCATAGGATCCTCCTCAACAACTATCCCTTCTAGGACAACATCCTCAACCGCTACATCCTCAATATCAACATCATCCGGTCCTGCATTAGGACACTCTATCGGATCCACAATCCGATCTCCAATTAGTAATAAAATATCATCGCGCTGTTGCTCCTTAACCTCAGGGTTCGGAGTCCCGCTACCATATACGATAACAAACTACGCTCCTATTATGATATTTATAAGGGTTCCCATAAGGGTTTTAACTGTCAGTACTACGTTAGGTAGCCCGACTATGAACTTGGCAAGAGTTCTTATTATCTTTGTGAACTTATTATCTTAACGTCCCATCATCTCTGAGGTTTATAACGCTTAGCTCTGATACCATTTCTGTAACACCCCCAGATCCGGGGTCGGGGATCCGGGTCGTCACGGTCTTTCTTTCCACAATATCACTTCACTTAATTAATAATAATAACCTTATGCTGTGACCCCACACTAACACACACCACAACCCGTTATAGTCTCAGAGATGAAATTTAAATAAGTACAAGTCTTTGAATCCACAATTTAAAAGTTATTACAACCCAAAATGATTTCTTGATAAATTTACAGTTAATTGCCATTATCTGCCACAAGTTATAATTATACATAATTGATTCTCAAAAGTAGATGGTCTGATCTACAATAGATCTACCTCTGCAGCTATAGCAGCTACAACATCAACGGGAAGACGCGGGACGCTTCCCACGCGCTTGCGCTGGGTCTGCTGGAGTCTGGCCATCTTTCCTAACTGTTGTTGTGTGATGAAGAAATAAAGCAAGGGTGAGCAGCAAGCCCACCAAAATAATATGTATAAAGATTAACAATATATGAGCCTTCTCACAGCACTCATGAAAGTCTTGGTCAAAAGAAATGAACCAAGTTGATATCTTAATGCGATGAAGTCGCAAAATATTCAGTATATATATATATACATATATACTTTTCAAAATATGGGAAGTCCTCTTCCATGCATAATATACACAAAGTCCCAGTGTATAACTGTATAAAAAATATCGTTGCAAGGTGATCTCATATATCTAACCTTGTCTCAACGTTTTTCTGAAAATCTTTGTCATTCATAAGATAATTATTAATTAGATATAAGTTTAAAAGATGAGGTTACCAAATACCCCAATATACTTATATCTTTCCCAATACTACTTGAACTACCACCGTTCAAGTTATAATCAGTTTCAAAAGTTCATCACATAGATGAGACTACAAGACAAGATTTGAATAGATTCAATCTTTGAAATATTATTGAATGAAATAAAGTTACGAGATACTTTATTTAGTCCCGATATATATATATATATCCACATATATATATCTCTTAAACATTTCCTGGAACCTCTGTTATGTAAAGTATGAACAGAGTTTGAAACATCCAATGAATTTTGGAAAGGAAAAGAATTTTGGCATAAACCAGATATCTTGCTGATCAGGCAAAGATACCAATAAGTAACCTTTTCTACTAGTAGATGGATGAATCCCCCACCGGTCATCACCCTGGCCACATAAGGACCTTGTGCTGGACCGCCACCCGGCCTCTTACGCGTTGATGGACTGCCACCCAGCCACTTACACTTTGATAGACCGTACCCCGGCCTGTCGCTTATGCCGACTCAATTAGATGGGCTTACTTCCCGAACATTGGGCAAGTAATCAATTCATTTATCAAAACAGCAACCTTGTTGCGAATATAAAATACTCCATAGAGCCGGATCCCTCAGGTTTTGAGCGAGTATTTAAATCCCCTTAAAAGGAAGATCTTAACTATAAAAATGAGTTTTGGGATCCGCTCTAACTTTTAAAAATCATTTTGAAGACTCGTAAACACTTTAAAGAGTGTTTGGAGTAAAACTGATTTAATGAAATAAATCAGTCCCGATATATTAGAAAATATCTGAATATTATTATTTAAATAATATTCACACAAAGAATTATCTTTATAAAAATAATTGAAGTAGAAGTATTAAAACTTATACTTGAAACGAGTATTAAATAACCAAAGATATACGTATATGAAAGTATTATCTTTATTTGAATAATCGAAAATAAGTTTGATTATTGACACCTTATTCTTTAATAAAATAAAGAATATATCTCAGCAAATAATCGGAGTCATAGATACTCAAATGAATATTCAAATAATATTCATTAAATAATATAAACTGAGTCATAAGCCCTCGAATGAATATTCAAATAATATTCAATAAATAATATAAAAGAGTCATAAGCCCTCGAATGAATATTCAAATAATATTCAATAAATAATATAAAAGAGTCATAAGCCCTCGAATGAATATTCAAATAATATTCAATAAATAATATAAAAGAGTCATAAGCCCTCGAATGAATATTCAAATAATATTCAATAAATAATATAAAAGAGTCATAAGCCCTCGAATGAATATTCAAATAATATTCAATAAATAATATAAAAGAGTTATAAGCCCTCGAATGAATATTCAAATAATATTCAATAAATAATATAAAAGAGTCATAAGCCCTCGAATGAATATTCAAATAATATTCAAATAAATAAATAAAAGGAGTCATACGCCTTCGAATAATATTCGAAATAATATTCAATAATAAAATAAAGTTAAAGTTATCGAATAAACCTTATTCGATTAATAGTTTGGAAAACTATAACCATATATATATATAAATATATATGTATATATATCCATATCCATATATACAAAATCTACTCGGGATCCTCGACTCCCGGTTTTAGAAAATATTTTCACCTTTGGGTCCTTATACTAAGGGTATATGCAAATTACTGCTATTCTCTAGCATAGGTATTATCAAATGAACCAACGGATATATATGGCAAGAATACGAAACAGGCATGCATATATACCATATCACATGCTACAATATAACGCAAGAATTTGCTAATAACCAATATGCATTTATCGCAAGATCATGCATATACACATATTCATCACAACAACAGTATAACGGTAGAAAACTTGCCTGAGCGACTTGGGGTGATAAAAGGCTCGAGACGAGTCTGGTAACCTATAAACAACAAGTAAGTTGGAATTAAACCAAAATCACTTGTAAATCTATACTTTAACTAACTTAGACTCTAACGCTTGTTTTGCGCTCACTGATTCGCTTAAGTCACTCGGGTACCCTCGGCTCCACCATTTTTAATAATTTAACCTTTACGAGTTTTAAAGCGATTCCTTCGCGAGTGTCTTACCAACTGCCTAACACACTTACCATAAATGTTTCATACATTAATTAACCCTTTTTGGTCTTTAACCTATGTTTCAAAGTAAGGCGAGGGGAAAAGTTTTGTTCGCGAAACGCCATTACTTGAAACGGTCGTTTCTCCTAAACCGTGCATCGGAATCGAACGAACTACATATCAAAACGAAGCTCGTAACATGAGCTATCTAGACATAGCAATTGTCATAATTTAGCAGGGGGTTCTCGGGTCCTAATGTTATGCACAAAAACAGTCTAAAGAAAATCGGACGTTACGACGGCTATGTTTACGCGATTTCCAATATTTTAAACCATTCAAAACCATCCCAAATCAACCTCAAATCCAACATACAACCAACATCCATCCTTATCACATCATAACAACCCCAACCAATTCAATTTAACCATTCATACTTATGCCTAAGCTTAACTTTAATCATACTTAAGTCCTTTTAATCAAAACCACAACATTCACCATTCCATTTCACTACCATTTCAAATCCCAAACTCTAAATCACAACAACAAGCTACAATAGCACCCTACTAATCAAAATCATCTTATAATATATAGGAATCTAGGGTTTGGAGATGGTATACCTTCCTTGAAGTGGTGGGAGGAGCTAGGAAGCCTTAAGAAGCTTTGAGAAGTCTTAGGAATGCTTGGATCTTCAAGGAAAACAAGAAAAACTTCAAGTTAAAAACTTGAAAACACTATTCATAGTCTTCTTCTTTGATTAAATGAAGAAGATGGAGAAGGAATTGATGGCTTAAACTCATGATATAGCCCTAACTAAGCATGAAGATGATTAGGGAATTAACTCACCAATTTAGGAAGCTTGGATCTTTGATTTTGAATTTCTTGCTCTTTGGAATAGTAAAAAGCCGAGAGCAAAGATGAACCATGCCTTGGTTGCTTTTTGATTTTGATGAAAAATGATTTTGCTTGGCTTGGTTGGCTTGTTTTTGTGTTTGATTTAGTTAATTACCTTGTTGCCCTTGAATTTGTGTGGTTACAAAGCCACCACACCTCCTTCCTTTTTTGTCATGCCTATGTCACCTTGCACATGTCATAATGCTCCCACTTGTCCACACCTTGTGGTTTGATGATGTCACAATCCCTGGCTTCTTGTACAAGCTTGTCTCTTGGTCACTTATTTATTTTACGGTTCGCTTATCTTTCGTTCTCGTTTATCGTTTGAGGGATCATACCCGGGATCTTATTACTTAGGTTCCCTTAACCTTTCTCAATATATTATATTCCTTTTATGATCCTCTCCTATAATCCTTTAATTTAAATCCTTTTTATCCTGTTACCTTTTTCTCAATTCTTTCTGTATCTAGTGGATTTCCGGGAAAAATCAAAGTGTTCGGAATTGGATTCTGACGATCTTTACATACACTTATATACCATATAGAGTACTAATAATATCCCAGAAGATCAATAACAGAACCCCTACATAGTGTGGCATGAAAAGTTTTCTCATTCAGCAAAAACACTATTCATAAGGGTTTCAAAATCTCCAAAAATTGGGGTTATTACAGTCTCCCCTCCTTAAAAGGATTCCGTCCCGGAATCAGATAGAAAACAGCTGGGGATTCTTTTCTAGCATTGTGCCTTCTAACTCTCTAGTCAATTTTCCATATTGTGGTCCTACCACCAACTCTGCCTAGTTTGATAATCCTTCACCTAAGCACTTATTCCTTTTTCAATCTATAACCCTTCCTGGTTGCTCCATATAGGTTACGTCTGGTTGCATGTCTATGCGCTCCTATGCCCCTATTTATCTGGCATCCGAATTACCCTTTCTTAACATTGATACGTGAAACGCGTTATGACTCGCTACATGTTCTGGGGTAAGGCTAGCTCATATGCTAACTTCCCAATACTCCTTAATATATCAAAGGGTCCAACAATTGGTGGACTTAGCTTTCCTTTCTTTCCGAATCTCATTAATTCTTTTCAAGGGAATACTTTTAACAAGCCTCCTTCCTATTCTTTGTCCTTTCGGGTCAAATCGACATACTTCTTATGTCCTTCCTGGCTACTACCAGTCGTCCTCTGATTAGATCTATTATATCCTTGGTCCTTTGGACTACTGCGGGTCCGAGCATCTTGCGCTCTACAACTTCATCCTAACATAAGGGAGATCGACATTGTCTTCCCTCAAGGATCTCATAAGGCGACATCTCGATAATGACATATGATCTATTGTCGTAAGATAACTCAATCCGAATTAAGTGATCATTCCAAATTCTTTCAAGTCTATTGCACAGACTCTCATTATTGCTTTTAGCATTAGAGCTTCTGCTTCTCAATACCCATTCTTTTCCAGTTCGTAATCGCTACTACCTTCCGTTCCTAATATTATACTGGTTATCCTTTTGCTCGTTAGCGTTCTATAACCTTTTAATAACCACGTCAACCTTAGTATCACGAATGTGTTCCCATTCCGCATACTACCACCACTTTATTACTCCTTTTTCAGTTGTTTCTATTTTCCAAAATTTGATCAATCAAATAGAAGTAAAGGAATTTGTTGAGAGATCACTATGATCATGAACACTTGTTATATCGCATAGTTAGTACAGAAGGTGGCCAGCCTTTAGTACTTGACAAGCAATTAAACAATAGTTGGTATCCTACTCGGCTTCTATCACACAGATAGATAGTCATTCGGCAATACCTCCCCTTTTGGAAGGGTTGTTCTTCTCAGCTTACATGAAATGAAAAGAAGAGAAAAGAACGAACTGAAGAGAATTGTATATATGAAAAAAATATACTGCCACAAAATATCTGGCTTGGAACCTACCTCTGAACTATAGAGGTTTGTCATAGAAGAACAAAACATATATGTATTTATATCAACATCAAGTATTATAGCATCGCATTTCCCATGCCTAAATATTTCTATTCCGTCCATCATTCTATGGACCCACACTCTTCCTCGAGCTTATACACAATCACCTTTGAAACTCCCTCGACATCGAAAATCGAATCTGGGATCTCATTCTATACATCATCGTTACTAGAATTCTATGCTCGCACCGCAACCTTCCTCGTATAATAATACGACTCTCTATTGATAAGAAAGAATAATTATTCACTAGGTAGATACTCTACTTAATTAGTCTATCAATGATAACTTATACACTACCACGACCCGATTAGTGGTACTCAATCTCAACACCTATTCCAATACAACTCTCACGGTTGTAATCAGCTCAATACTCGCAGAATCATTGCTGCCTTACTATGGTCCACCACTGACCTACTGTCGTCATTCATTTTCCCTGAAGTCTTAATAGCTAACCATATAGAGTCCATACATCTCGTATCAAATCCTTCTAAGGAGGTAACATAATCACCATTCCTGATTCATGAAGAACACTCCTGATCCTGACATACATACATGACATGAAGCAGATAAAAGTGCAGAAGAGTTTCAATCAAAGCAACGATAGTAGGTTAATACCATTCTTAATCATACGCCCTAAATAGAAGAATTAACTCAAGGGTTCATCTAGTCCTTTTTGAAACATGGTCCTGGCTTATCTCAAGATAGGACCTTCTAAGATAGATAGCCCGTTCATGGCGATTACACGAATTAAACCTTTACCAACTACTATTACGGTTGGGTATTGCACAATCATCAGAAGGAATGTCAATCTTCCAAACCATAATTCAACTTTCACATTTTTAACCATCATCACTGAATTCTTTTGGCACACGCGCCTATAATTATCCACTTACCATTAAAGTGTCGGCCACCTCTTTGGCCTTTCCTGATAGTAAAATTTCCTTACAGTCAATGTCATTTTAACCACCTCCAAATAAATTTTCTACCTTATTTCCGATCACTGCTTGAGTGAAGATGTTTTCCTTAAAATCAGATGGGAAAAAAATATCACCATTTTTCCATAAGTTATTGCCTCATTCTTTAGAGGCTAATCACTGTCAAGACTGACTCTCAATCATACTTAGAACATTTTTTTTATCTTAAGTCCTAATTGCCCTGAACAATTTCGACCATTACTGGTTCGATCCATACTTTCTCGTGGTTTAACACGTGCCCCACTTGGCATCATTATAATTACGTCATATTTCCTTTATCCACATTTCTATTCTTGAGAATTTTGAATATTACCTTTTTTCTTATAAAACCTCTAAGGTTATCCTTCAATCGTTCCTCCTGTATTCCCTAGATACAGGGCATATCACAATACCATTTACTAATAGTAGAACCATTGTCTATATACTTCGGCAAAATTTCTCCACTGATTCTTAAAGGTTGTTGTTACCTTAACCCTTTCCCAATCATACTGTCAAAACTCATACTGTCCCTATTAAGGGTGACATGCCAACCTTTATGCAGTCCCCTAGGATTCATTTTAAGTTACCAATGTTCTATCCTTAATTCCACCTTAAAAAGGTACCTGCATCCTTCCACGAATAAATCAAGTCATATATCCTTGATAAATTATCATATTCATCATTCCCACCTTGATAGTCTATACCTAACTTCATAATAGCATCCTTATTCAAATTGAGGTCAATCCATATGGCCTCCAAAAGATAACAACGGTTATCCGCTTGTCTTGCCTAATTTGGTAACGATAACAAGGATGTTCTGGAAGATATTGGTCGTGTTCAACGTGAACTTCTTCTTAATAATTCCTTATTTACTTTTGTTGTTTATCTCAACAGTCACCTCAATGTTGGGATATCTTTCATACCTGGCGTCTCCCTTTCTGGGTATCAAGCCACCGGTCTTACATTTCACCTTCTTGAAGGTCACTTCCTTCATCCAATTTTTCCTAATTTCTTACTTCCTTATCCCCTTAGTCTATCCGCGTCTCATTATTTATCCTTCGAATTATCTCAAGGTTTCCTCGAATCCTCCCAACTTACAGGGGATAACTATATGTATCTCTTATGCCCTCAACCATCAATTTTAACTTATGGTGAATCACCCTCATCCTGACGAATGCATACTTTTCTATTTCTATTGCTACGAGTCGTTAGGGTTTCCTTATACCCAACTCCCTTATCATACCTCAAACTCTATTGCCGTTATATTCCTTTCCACTTCAATTTCTTTTTTTTTTTCCTTTCTCTTATCATTATTTCATGAACCAACACAACATAAGCATTGATTTCAACATCCCGTCATTCTGGATTCGTTCCCTTAGAACGAATCTTGACCACTTTTACAACTTAAATTCACAATTCATCATACTCGTCTGCCTTTATTCTGGCTCTAAAGCTTTTACACTCTCTCCATAACCTTGGGAATTACTTTCCCGAAAACAATTGGCTGAACTTTAATCAGTTTATCATAACCTCTGGCTCCGTGCCTTTCTTGGTCTTTCACCAGCGGGTGGTCTCTCTCTTAGGAGGGTAAGTGACAAAAATAGTCTTTTGTGATTCGTCAATCATTTAGAATCTCAAATAATTCCTATATTTCCTTTAGCCAGGCTCTTGCCTCGGCTGGGTCAGCTTGTTCCATGGAACTCTGAGAGCTTAGCGACTTAAAGGTCCTGAAAGAATTTCTCACCGCACTGTCTCCTCAGGGTGGTGGTTGGGGATAATAGTCTAAGTTCTTTTTAGACAGGTCCATGAATTGCCGTATAGGAGTACCGTCTCGGGTCTCCTTTCCTTACTCGACTTTCTGTTTCTTTAGTATGAAATGTTTCATCCTACTCCCCATAATTGGGGTCATCTTTTAATTTAAAATCCTTATTTTCCACTCCATTATGTCATGGGTTCCTTCTATCTTGATGGCGACCTCCCTGACTATCACGTTCAGGGTTTACTCTAAATCTTATTCCTCAAACTATGGCTCTCATCTAAGTTCTCATCCTTACGCTCTTGAACTTTCGGAACCGAAATTCTATAGGAATACCTCATTATTCCCTTATCATCTTTCTCGATATTAATCTTTTATCTAATTGTTGGCTCCCTGCCTTCATTCATAACTTTTTCTGGCACAATATGATCTTTTCCAATAATTCGGGCTGTATTGCAATCTCAAACAGCTTTTCGGTACCGGCTCCGGTTACCTTCGCTTCTATTTCCATTTTCTCAAAATCTCTTATAAACTCTCCAAAAGACATTATCATCTTGAGTCTCTCCTTTTTACTAAGGGCATCAGCCACCATATTGGCTTTCCCCGAATGATAAAGAATCTCCCAATCATTATTCTTGATTAGCTCTAACTGCCTCCTCTGGTATATGTTGAGCTCTTTCTACGTGAAAATGTACTAGAGCACTTATGGCTTAGGTAATTCTCGCACTTCTCTCCATACAAGTAGTGCCTCCAATCCTTAGGGTAAAACTATTGCCACGAGCCTAAGCTCATGAGCGGGGATATCGAATTTCATATTACCTTAATTATCTTGACATGTACGCGATTACCTTACCGTGCTGCATAAGCACGCACCCTAAGCCCTTGTGCGAAGCGTTACTACACTTCACAAAATCTCCTTTTCCATCCGGCAACGCCAGCATAGGGGCCATCACCAACCTCTGCTTCAGTTCTTGAAAGCTGTTCTCGCATTTCTCTGTCCATTCGAACTTCTCAGTCTTACGAGTAAGCCGCGTTAAAGGGGCTACTATCTTTACAACTTGAACGAACCTCCTGTAGTGACCGGCCAATCCTACCTCTGGTAGTCGACCTAACCATGGTCATCAATTCATCAGTGGTCCTTTATCCAATCTTGTCAGGATCCTCCATAGGATCCTCCTCAATAACTATCCCTTCTAGGACAACATCCTCAACCGCTACATCCTCAATATCAACATCATCCGGTCCTGCATTAGGACACTCTATCGGATCCACAATCCGATCTCCAATTAGTAATAAAATATCATCGCGCTGTTGCTCCTTAACCTCAGGGTTCGGAGTCCCGCTACCATATACGATAACAAACTACGCTCCTATTATGATATTTATAAGGGTTCCCATAAGGGTTTTAACTGTCAGTACTACGTTAGGTAGCCCGACTATGAACTTGGCAAGAGTTCTTATTATCTTTGTGAACTTATTATCTTAACGTCCCATCATCTCTGAGGTTTATAACGCTTAGCTCTGATACCATTTCTGTAACACCCCCAGATCCGGGGTCGGGGATCCGGGTCGTCACGGTCTTTCTTTCCACAATATCACTTCACTTAATTAATAATAATAACCTTATGCTGTGACCCCACACTAACACACACCACAACCCGTTATAGTCTCAGAGATGAAATTTAAATAAGTACAAGTCTTTGAATCCACAATTTAAAAGTTATTACAACCCAAAATGATTTCTTGATAAATTTACAGTTAATTGCCATTATCTGCCACAAGTTATAATTATACATAATTGATTCTCAAAAGTAGATGGTCTGATCTACAATAGATCTACCTCTGCAGCTATAGCAGCTACAACATCAACGGGAAGACGCGGGACGCTTCCCACGCGCTTGCGCTGGGTCTGCTGGAGTCTGGCCATCTTTCCTAACTGTTGTTGTGTGATGAAGAAATAAAGCAAGGGTGAGCAGCAAGCCCACCAAAATAATATGTATAAAGATTAACAATATATGAGCCTTCTCATAGCACTCATGAAAGTCTTGGTCAAAAGAAATGAACCAAGTTGATATCTTAATGCGATGAAGTCGCAAAATATTCAGTATATATATATATACATATATACTTTTCAAAATATGGGAAGTCCTCTTCCATGCATAATATACACAAAGTCCCAGTGTATAACTGTATAAAAAATATCGTTGCAAGGTGATCTCATATATCTAACCTTGTCTCAACGTTTTTCTGAAAATCTTTGTCATTCATAAGATAATTATTAATTAGATATAAGTTTAAAAGATGAGGTTACCAAATACCCCAATATACTTATATCTTTCCCAATACTACTTGAACTACCACCGTTCAAGTTATAATCAGTTTCAAAAGTTCATCACATAGATGAGACTACAAGACAAGATTTGAATAGATTCAATCTTTGAAATATTATTGAATGAAATAAAGTTACGAGATACTTTATTTAGTCCCGATATATATATATATATATCCACATATATATATCTCTTAAACATTTCCTGGAACCTCTGTTATGTAAAGTATGAACAGAGTTTGAAACATCCAATGAATTTTGGAAAGGAAAAGAATTTTGGCATAAACCAGATATCTTGCTGATCAGGCAAAGATACCAATAAGTAACCTTTTCTACTAGTAGATGGATGAATCCCCCACCGGTCATCACCCTGGCCACATAAGGACCTTGTGCTGGACCGCCACCCGGCCTCTTACGCGTTGATGGACTGCCACCCAGCCACTTACACTTTGATAGACCGTACCCCGGCCTGTCGCTTATGCCGACTCAATTAGATGGGCTTACTTCCCGAACATTGGGCAAGTAATCAATTCATTTATCAAAACAGCAACCTTGTTGCGAATATAAAATACTCCATAGAGCCGGATCCCTCAGGTTTTGAGCGAGTATTTAAATCCCCTTAAAAGGAAGATCTTAAATATAAAAATGAGTTTTGGGATCCGCTCTAACTTTTAAAAATCATTTTGAAGACTCGTAAACACTTTAAAGAGTGTTTGGAGTAAAACTGATTTAATGAAATAAATCAGTCCCGATATATTAGAAAATATCTGAATATTATTATTTAAATAATATTCCCACAAAGAATTATCTTTATAAAAATAATTGAAGTAGAAGTATTAAAACTTATACTTGAAACGAGTATTAAATAACCAAAGATATACGTATATGAAATTATTATCTTTATTTGAATAATCGAAAATAAGTTTAATTATTGACACCTTATTCTTTAATAAAATAAAGAATATATCTCAGCAAATAATCGGAGTCATAGATACTCAAATGAATATTCAAATAATATTCATTAAATAATATAAACTGGGTCATAAGCCTCGAATGAATATTCAAATAATATTCAATAAATAATATAAAAGAGTCATAAGCCCTCAAATGAATATTCAAATAATATTCAATAAATAATATAAAAGAGTCATAAGCCCTCGAATGAATATTCAAATAATATTCAATAAATAATATAAAAGAGTCATAAGCCCTCGAATGAATATTCAAATAATATTCAATAAATAATATAAAAGAGTCATAAGCCCTCGAATGAATATTCAAATAATATTCAAATAAATAAATAAAAGGAGTCATACGCCTTCAAATAATATTCGAAATAATATTCAATAATAAAATAAAGTTAAAGTTATCGAATAAACCTTATTCGATTAATAGTTTGGAAAACTATAACCATATATATATATAAATATATATGTATATATATCCATATCCATATATACAAAATCTACTCGGGATCCTCGACTCCCGGTTTTAGAAAATATTTTCACCTTTGGGTCCTTATACTAAGGGTATATGCAAATTACTGCTATTCTCTAGCATAGGTATTATCAAATGAACCAATAGATATATATGGCAAGAATACGAAACAGGCATGCATATATACCATATCACATGCTACAATATAACGCAAGAATTTGCTAATAACCAATATGCATTTATCGCAAGATCATGCATATACACATATTCATCACAACAACAGTATAACGGGTAGAAAACTTGCTTGAGCGACTTCGGGTGATAAAAGGCTCGGGACGAGTCTGGTAACCTATAAACAAAAAGTAAGTTGGAATTAAACCAAAATCACTTGTAAATCTATACTTTAACTAACTTAGACTCTAACGCTTGTTTTGCGCTCACTGATTCGCTTAAGTCACTCGGGTACCCTCGGCTCCACCATTTTTAATAATTTAACCTTTACGAGTTTTAAAGCGATTCCTTCGCGAGTGTCTTACCAACTGCCTAACACACTTACCATAAATGTTTTATACATTAATTAACCCTTTTTGGTCTTTAACCTATGTTTCAAAGTAAGGCGAGGGGAAAAGTTTCGTTCGCGAAATGCCGTTACTTGAAACGGTCGTTTCTCCTAAACCATGCATCGGAATCGAACGAACTAGATATCAAAACGAAGCTCGTAACATGAGATATCTAGACATGGCGATTGTCATAATTTAGAAGGGGGTTCTCGGGTCCTAATGTTATGCACAAAAACAGTCTAAAGAAAATCGGACGTTACGACGGCTATGTTTACGCGATTTCCAATATTTTAAACCATTCAAAACCATCCCAAATCAACCTCAAATCCAACATACAACCAACATCCATCCTTATCACATCATAACAACCCCAACCAATTCAATTTAACCATTCATACTTATGCCTAAGCTTAACTTTAATCATACTTAAGTCCTTTTAATCAAAACCACAACATTCACCATTCCATTTCACTACCATTTCAAATCCCAAACTCTAAATCACAACAACAAGCTATAATAGCACCCTACTAATCAAAATCATCTTATAATATATAGGAATCTAGGGTTTGGAGATGGTATACCTTCCTTGAAGTGGTGGGAGGAGCTAGGAAGCCTTAAGAAGCTTTGAGAAGTCTTAAGAATGCTTGGATCTTCAAGGAAAACAAGAAAAACTTCAAGTTAAAAACTTGAAAACACTATTCATAGTCTTCTTCTTTGATTAAATGAAGAAGATGGAGAAGGAATTGATGGCTTAAACTCATGATATAGCCCTAACTAAGCATGAAGATGATTAGGGAATTAACTCACCAATTTAGGAAGCTTGGATCTTTGATTTTGAATTTCTTGCTCTTTTGAATAGTAAAAAGCCGAGAGCAAAGATGAACCATGCCTTGGTTGCTTTTTGATTTTGATGAAAAATGATTTTGCTTGGCTTGGTTGGCTTGTTTTTGTGTTTGATTTAGTTAATTACCTTGTTGCCCTTGAATTTGTGTGGTTACAAAGCCACCGCACCTCCATCCTTTTTTGTCGTGCCTATGTCACCTTGCACATGTCATAATGCTCCCACTTGTCCACACCTTGTGGTTTGATGATGTCACAATCCCTGGCTTCTTGTACAAGCTTGTCTCTTGGTCACTTATTTGTTTTACGGTTCACTTATCTTTCGTTCTCGTTTATCGTTTGAGGGATCATACCCGGGATCTTATTACTTAGGTTCCCTTAACCTTTCTCAATATATTATATTCCTTTTATGATCCTCTCCTATAATCCTTTAATTTAAATCCTTTTTATCCTGTTACCTTTTTCTCAATTCTTTCCGTATCTAGTGGATTTCCGGGAAAAATCAAAGTGTTCGGAATTGGATTCTGACGATCTTTACATACACTTATATACCATATAGAGTACTAATAATATCCCAGAAGATCAATAACAGAACCCCTACATAGTGTGGCATGAAAAGTTTTCTCATTCAGCAAAAACATTATTCATAAGGGTTTCAAAATCTCCAAAAATTGGGGTTATTACATACTTGTTTATTTAATTATATATATGAGATATATGCCTATGTTTACCATGCGATGATAGATTTAGGTGAACTTAAATCAATATAAGGCGTGCTCTAGAAAATCTAGAATAGGAATCGTTTCTTTCCTTAACAATAATATTATGAATACAATCATGAGATTCTTGTGTTTATGAAACACGTAATTAAATATGAATTTTCAATATTGAGAGAAAGGATGATTCGTCAAAAGCAGATTTCTATCTGTAAGAAAGGGGTATTAAGTGACGCCTCTTGACAATGCTCCCCCCGATCAGGGAAACATCTGATTATCGATTATTGATTTGAAATATTTAATTTAAAAGGAAGAATCTCTTTATAATATGATTATGATTGTAACATAATATAATCCCTCTAAAATTAAATAATATCAAGTAGTAATTGGCCAATGACACAATGGGTTTGTGTCGGTCAAAGCCTTCCAACATGGTGGAAAGTAGTTCTTATTTTTAAATCATTGTCGTTTCGTGCTACATCCGAGGGCTTTGATTTTGAAATAAGAATATTTGTCTATTACATAAAGATGTGTACATTGAATTAGAATCTAAAGGTCGTTACGTTCTACAGTCGTGGGCCATTGGAGACTGATTCAATTGTATGAAATGTTGGGTTAGACTTGACTTACAATATTGAGTTTGTCATGCTACAGTCGTGACTCAATTATTCAAGAGGCTAAAGTTTTATTAGGGAATAACATAAGATGTAATTGACAAGAGTTGTCTGCCTATTGAACATCACATGACGTTTCGTGCTACAGCCGAGGTTGTGTAATGGAATGTAGGATCCCTATTCCCACTAGCATTATGAATGCTTAATTTTCACTTAGGGCTTGTATAAATTAGATAAACTAGTGGGAGCCACTTATGAATAAAGACCCGATTCATATAGTGTTTTAAAATAAAATTGAATATTTGCTAAGTGTTGTTATGTGTTCATCATTTACAGATTTACTATATTTGTTATGTCTTCTGCACTATCACTCCGGAGTATACTAGATGCTCACAAGTTGACTGGTCCTAATTTTGCTGACTGGCTTCGAAACTTGAGAATTGTTCTCAGGGTTGAGAAGCTGGAATATGTGTTTGACTCACCTAAGCCTACTGAACCTGCTAGCGATGCACATAATGATGAACATGTTTTGTATCGTAAGTGGATAGATGATGCAAATGTTGCTCAATGCATCATGCTAGCTTCCATGAACATTGAGCTACAGAAGCAACATGAGCATATGGATGCTCACACTATTCTTATGCATCTACAAGAGTTGTATGACGTGGCAGGGAGGACAGCTCGATATGAGATATCGAAGGAACTGTTCGGTTGTAGGATGTCTGAGGGAACATCTGTGAATGACCATGTACTTAAGATGATCAATTTGATTTAACTTCTTGGACAACTTGGTTTTTCCATGGATGGGAAGCTGAGCCAAGACTTGGTCTTGCAATCACTTCTGAGTTCGTTCTCGCAGTTTGTTGTGAACTTTCACATGAATAAGCTGGATGTCAGCCTGCCTGAACTCCACAACATGTTGAAGACTGCGGAATCGAATTTTCCCCCTAAGAAGAGTTCTGTTCTTCTAATTGGTGAAGGTTCCAATCCTAAGAAAAGGAAGAAGAACCCTTCCAAGAAGAAGAAAGTAGGTGATAAAAAGCCGGTTCCACCAAAAGCTGAAGACCCCAAGAGCAAAGCTGTTTGCTTTCACTGTAACAAGGTGGGGCACTGGAAGAGGAACTGCAAGGTTTACCTTGCAGAATTGAAGAAGAAGAAGGGTAGTGAGACTACCGCTTCTGATTCAGGTATGTTCATGATCGAAGTTAATATGTCACTAAGTCAAATTTATACTTGGGTATTAGATACCGCCTGTGGTTCTCATATTTGCAATTCATTGCAGGGACTAAGGATAAGTAGGACTCTTGAAGAAGAGGAGGTGATTCTACGGATGGGAAATGGAGCAAGAGTTGTTGCTGAAGCTGTAGGATCATTTCATTTACATATGCCTACGGACAAGACTATTGTTCTAAATAATTGTTATTTTGTTCCCTCGATTGTGAGGAATATTATTTCTATTCCATTTTAGACTTGGCTGGATTTTTGTTTGTTATTTCGAATAATAAATGTTCAATTCTTAGAGATAACGTTCTTTATGGAAGTGGTATTTTAAACAATGGTCTGTATGTATGTGACGTAGAGCATAATTTACTATAAATTGAACATACTAATAAAAGAAAAAGGGATGATAAAAATCTCACTTTCTTGTGGCACTGCGGACTTGGTCATATTAGTGAAAATAGACTACGGACATTGCATAAGGAAGGGTTACTTGACCCCTTTGATTTTGAATCATATCCTACATGCGAGTCTTGTCTATTGGGTAAAATGACCAAATCTCCATTTAATGGACATGGAGAGAGGGCTGCAGATTCGCTAGGATTGGTACACACAGATGTATGTGGACCAATGTCTACGCAACCCATGGGTGGATTTTCATACTTCATTGCTTTCGTAGATGATCGATCTAGATTCAGATATGTGTATTTGATGAAACACAAGTCTGAAGCCTTTGAAAAGTTCAAAGAATATAAGTATGAAGTGGAGAAACAAACCAAACATAGTATTATAACTCTTCGATCAGATCGAGGTGGTGAATACTTGAATGGAGAGTTTCTAGCTTATCAAAAAGAAAATGGTATAGTATCCCAGTGGACTCCTCCATATACTCCACAGTTGAATGGGGTATTTGAAAGGAGAAATCGAACTTTGTTAGACATGGTTCGGTCCATGATAAGCTATGCGAATCTTCCAGTATTCCTGTGGGGTTATGCATTGGAAACCTCAGCATATTTACTGAATAAGGTGCCTTCCAAATCTGTTCCTCAAACTCCATATGAGATATGGAAAGAAAGGAAACCGAGTCTTAAACACGTTAAGATTTGGGGATGTCTAGCTTATGTCAAGAAAGTTGACCCAGATAAGCTGGAATCTCGATCTGTAAAATGTAATTTTGTGGGATATCCTAAAGAGACATTAGGGTATTACTTTTACACCGATCATCGGGTGTTTGTCTCCAGACATGCTACCTTCTTGGAAAATCAGTTTATCCTTGAAAGAAACAGTGGGAGAAAAATTGAACTTGATGAAGTTCAAGAAGCACAAACTACTACGGATCAAGTGGAAACACCTGTTCAGACTGAACAACCTTCTATGGAACAACCCATTCGTAGGTCAGGGAGAGTGTCTTGCCAACCTGAGAGGTATTATGGCCTTGTCATTGAGAATGACAATGAGTTGTCAATCATTGATGATGACTACCCTGTGACCTATAATGAGGCTATAAGTAGTGTTGACTCAGAGAAATGGCATAGTGCCATGAAATCCGAAATGGAATCTATGTATACCAACCAAGTATGGACTCTGGTTGAGGCGCCTGAAGGTCTTAAGCCTATTGGGTGCAAGTGGGTATACAAAAGAAAGATTGGAGCAGATGGGCAGGTGGAGACCTATAAGGCCAGGCTCGTGGTAAAAGGATTCAGACAAAGGCAAGGGATTGACTTTGATGAAATTTTTTGCCTGTAGCCCTGTTAAAATCAATTTGGATTTTGCTTGCGATTGCTGCTTACTACGACTATGAGATCTAGCAAATGGATGTGAAAACGACCTTCCTCAATGGGAAACTTGAAGAGGAAGTGTATATGGAACAGCTAGAGGGTTTTCTTTCCAAGGGAAATGAACACCTAGTATGTAAGCTGCTGCGAACCATATATGGTTTAAAGCAAGCTTCTCGTAGATGGAACATCCGTTTTAATGAGACAATCAAAGAGTTTGGTTTTATCAAAAACATGGATGAACCATGTGTCTACAAAAAGGTTAGTGGGAGCGCGGTAACATTTCTTGTATTGTATTGAAAGAGGAGACGTCAAGATAGTTGACACACATAACAACGTAGCAGACCCACTCACAAAGCCACTTTCTCAAAGTCACTTTGATCGTCATAAAGACAAGATGGGTATTAGATACCAGAGTGATTGGCTTTAGTACAAGTGGGAGATTGAAAGAGATGTGTCCTAAGTCTAATCATGTATGATGATTTAGGAATAACTTTTATGTAATCTATTTTGATTTCATTGATATTAATAAAAGACTTGTTTTGGTTTTATTACGGGCTTTATCTATTTAAGTGTTTAAATAAGATATACCATAGTTTAGAGTAAAGCTTTTTATGGATTATGATGAGATCATAATAATGAGACCTAAAAGATGATAACTCTAAACTTAAATATTTCCTGGTCGTAGGATTACTAACTGGTAATTAGTAATCCGCAAAGATCGGTACATACTATGCTTGCTTCATTAAGAAGGATGTCTGTTCTCATAGACATTTGTGTGGTGACACTATAGCTAGTATTTAGGTGCTTATTATAGAATAAGTTCACTGAACATGACTCACACAGCTGAACAACTGATGGAGTTCACTCACGTGTCAGCAGTTGTTCACATAGTGATAGTTGTACAAGTATCCTTAGACTTCAGGTCATCATAGTCATCTTGTGTACACTGAACTATGCTTTGGTTTAGTTCTTAGTCTTTAGGGACAATTATAAGGGCTCTACTAGGTATAGGAATTTGTACACGAAGATAGTGTATGATCAATAAAGGGTCTACCCCTTCCAGTGAAGGAAGAGAATGTTCAATGCTGATCCAGTTATGCTAGTTCAGGAATCTCTGGCCAGAGTGAATGAAATTATAAAGGAGTTTCTAATTTACATTAAATAGAACTAAGCAAAGTGAATAGGAAAGAAAATGATTAAATAAGATAGGCTTGACACAAGTTCCATGCCTTTTATTTAATCGTGATATTATAGGATAGAAGGAATTGATTGTACGGTAACTACTCACTGAATAGGTTCTTGGTATTCTAAGTAGTGAATTCATATTATCCGGATAGTCGCGATATGCTGAGAAGTATCCCTCACGATATAGAATAAATATGATTAATTTATTAATTAATCATATTTAATGAATTAGAGAATTTATATTAATAATGATAAAATAGTTTTATTATTATTTATTTCTACTACCGGCTTAATATTGGACCTACAGGGTCACACCAAAAAAGAGAATGATTTAATGGTGGATGAATTAATTAATAATGGCTGGTAATTATTTATTTATGAAATAAATAATTAATTGGCAGATTTAATAATTGATTAAATGAGATTTAATTAATTCTTAATATTATTAATTAAGAATTTAATTTTGGAAATTAAATCAAGTGAGAGAATTATTTTTCTAAAGTGTTTAGAAAAGGGATTAATGATTAAAAGGTGTTTTAATTATTAGTTAATTGGTTAATAAGAATAATCAATTAAAGGGTTAATAATAATAATATTTTATGAAAAAATTTCAGCTGAAAATTTTGCCTATAAATATACTATTATAAACCCTATTTCCCTCAATCCAAATAATTAACTCTAATTCTAAAGTAGAACAAGAGGGAGGCAACTAATTCTCTCAATCTCTTCCTCCTCCATGACATTGTACTCTTGGTGGATACCGGTGGAGTGCTTCACACTTGAGGAGCAGCTGCTAGGGTTTTCCGTTCATCGTTCTTGTATCGCTATTAAAGACCTCCATCTTTCCATTAATGTAAAACTTCTTAAGGTAAACATACTGAACTACGAATTAAATATTATTTTTCGCATGGATCCTGCGGAGGGTTTCAGTTTTTTTTAAGATTTAAATTTACGTTTTCGTTGCGTTTATGTGCTAAAAACCCTTCACTAACTTTATTAAATATTTCATTCAAAGTCATTTTTCTTGTTACGTGCTGATTCTTAATGATCAAAAGAAGCTCGAGATCTGGCTGTTCGGGTGTCATCAGTATTTGATGTGTCGTCAGGATTTGACACATCATCAATATTTGGATGTCATCAGTATGTGGAGACAGTCAGCTTAGAAGATTTGTTCTGTTCCTTGTATTTTGGAATAAATATCTCTTACATCTGAGTTATAGGACTTTATCTATTCAGTTCAAGATATGTATCAGTTTCAGTTAGCTTTTGATAGTGCATATTATAGATTGTTTAGTTGTAGCTCTGTATTATATAAACACAGTTTAGGTCATCACATAGTGATTGAACTTGAGCAATATACGACCTAGCAGCTCTCAAGAACATCAGTATTTCTTGAGAGAGTTTTGTAACAGTTTTTATCAGAAATATAAACAGTTGTTATATTTTCTTACTTGTTTGGAATATTTATACAATTGTATCCAACCCCCTTAAATAATTGTATCTTTACTGCGCAACAATTGGTATTAGAGCGGACTGATAATTCACTATCAGAATCGATCTAAACATGTCTCTGAACAAGTATGAAAGTATCAAAATCCCCATTCTTAAGAAGGCTAAATATCCTACATGGAAAATGAAGATGCTCATGCACTTGGAAGCTACAGATCCAGATTATCTCGATGTAATCAATGATGGACCTCATAAGCCAAAAAAATTGGTACCTGCAACTCCTACTGTTGATGAACATCTCCAGCTGAAGGAGAAGAGTGAATGGACACTAGAAGAGAAAGTCGTTGTACGGAAAGATGCAAAGGTAAGAAATATTTTGCATAACAATCTTGATTTTATGATGTCAAACAGGGTTATAGCCTACAAGACTGCCAAAGAAATCTGGGACGCCCTTAAGACTCAATGCCAAGGAAGCATATCCATCAAGAAGAACATAAGGGCTGTCTTAGTTCAAGAATATGAATATTTCGAGGCAAAGACTGATGAGAGTCTCGTAGACATCTATGATAGGTTTCTTACTCTGCTCAATGACCTATCTTTAATGGAAAAGGTGTATGATCTTAAAGATTCAAACACAAAGTGTCTGAGAGCTCTGGGTGAGGAATAGGAGACACAGACCTCAATCATACGACACCAGAATGATCTGAAAAAAGTCACTCTAGATGAAATCTATGGCATGTTGAAGTCTCGTGACTTGGAAGTTGAGCAAAGGAAACAGAGGAAAAGCATCAAGGCAAAATCAACTGCCTTAAAGGTGAATGCTAAAGCTTCAAAAGATAAGATTATGGAATCTACAAGGAAGAAGAACTACCTGCCAGAATCAGATACTGATGACTCATCATCAAATCCTGATGATGATACTGATTCTGAAACTGATGGGAACATGACAGATTCTGATGTCATGCAGATGGCGGCTATGATTCTTAAGGGTTTCAAGAGGATGCAATTCAGGAAGTCTCAGAAGAATAGAAGCTTCAAGAAGAAGTTTACTGAAGGGGAAAGGAAGCCTTCTGGAAGAAGAGAAGGAAAAGATGTGAAAGCTGGAAAAGTAGACAAGTCAAAGATCAAGTTCTACAACTATGATGAACCTGGCCACTTTGCTACTGAATGCAGGAAGTCAAGAAATGACAAAGGGAAGAATAAAGCCTTGATCACATCAAGCAAGGACTAGATGGACTCTACTGACTCTAAAGCTGAAGGAACAAACTATGTACTGATGGCTAGTTTTGATAATCCTGCTTCTCCAGATTCTAAGGGATCAACATCCTTCTTTTCTCTTGATATTGATGATTTATCTGAATTGAAATCTATTATTAAATCTCTGCATGGTAATTTTAAGAATAAGACTCTAGAAAATGATAGACTTATAACTGAAATTGAGATCTTAAAATCTAGGAATGAACATTTAGAGTCTGACTTAAAAATCAGATTGAGTTGAAGAAAGAATGTGAAAGAGCTAAACATAATGTAAAGATCCTTGAGGCTAGATACAATATGTTGGAAAAAGATTTAGAAAATGAGAGAAAAAACCCTTAAAGCTTGGTCTGATTAGGCAAAAAGGTTCATGAGATGATCTCAAAGAAAAACTGAAAAGAATGCCTTGGCTATAAAGATGTTGACACTGAAAATAAAATTACCCTTATGACTCCTGTTAAGTTTATCTCTTCAGAAAACAATGAACCCAAATCAACCTTTGAAAAGGGTTCAACATTTACATATCAGGAAAAGAAAGTAAATGATAAAAATCAAAGTGAGGAAAATAAAGAAACCATTAAGACTGTCAAGAAAGAAAAGAACATAGGGCTTTTCTCTAAAGGACAACTCAAAAAGAAATTATCTGAAGTTACTGATAAACCTCAGATAAAAAGTCCAAAAAGAAACAGGAATGGTAAGCAAGGTGTGTCTAAATATTCTAACTACAAGGTTGCTCCCAATGCTCCTAGAAAAACTTGTTTTAACTGTGGAAATACTAATCATCTTGCTATTGATTGCAGGAGGAGTATAAAAAAGAAATCAGCTATTCGTGAGTCTGATGTTAGGGGTAAATTAGCATTTTATAAACCAAAAATCCTTGTTTTCATTGTGGTAGTATTTGGCATTCAATTTACACTTGTAGTTCTTATCATAAGCTGTATCACAATTTCTATGAACCTTTGCCTAAATTTAATAAAACTGCTTATGTGTTCAATTCTGCAAGTTCTACTAAATCTGCTTCTGATAAATCAAATTCTATCGAAGAAAAACCTGTCAGAATTGATTCCGAATCAACAAAACTTAAGTTGTTCAACACAAGGGCCCAACAAGTGTGGGTCCTTAAAAATTCTTCTAATTAATCATCTCTCTGATTGCAGGGTAACAGGAAGAACATTCTTGTCTTGGACAGTGGATGTTCTAGACACGTGACTGGAAATAAAACCCTGCTGTCAAAATTTGAGAGGAAGGCTGGCTCGGATGTATCTTAAGGGAATGGAAATATTGGACACACTCTGAGATATGGCAACTTGATAATTGGAAAGGTGGTAATAGAAAATATGGCTTTGGTGGAAGGATTGAAACACAATCTACTGAGCATCAGTCAGATCACTGACAAAGGTTACCATGTGATGTTCTATGACTCTCACTATGAAGTTGTTCACATCAAGACAAAGAGAGTTGTCTTGAAAGGATATAGACATGGCAATATATATGAAGCAAGGCTGCATGAAAGTCTTGAGAAGGAAGCTACTTGCCTTATCTCTAAGGCATCAGTAGATGAAAGCTGGAATTGGCACAAGAAGCTCTCACATCTCAACTTCAATTCTATAAATGAACTTTCCAAGAAGGAGCAAGTGAGAGGACTACCCAATATGCTATATTCATCTGATGGTCTTTGTGATACCTGTAAAAGTCCAAACAAAGAAGAGTATCCTTTAAAAGCAAAACATAATTCTCCATCACCGAACCATATCACATGCTAGAGTTGGATCTCTTTAGACCAGTGAATATAATGTCAATCAAAAAGAAAAGGTACACACTTGTAATTATTGATGATTTCACTAGATATGCCTGGGTTTATTTTCTACACAGGAAGGATGAAACTCCAGAAATTCTTCTAGATCATGTAAAGCAAATTGAAAATGGAACAAAATTCAAAGTGAAAATTCTAAGAAGTGATAATGGCACTGAGTTCAAGAATTTAAACTTAGAGGAAGTCTGCAAGTACAAATGTATACAACAGCAATTCTCAGCTCCTGGTACACCTCAACAAAATGGTGTTGTTGAGAGGAAAAACAAAACCCTGATTGAAGCTGGCAGAACTCTGCTAGAAGAAGCCAAATTACCCACTTACTTCTGGGCTAAAGCAGTAAACACAACCTGTTACACTCAGAACATCACTCTGATAAACAGACATGGTGTAACTCCTTATCAGATGCTGAAAGAAAAGAAGCCAAGTCTGAAACATCTCCACATATCTGGATGTAAGTGCTTTGTTCTAAGGACTCACACTGATCATCTGGGAAAATTTGAATCAAAAGCTGATGAAGGAATCTTTGTTGGATATGCACCATCAAGAGCATATAAAGTTTTCAATATGAGAACAAATACTATAGTCGTATCCATCAATGTGTCTTTTGATGATAGAAAGATTCCTGGATTTGAAGAAGACTCTCATGAAAGATTAATTTTTGAGAATGAAAATGCATTGCTGGACTCTGTATCAGACTCCAATAAATCATCAATCACTGATGATCTAAGTCCTGATACTCCTTCAGATCCTGAAGATGATCAATCTATTGATGAACCTGCACATGTTGAGGGGGAGCAACAGCAAGGTTCAACTGATGGTACCAACACAGAAGAATCAACTCAAGGTTCTTCTCAATCTGATCAAACAGAATCCAATGCTGATACGATACCAGGAGAGCATGAGTCAAGTGTTAATACTTCATCAGGAGATAACAACACTGACTCAGGGGGAGCCTCAAATGCATTTGATGAGGCACATAATTCAGGGGGAACATCTAGCTCCAGAAGAATATTTCCTCATGCCAGAAAATGGACCAAAGATCACACTCCTGATCCGATCATTGGAAATCCTTATGAAGGTGTACAGACAAGGAGTGCAACTCAAAATGAAAGTCTATATCATAATTTACTTTCAAAAGAAAAACCAAAGAAAGTAGAAGATGCACTCAAGGATGCAGACTAGGTCATAGCTATGCAAGAAGAGTTGAACGAGTTTGAAATAAATGAAGTATGGAAGCTGGTGCCTAGACCTAAAAATCGGTTAATTGTAGGCACATAGTGGGTCTTTAGAAATAAGACTGATTCTGATGGAACCATTGTCAGAAACAAGGCTCAGTTAGTGGTTAAAGGTTATTCTCAATAGGAAGGCATTGACTATGATGAGATATTTGCTCCCGTTGCTAGGCTGGAAGTAATCAGAATCTTGTTGGCATATGCTGCACACAAGAAATTCAAAGTCTTCCAGATGGATGTCAAGAGTGCATTTCTCAATGGAGAACTTGAAGAAGAAGTCTATGTTGAACAGCCGCCAGGTTTCGTGGATCCTAAACATCCTGACTATATTTATAGACTTGACAAAGCACTCTATGGACTGAAGCAAGCACCTAGAGCATGGTATGAGACCCTTGCTCAGTTTCTACTTGAAAGTGGATTCAAAAGAGGTACAATAGATAAAACCTTATTTTATCTAAATAAAGGTAAATATTTGATTTTAGTTCAAATTTATGTGGATGATATCATTTTTGGATCAACTAATCAAACACTGTGTGATAAGTTTTCAAAGTTGATGCAATCAGGATATTAAATGAGTATGATGGGAGAGATGAGCTACTTCTTAGGCTTGCAAATTAAATAGACTTGTGACGACTGAGAATTTTTCGACGTAATTAAGTCAATAAAGTATGCTTTATGTGATGTGAATATAATTATGTGATTAAGTGTTAATTAATTGTCTTTACTGTATATTAGAATCTAGGAGCGTAAGTAAAAGCGTTCCAATTTAAAGAGTCAGCTTAGGAGTTAAGCTGTGTTGTCGGACCATCAGGTAGAACATAACCCGTCCTAATAGGGGTTTTAAAGTATATGAAATGTGGACTATGTATTATTATGTGAAATGAAATGTTTAAGTAAAGTATTGCGTCCTAGTGACGTGTTGGTCATTAATAAGAAGCGTAATCGAAACGCTGAGTGTCGGGCTGTCAGGCTGAACGTGACCCGGTACGCGTAGAAAATGATAAAGATTATAGAAGGACAAATTTTCTGATCAGACATGAGTTATTATATGTTCGTATGTGTGTGATTGCTTGTCTGTGTGCATGACTACGTGATCTGTGACATTTTTATGAATTTAAGGGAATTATTTGATTTAAATAAAGGTTTATTTAACCTTCGCGCATTTTTATAAAATTATCTGAGTAAGATAAAAGCATGGGATTTGTTCTGTTATTGTCATAATAGTCCTAGAGACTTTTTAAAAATGAGGGACGGATTTATTTGTTGGTCGTTGCATTTTAAATTGATTTTTATGTGATAAAATGCTATTACTAGCACGAACTTGCAAAAATTATATAAAATCAACCGTTCGCTCAAAAGTTTATTATGAGTAATGATTGGAAAACTAATTTCGAGATCTACGTATTAAAATTGTCATTTGCAATAATTTTCGACTTTCCGAGAGAGATATATTTTATATTTGATTTTTATTTTATTTGAGTAAAAAGAATGGTTAATCAAACTCAAAAAGGGATTTAGTAGATTACGAAAATGCCCTTGGCCCTAATACAATATAAATTCTCTCCCCCCACTTTCTTCCTTTCTTTTCCCGTGATCACTCTTTCCCCTCTCCCTCACTTTCTTTTCCTCTCTCTCTCTCTCGAACACTCTCACTCTCTCTCTCGGCTCTCTCCATCTCTCTACTCTCTCTCTTGCATGCAACACCCAATATTTACTCAAACTCAAAGATATTACCATCTATAGGCTCTATTTTTGGTATACTTCTCAAATTCCATTTGCATGTAAGTGTTTGTGTAAGTGTTTTTGGTAATCATCTCTATGCTTGTGTTCAAGGAAATCAATGGCTTGATACAAGATCATAAGAGTAGGTTCAAGAAGATTTTGTGGTTTAAAACTCAAGAGGAGACCCGTTACGGGCACTCTTAAGTTCGACCACCACCGGCCATGATCCAAGGAGAGCCGGTGGAATTTAAGTGATGCGTTAATGTGATTTTGAGCCTTGCATGTTTAGGTTCTTGAAAGTTCAAAAAGGGTTTTTGGTATTTCCTTTGAAATTTGAGTATGTGATTGAAAATGGATTGTTTTGATTGTTTGATGTGTGTGTAAGTCATTTGATGCTTAGGAAATCAAAATTGAAGGTTGCATGTTGGGTTTATAGTTCGGCATTGTACTAATAAAAAGGGGAATTAGATTTGATGGCTTGATCTTAGTGTAAAATAAGCTTAATTAGTGTAGAAAGTGATTGCATGTTAGTTTTAAAGAAGAACAAGTAATGCATATCATTGTTTGATCCTTGAGATTGTAAAACATGATTTAGCCTAATGAAAAATTAGTTTAGAAGAGATTGATTTGATGATTAAGTGAATGCATGCATGTTGATTGAATAATTTGATTAAGGTTTGAGTCATTAGGTGATGTTTGGTTTTGTGCTTCGAAAATTTTGATGAAAATGAATTGAATGACTAAGTTAAGGTTTAAAACAAGTTGGAAATGTGATATAAAACTTTACATGTCAAAATTGAACCTTGCATGTGTGATTTATTGAAAAACCCGAATGGGTCATATGGTTAAAAGATAATTAAGTGGATTTTTGTGAGAATATATGCTAATTATCTTAGTTACTAATAAGAAATTGGTTGCATGACTTTGATTGGATTATGCTTATGTTCGAATTTGATAATTAAAGAGGGTGTTGAATTTTGATTCGGTTTTTGGATTAAAAGAATGCAGCGTAATTGCTAAAAGACCCTTGTAATATGTTTACCAAAGAGGTTTATTGTGTTTGATTATATGAGATTGAATTTGAGTATACGTGGTTGTGTTTTATGTGTATAGCCGAATGGAATAAAAGTAGAAAAGCGAATGAATTGGTTCCAATACCTTGCTACGTAATTGCATGTGAAATTCTAGGAAATAGGTGACTTATTTGTGGTTGTTGTGGTTCGATTTAAAGAATAAAAGAAAAGGAAATAAAGTGGTTTATTATCAAAGAACTTTAAGTGACATTTATGGTCGCAAAAGATTTAGTCGTGAATAAATCATGTACTCGTAAGAGCTATACCAGTATGATTTAAGTCGATTGTCGAGTATATATAGAGGTGTAAAGGTTAAGAATAAAGTATATGATGTGTGATGTGCTATGTGCTTATGTGTATAATCTATACTCGTATATTGAGTCAAGAGTATAATCGAGCTATCGTATTGAGTAATCGTTCCGGGAACGAGAGTTGAGAAACTAATTAAGATTTTGGTTTTAATTGTAGATTCGGAGCGTGAGGCATTCAGGCTAGGAAGGGAAATGGTATACTAGGTGGCAGTAGTTCAACCTTCAGGAAAGCGAATTCAGGGAAGTAACTCTCATTACTTGTGAAAATGGTTATAGAGAGGTTATTGTTCATACCATGTAGAGTATGGAACTGTTTAATTAATGAACCCCTGTTCATGACTTGAGATACCCTGTCTTTGATCTTGTTAAACTGTTAATGATAAGCTTACTGATTCAACCCTTTGGTAACCTGTCTTTTCTGTTCAAGATATTTGTTAAGCCATGAACTGTTATAAACCCTATAATCACCTTTACGAACCCTTTTGTAATGATACCTTATTTCTTGATCACCCTATTGATCCTTGAAACAGATATTGATCCTTCTAATTTAAGTACCTTGTTATCCCTGATTCAGAATCCTTGGAGTTGTTCCTTGCTTGTCTTTGAATCACTTCCTTAACTTTGATTTCTTGAAATTTGACTTAAGAATGAGTTTCGACTTGAAAGAGTCTGAATGATTTCATATTCTTGGTAATGATAAAATGAATTTAGAAAATATACTTTTTCCAACTCAAGGTTTTCCAAACGAATTCCTGATGGATTAGATTGGGACGTAAGAGGCTAGTGGGACTAGTCCAGTCATGGTAAGAGGCTAGCGGGGTTAGTCCAACTTAAGGCTGAAATTATGTCGATTGGTACCTTAAAGACCGAATGGAGGTCGGTACGGGCTGATCACCCGTATTATAATGAAATGAAAGATAAAGTGATCCAATCAAGGGTTCTATATTGATTACTTAAAATGGAACTGAAACTTCCTGTTCAAAAATTGATTCTTGAAAATGAAAAATGGTTTATATTGTTGTGAAAAGAGTTGATTGTGATAATGTGAAGCTTAAAGCTCGAGAACCCTGATTTTAATCTGTTGATCATATAATTAATTCCATATAGTGCAATATTGTTGCTTTCCTTTTTCTGAAAGATCTGTTCTGATCCTTTAATGATTTGTGATGAATGTCTTCTTTTACCCTACTTTGAGCCTTGTACCTTGAAAGCCTCACATTTTTCCTTCATAACCTTTCCTTAACCAAAAAGATGGAAATTTGCCACCTAGAGCAAATAAAGTAGAATGCCCTGAGATTGGTAAAGTATGTTATGGATTTTATATCGTAGAACTGCTTTATAGTTACTTGCTCAGTGTTTACTCATATGTTATGTTTTAACCTAACCATGGCAGTTAAGCAAGAAGATGGTCAGGCTTAGGCGCACTACTCGTAAGAGCGTACCTGGTGGTCCCTATCGTATTGAGGGATTCCGGTTGCCAGAGCAGGTAGGGGTATTTCTGAGTGAGCAAGCGCTTAGAAGGAAAATTGTAAAGATACAATGGGTTATCTATCGGTTCCAAGCCGGAATCGATTATGTTTATTTATTATTATTTTGGGGTTGTAAGTTATATTTTACGATTGGTAGTTGTAATCTTTTCTCATACTTTATCATGTTTGATCCTGTTAGTAGTTAATCGGGGTTTATGCTTATTTAATTATTAGATTAAAGGTGCGTGGGTCCTCATTTCCTAACCCGAGATCGAGGGCATCACAAGACTGATAATGGCATCTACATTAATCAGTCCAAGTACACAAAGAATCTGCTCAAGAGGTTTGATATGCAAGAAAATGTAACTGCAAGTACTCCTATGGCAACTGCTATAAAACTTGATCCTCATGAATGTACAGCAGTTGATGTCACAAGCTATAGAGGTATGATTGGTTTTCTTTTATACCTAACTGCTAGTAGGACATACATTATGTTTGCCACCTGTTTGTGTGCAAGATTCCAGGAAAATCCTAGGGAGCCACATCTTATTGCAGTTAAGAGAATCTTTTGATATCTTAAGGGCACAACATCACTTGGTCTATGGTATGCAAGGGAAGCTGATTTTGAACTGTGTGGATATTCAGATGCTGACTTTGTTGGATGCAAAATAGGCAGGAAGAGCACTTCTGGAAGTTGTCAGTTTTTGGGAGGAAGACTAGTCTCTTGGTTTAGTAAGAAGCAGAAATCCATTTCTACTTCAACTGCTGAAGCTGAATATATTGCAGCTGGAAGCTGCTGTGCTCAGCTATTTTGGATGAGAAACCAGCTCATGGACTATGGATTATCATTTTCTAAAATTCCCATTTATTGTGATAATCAAAGTGACATTGCTATGACAGGGAACCCAGTGCAACACTCTCTCACCAAACATATCAGTATTAGATATCACTTTATAGGAGAGCATGTCATGGAAGGAACCATTGAGCTCCATTTTGTTCCTACTGATCGGCAGCTGGCTGACATCTTCACAAAGCCATTACCTGAAGCAACATTTACAAAGCTTGTCAATGAGCTTGGAATGGTTAGTTGGGACAAATAATTTCCTGTAAATTTTTATTTGGTCAAATTCTGATGAATAATGATCAAGTACTGATATGTCCTAAATAATGATTGACAATATTTTGGTGGATCTTTTTGATGTATTTTATTATATGCATGATAAATTAAGTGAATTTATTTACTAAATGTGCATGTATGAAATTATATCATTGTCATCATTGCTAGTCAATCTAGGGAGACACGCATATATAAGACATTTTTTTGGTTAAATCATTAAGTTAACTCTTCAGATAATCATTAATCAAATCCCTGGTCTCTTGATATTCCCTCTCTCTCCCTTGGTTATTTAACCACCATTACTCGTCCAGTCATATCATCTCCTATTTTCACTCAAAACGATCTTCTCTCTTTCATTTCTCACTATTCTCTCCATATTACAAAAATGGTTCTTTTCAACATGTTCATGAACTTTAAGAACTTCAACGTAGAGTTCAGTTGTAATGAATGGCAGCGGGAATAACACATCACTGCCATTCCTGATGAGGTGTGGAACTCGATTCCACAGGAGATCTTGACGAAACTCTTATTCTTCGAGATGGAGTATCGTCTTCATCTCGATCTCTTGGAAGAAGCACGGAGAGAAGCTCTTCGTCATCAGGAACAGATCATCCGTCTTGCTGTGCTATTTGTAAATAGTAGGAGGAACTAATCAACATCAATAGTCTTAGTTCTTCGACTAAGACTGTTAAAGTTCTTCTTAGACTAGGACTATCTTGTAATTTCCTTTGCATGTAATCCAAAAATTTCATGAAATGTACTCATCTAATATATTAATGAAATTTCTTTTGATTGCAAGATTTAGTCTATGCTTATTTCGCTATGTATGCATGTGAATGTTCTTAATTATAGCCTGTTAATCTTTACATCATCCACTTAAAATGTATACTTTGATGATTGTTTTGATTAAAATTGTGGTTTGCTAATAATTTGTGATGCTTTGACAAACAACTGTTGAATTCGAATCGACATATTCTGAATTTTTCAAATCCTGACAGAAAAGAGGTCTCAAATACTGATGACAGGCCAGCTTGTTCTAATTTAGATTATTAGTAATAATTAATTTCGGAGTAGTTTATTGCTACAATTAAGTGTCTCACTTAATTAATGGTTAATGGTGGATTATTTGATAAACAAATTTCTACAATTGTGTCTTGACAAATCTGTACATATTTTATCTTTACTTCCACAATTTACTCCACTGTCAAATTCTGTTACTCAGTAATTGTTACCTGTCCGAAGTCAAATTCACTAAATTACCTTCTTCATATGAATGTGCTACTTATACTCCAGAGTAGCAAAGCTATATAACCACAAGAACTTCTGTGACATAATTCATCATACACATAGCTTCACTGTTCACATCTCACTTATATTTTCTCTCAAAAGCTACACATATCATGACATCGTCTGAAGTTTCACCACTTTTCAGCCAAACCACAATCATTCATGGAAACACATTTGGCACAAATAATTATTTAGCTCTGCTTACATATGAGCAGCTACCATCATCCTTTCATAACATTCAGGATTTCCTACTACAATGTCCAATTGGGTATGCTCTTACGAATCCTATCAAGGTGTCATACAGGGCTGTAATGCAGGTATGGAATACAGCTTTACTTAATGCAACATATACTGGCTTTTCTTTTGAGTATAAGGGCTACATGTATGAGGTTGATGCTAATGTTCAACTTCAATCTTTGAGATTGTCTGCTCTTGATGGTGCTCCCGATACCTATACCACTAAGTAGTTGTTTGATATGCGTAGGACATTAGGCTATAAAGGAGAAATCATAACCATTGGAAAACTGGCAAGGACAAAACTGAAAAGAGAATGAAACTTTTTCTTTAATTGCATCAGTAGGTGTTTCTTGAACAAAACAACAAATTTTGATGCTCTTCCATCCACTTCTCTGAAAATTGGGTACTCTCTTCTTTACTCTGGTAATTTTGATTATGGTAATACTATGCTACAATTCATAATTGCTAGGAAAGCAGATGCATCAGGAGTTATAGGGTATACTAGATTTCTACAACTGATTTTCAATTTTCTATGCCCTAATGTTATTTTTGATGATGATGAATTACTTCCTTTTTTTCAAATTTCTGAAAAAGCAATCACTGATCACATTAAAAGGAATGAAAAGAATAAATTTTCAGGGCCTCCCTTTCTTCCTAGAGAGGTCAGGAAATTTCTGTTAAGAAATAGACCTACTCCAACACAAGTGCCTGCAAATCCTGATGCTAGCACCTCTGTCACAGTTCTAGATGTTGAGAATCAAGAAACTACCCATCTTGTTTCTAACCCACGCATTTCTTCTTCCAAACAGCAAACACACCCAGCTCCAGCTTCTAAATTAGCCTCCTCTGCTGTCTCTCAAAAGACATCAGTTGTAACAAAGAAAAGGCTAGTTAAGAAATCTGTCATATCTGGACAGACAGCTAAACAAGCCTCACTGTGTAAGAGTGGGAAGAAAGAAGAATGTTTTCCAGCCAGGAAAAGAAGACTAATCATGCAAGATGATTCTTATTCCGATGATCAGATGCCGATAGGTTCTTTGTTGAAAACCAAGAAATCCACCGTTAAACATCCTGATGACTCTGTTGACACTACTAGAACCAATGAGCCAACTTATGATGCTAGTGCTCTACTCCACAAGCTTCCAGTGATTATAGCAATTTCTGTGCTCAAGACAACTGAAAAGAGCAAGTTGAAAAGAAAAAGTGAAGAAGTAGTTGGGTACATCAGAATGAAGAAAAAAACTTAGCCTCTTTCCAGGGATGTCAGTATACAAGAACCTAAGTCTCAAAGGGATTTAACAACTGCAACACATCTAGTCACACAAGAACCATCTTCTCAAAGGGAAGATGTAGACAAAGAGGCTGCACAAATCATTGTTGATATTGCTCAAAGTGATCTTCTTGCTGACTCTGTTCAACTACTACAGGAAAAGAAAGCTCATCAGGAGGTACTGTCAAAGGTGGATGCAATCATCAATGATCCTATTTTTGAGAATAGTACACAAGAACCTTCACCAAGCATTACTGAAGTAGCTCACATTTCTCAGACTCCACACGAACCATCAGTTCAAAGTACTTATGCCGGTATCTCACCTCCTCTTGACAGGTCAAATCCTGATATTACATCAGCTCCTGCTGAGCTTCATCCTTCAACTGAACTAACTACTATTGATAATCCCCTACTGATTGCTAGTTTGCAAAAGCATCCTGATGTGCTATTTGTTCCTCCACTATCATCACTTCCACTTGAGGACTCACCTTCAGGTATTGTTAAATTTCTCTTATGTTCTCATGTTTGTATAATTATAAATAGTCTCCTCTTTGAGGTTACCTCTATTTATATGACAAGCATACTACTATTCTCAACCATCTCTTATTTCTTTTCTAAATGTGTGATTGAGACTTTCTGTGAGACTGTGTGAAAACATTATGTGAGAAAATTAAATTTTTGAGTGGCAGTCTCCTGTACCTGGTAAAAGGGGAGGTAGCTTTGAGACAAGAATCTTATAAGTTTTTTTTCTTACTTATAAAGTTTCCTTTGTGAGAACCATATTTTCTTAAAAGTAATATATTGTGTGAGAAGTGATGAGATCACTTAAAAAGAAAAGAGAGATTTAGGTGTTACCATGTTTCTGTTTCAGGATCTCATCAGTCACAAGCACCTATTGCAAAGGAATTCTGTAAAGGCAAGGCAATTCTGCTTAATTCTGCAAATTCTTCTGAGGGTCTGTCTGATTCTGATGATGAGAGTGATAAGGATGATTCTGACACAGCTCAGCTTAAGACTGTAATTGATGCATCTAAGAAGTCCAATATTGGTTCTTCTTCACACTTCAATGAAAATCCTTCTTATTACAGTGCTGATGCTGAGCATTTTCGACAGACAGAATGGGATTTTAAATGGAGACATGCAAATACTTCTATCTTATCTATTGTTGGCTTACAACAGATTCATCGTGCCTATGATGAAATTCAAACTCCTGATCTGAAGTTGCATCTTAAGGCCTCCACTATTTCTGTCAAAGGAATTCACTCTAACCTTGATGATATGAAGAAGTCTCATGCTGCTGTCAAGGACAAAATCGATGGATTTATACTCCACATACCTACCTCAGTTGAAAACACGTGTGTGAAAACTACTACTAAAGGTGTTGTCAAATCTCAACACAGCATGGACTCTAGAATTTCCTCCTTGGAAGATAAGGTGTCTTCTATAGCTGACAAACTGGATGCTCTGTTTTCTCTTCTTTCAAATACTGATGCCAAAAAGAGGGAGAAGATAGTTGCTACAAAATGTACATCAGATTCTATTCAGATAAAGGATAAAGATAAATGGGGAGAAGATAGTTGCTGAATACATGGTTTGCTCAATTTTCTAATTTTAAAAGATTATTTTTTAATTCATTTATATGTGATTGACGTCACAAAAATAAATAACAAGTGCTACGTACAATACATAAAATTAAAATTATTACTGTAAATTAGAAACATGGGACTTACTAGTTTTTTTTCCAGTTCTGGACAGTAGATAGTAGGAGTTCTGCATAGTGCCATTTACAAACATGTCGACCATATATTGTCATTCTTGTACATTTTAGGGCAGGCTATAGTATATGCCAAAGACTTAAACTTAGCAGAACAGAAGGAAATATATTTCTCTTGGCACCAATTAATTTGTGCATTACAAGTTTAATAAATTAGTTAGAATCTACATTGGCGATAATGGCTACAGTTTGATATGCTCTTTAGAATATGTTGTTGCTAGCTTGATAAAGTCACCCATTAATTTAGGTAATTTTTTTTTTAAAATCTAAGAGTTAATAATAACTCATAATATTTAAGTAAACTTTTCTTTATGTTCATTGAGTAATATAAGAACATAATATCATATTTGTTGTCTTAAAGTGCAGTTTTTTCCCCTCCAGCATATATTGGGTTCCCAATACAAGATCCCTGCCTATATTGACGTATTTAAAGAATGGAGGCATCTTCTTTCTCGCATATTTGTTACCCCCGCAATGGTATGTCCAATTTTCCAGTCAAGTAATCTGAATTGCAAAGTTATTTGGAAATTAATATTTACTAACGCTAGTTTTATTTTGCTTGTATTTTTAGTTCCAGGTAGTGACTTTGTTGTTATTTGTTTCCTGTCACTGAACGATTTAGACATTCAGTAACAAGGATTAAGCTTATTGGTCATTTTACATATATCTAATAATCTTAATTATGACCACTGATATGCAGATAGTATTAGGCACAAATTATATATAAAAAGTTGAAAGAGAAAAAACTAATGAATGACCAAATAGTGGGCATATGATGCTCAATCTCATGCATTGAAAATATGTAATTATTAGTTAGTATCATGTAGTTTAAGCTGCAGCCTCACTAGGAAGTACCATACAAAATTTAACAGACTCTAAATTTGACTGAAATAAATAAGTCTATCTCTAATACCTTTTGGTTTCCAAACTACATAAATCAACTTGACATATATTCACAACTTTCTAATTTCTTCTAAAACAACCCATGCAACTTAAATTGATTTCGATATCCTTCGTGGATCTTTGTTCTGCTTGTGATTGGTTATGTTCTTGTGTAGATGAACTACTTGAACAAGGAAAGTATAAAAATTACTTATCAGGCATGATGTTTTTGCATCAGGAGTTAATGAGATAAAATTTACTGGCAGGCCTGATGACTTTAAAATGAATGCATATATGTACGTGGCCTCTCATCTTGATTTTTTATTATGTTATTTACTTTATTATGGTAAATTGTGTTTCAGTCTCGTGATAATTCAGGAGTCTTTACAAAGTCAGGTTTTATGTTCAAAAGTAGTACTGTATAATTGTTATTGACCATGACTAAAACTTCAATAATGGGAAATAAAGGATTGATCTTTTAATCTCTTGTGTTATTATTAGAAAGATATTAATTTTGTTTAAAACCTTACATTTTTAGGCTGCTTTAGCAAAGCTCATTGAGCTTGCTGGTGAGACCAATGTGCAGGCAAGTGATTATATATTTGTTTTCGTTTGCCACTAGACAAACACCACCTCCATTTCCGATTAAATTTTTTTTTTTTTTCAAAATTCTTTTTTATCATTTGTATTATAAAGTGCATCCTTGCTTTTGTAGAGACAACCAAGGAGATAAAATCTCTAAAATGAACCAGATTTGTTCTGGTTTAAATTGATGATTTGTTCTTGCAAATTTCTTGTTGTACAGGTAATGAGAAAGAATCTCCTAAAGTATATTCATGTGAGGAAATTTGCTCTAGAGGCAGAGCTCAAAAATCATTCCCTTAGCTTTTCTTTACCAAATGTTTCTATGCTTTGAATTTTCTTTCAAATTTTATAAATTATTATACATTAATGGGCAGGAGTAAAAGTATCAGTCCTACAAGAATATAGAGTAGAAAAACTTTTAGTCCAGAGACAAGCATGAAAAAAAACTTTTAGTCCAGAGACAAGCATGAAAAAGAGCCCCAGCATGAGCCCCGGGAGAAGAATTACCCCTAGTAGGAGCATGAGCATGAGCCGAAGTTGAAGTGTTAATTGAAGCCCTTCGCGCGTCCCTCGTAAAAGCGGTAGTTCTAGCAGAAGTCCTATTAGAAGTAAAGTAGTTGTGATATGTGTCGGGGGTGTGAGTAGTTGATGTTAGTCTAGTTTGGATGTAAAGTAGTAGTATGGTATGGAGTTGAGACTTTTATTTAGTAGTATGGTTTGGATATTAAGACTATCATGTATGATAACTTTGATGTTTTGTTGTTATTTAAATTAAGCATACCTTTTAAAAATTTTAAAATTAATGGTTACATTTTCCCCTATTCTAGTGTAATATATGATTACATATAGTGTTACATGACATATGCTAGTGTTGCTTGATTATAAAAAAATTTTGTTACAATAGATAAAACAGACTGTTATAATAGGTTATCTGGGACCTACAGGTGGTCCAACTTATGCAATATTGATCAAGCTACTGTATCGCTCATTTTACGTTACAGTTGGGCCTGTTAGTGTTACAGGTGCCTATTATAACGTTTTCCTCTCTGTTATAATAGATCAATGAAATGTTATATTAGGGTATCTATTGTAATGCTCGTATACGTAACGCCCCCTGGTGTTACAATAGACCTATTGTAATGCTTTTAGGGCCTATTTTAACACCATTTAGGTATTACAATAGCCCACTTATGGTGTAGTGAAACCCCTCTCCTTCGCTATGTACTTAGTTAACAACCTCGCATACTCCGCTTCAGCTTCTGGAGTAATAAACCTAGGCCTCGTACCCCTAACACTCGAAGAATCGGTAGTGGCGGGGTTAGTGCTGCTGCTAACTTGAGTGGGGGCTCTCTTTGGTTCTATTGGAATTGATAAAATGAGATAAGAGAGGTGTGTAGAGAGATTTAGGGTTATAGAGAATAAAAGTGATGGAGATGGATGTATATATAAAAAATTAGAATTAGGATTAGAATAGTAGTGGGATATGAATATGGGTTTAGTGGGGATAATGGGATGTTTTGAGGGTTGGAATTTTGGGTATAAGAAAGGGAATAAACTTCTGTTGAACTCTAATTGTTTTTTGGATTTTCTGAATTTCTTTTTTTTCGGGTCCAGGGCCTTAGCGCAGCCGCCCCGCCAGGCAGTGCGGGTGCGCCATATTTGTGCTCTTTTAGTGCGGCCGCCACACTTCCCGGTGCGGGCGCGCGTACTCCCTGTTGTTTCAGCGCAGCCACCCCGCTTCCCAGCGCGGGCGCGCCGTGCTCCTGGAAAAATACCCTGTTTTTTCTGATTTTCTGATTTTTGTTTTATTTTCTTCTGGTTTTTTCCTTCCTTCTATCTTCTAGTAATATATATAAGTTTGGGTTGCGTCCCATGAAGCGCTTGGTTTACGTCGCTAGCTTGACGTAGAATTCCGAGATCAAGTTGACAATAAAACGACACTAACCACCTTACGGTTTTCTGTATTTCCATAGTAATGCTTCAGACGCTGTCCATTTACCTTGAATGCCTGGCCTGGATCATTCTCAAAAATCTCCACCGCTCCATGTGGAAACACAGTTCTGACAACAAACGGCCCTGACCATCTCGACTTCAATTTTCCAGGATAAAGATGGAGAGGAGAGTTGAACAAAAGAACTTGTTGACCCGGCATAAATGATTTGAGCACTAGACCCCTATCGTGCCACCTCTTGACTTTCTTCTTATACATTTTGTTCTTCTCATATGCTTGCAGTCGAAACTCATCAAGTTCATTCAATTGAAACATCCTTTTCTTACTAGCTACATCCATATCAAGGTTCAATTCTTTCCAAGCCCAATACGCCTTGTGCTCTAGCTACACAAGAAAATGACATCCTTTACCATAAACTAATTGAAACGGTGACATGCCTAGCAGAGTCTTGAATGTTGTTCGATATTCCCAAACAGCTTCATCCAGCTTCAAAGACCAATCCTTTCTCGATGGACATACAACTTTCTCCAGAATACGCTTGATCTCTTTGTTAGATACCTCATCTTGACCATTAGTCTGAGGATGGTAGGCTGTAGCAATGTGGTAATTCACATTATATCTCTACATTATAGCAGTGAACTTGCGATTGCAGAAATACGATCCCTCGTCAATGATTATGACTCTTGGAATCCCAAATCTTGTGAATATCTGCTTGTGAAGAAAATTGAGCACTACCTTCACATCATTCATTGAAAAAGCCTTAACTTCCACCCATTTTGAGACATAATCTACTGCCAACAAGATATACTGATTATTACAAGATGAGACAAATGGCCCCATGAAGTTAATTTCCCAAATATCGAAGACCTCAACCCCGAGAAGCACATTTAGAGGCATCTCATTCTTCTTTGATATATTACCAATACGCTGACAGCGATCATAATTCAAAAGAAACTTATGTGCATCCTTAAACAATGTAGGCCAGAAGAATCCTGCTTGAAAGATACGAGCTGCTGTGTTTTCTCCACCATAGTGACCTTCATAAATAGTTGAATGCAAGTCTTTCAAGATACCCTACGTCTCGCTGTACTGAATACATCTCCTGATGATTTGGTCAGCTCGTTGCCGAAACAAAAATGGCTCATCCCATATATACCACTTTATCTCATGGAGAAACTTCTTCCTTAGAGCAAAAATCAAGTCTGGAGGCATAATGTTGCTCACAAGGTAGTTCACAATGTCTGTAAACCACGGTTCTTCTCCTTGCACCCCAAACAACTGCTCATCGGGAAAAGACTCAATTATCAATGTCTTGTCATGTAAAGCTGTACTTGGATATTCTAACTGTGAGAGATGATCAGCGACTTCATTCTCAGTAACTTTTCTATCCTTTATCTCCAGTTCAAACTCTTGTAGCAAAAGAACCCATCAAATCAATCTAGGCTTCAAGTCCTTCTTCGAGACGAGATAGCAAATCGCAACGTGATCAGTGAAAACCATCACCTTCATCCCAAGCAAATAAGATCAAAACTTCTCAAAACCGTAGACAATGGCTAAGAGTTTCTTCTCAGTAGTAGTGTAGTTCAGTTGAGCGCCATTGAGGGCCTTACTGTCATAGTAGACCACATGAAATATATTGTTCTTCCTTTTTCCAAGAACTGCTCCAACTGCATAGTCACTCGCATCGCGTATCATTTTAAAAGGCTCATTCTAATCAGGTGCAGTTATGACAAAGGCGGTGATCAAGCTCTTGTTTAAGCTTTCAAAAGCAGCTCGACACTCAACATCAAACTTGAAAGATACATCTTTCACTAATAAATTGCATAATGGTTTAGAGATTTTAGAGAAATACTTGATGAACCGCCGATAGAAACCCGCATGACCAAGAAAACTGCGGATTCCTTTAACAGAAATTGGTGGAGGAAGGTTTTCAATGACCCCCCACCTTGGCTTTGTCCACCTCAAGACCTTTACTAGAGACCTTGTGCCCAAGAATAATGCCCTGTTGCACCATAAAGTGACACTTCTCTCAGTTGAGAACTAGATTGGTCTCAACACATCTTTTAAGAACCGCGCCAAGATTTTGCAAGCACTCATCGAAAGAATCCCTGAACACATAAAAGTCATCAATGAACACCTCCACATTCTGACCAATCATGTCAGAGAATATAGCCATCATGCATCTCTGAAATGTGGCAGGTGCACCACATAACCCTAAAGAAACTACTCTGAAGGAAAAAATACCAAACGGACAAGTGAAGGTAGTCTTTTCCTGATCTTCTGGAGTGATGCAAATCTGATTATAGCCCGAATAGCCATCCAGAAGACAGTAGTATTCATGCCCAGCCAACCTGTCAAGCATCTGATCAATAAAAGGAAGAGGGAAGTATTCTTTCCTCGTGGCCTTGTTTAGCTTCCTGTAATCCATGCAAACTCTCCACCACGTGACTGTTCGAGTAGGAATGAGCTCATTCTTTTCATTAACAACCATGGTGATGCTTCCTTTCTTCGGCACACACTGAATTGGGCTCACCCAAGTACTATCAGAAATAGGATAAATGGTTCCTGCATCTAGCCATTCTTCACAATCTCCTTCATGATCAGATTTAGCCTTCTCTGTTGCTCAACATCCGGCTTGCTTCCTTCCTCTAGCAGAATTTTGTGTACGTAATAAGAAGGGTTGATTCCCTTAATATCTGTTATAGTCCATCTAATTGCCGACTTGAACTCTCTCAGAATTCTAGAGAGCTTTTTCTCATCACTACCTGAAAGTTCAGATGGAATAATAACAGGCAAAGTAGATGCATCACCTAAATATGCATACCTCAAGTGTTCAGGCAAAGGTTTAAGCTTGAGTGTAAGAGCTTCCTGAATAGATGGCTTGAGACGCCCCTCAGCATTTTTGAGTTCTGACATTCCAAGAGATTCAAAATGCATATCCAGCCTTCACTTCCAAGGAGAGGCATTCAAATACTGCAACTGCTCATCACCTTCATCATCTTCACTATCTGAATTTCCCAACAAGGCTTTCTCTAAGGCATCAGACCTTAGCATTTGATCAAGCTCTGAAAAAACCAAATAATTGATCAATTCCACTTTTAAGCACTCCTCTTTATTAGTAGTGAATTTCATGACATTGAAAACATTAAAGGTCACATCCTGATCTAGCACTCACATAGTGAGTTCACTCTTCTGCACAATAATCAAGGTTCATCCAATATCCAAGAATGGTCTTCCCAACATTATGGGAATCTTTTTATCCTTCTCGAAATCAAGAATTACAAAGTCAGCAGGAAAGATGAGTTTGTCCACCTTGACCAAAACATCCTCCACAATGCCTCATGGATATGTAATAGAATGATCAGCCAACTGCAAGGACATATATGTAGGCTTTGGATCAGGTAGATCTAACTTCTTAAAGATAGACAAAGGCATCAGATTGATGCTAGCTCCCAAATCACATAAACACTTGTTGAACGATAATTTTCCGATGGTGCAAGGAATAGTGAAGCTTCCAGGATCCTTAAGCTTCGGAGGCAACTTTTTTGCAGCATAACACTGCATTCCTCCGTAAGAGCAATGGTCTCTAAGTCATCGAGCTTCACTTTCCGAGAGAGAATACCTTTCATAAACTTCACATAGCCAGGCATCTGTTCATGAGCTTCAGCGAAAGATACGTTGATATGAAGTTTCTTGAACACCTCTAGAAACTTAGTAAATTGCTTATCCAACTTTTGCTTCTACAGCCTCTTAAGAAAAGGAGGTGGATGATAGACCTGTTTCTCCTCTGTATTACCCTCAGGAGGAGTGTGTTCCACAGTTTTCTTCCTTGTTTCCACTTCTGCTTCCTTTTGCACATCTTCTTTAGCCAACTTCAGATTCCGGAACTTGAGATTTTTTATGGCTCACAACCTTCTCAAACTTCAATGTAATTGCCTTAACCAGCTCCTTTGCTTCCTTCTCGCCTGAAACTTTTGTACCAGGTTGTCGATACAGCAAGGCATTGGAAATCTGCCCAATTTGTTTCTCCAGAATCTTGATAGAAACCTCTTGACTCTTGCACATGAGCCTCAACTCTTCCAATTCAGATTTTTCATTAGATTGTGGAAGTTGGAGTTGTTGTCTTGGAGCAAATTGCGGTTGTGGAAAACCAGGAGGGTTGAATTTCTTTGCCGCATACCAATGATAAGGTTGTTGCACCATATTCCGATTATTGCTCCTGATGAAGTTAGGATGATTACGGTTGTTGGGATGATAGGTGGCTGGAACTGGTTGCTGCGACCTCTGAAAGTTGCTCACGAACTGAGCTGATTCACTAGATATAGAACACTGCTCCATTTAATGCGCACCAGCACAAAGCTCACAAACACTTGCAATCTGATTAACTCCATAATTTTCCAAAGAATCCACCTTCATCGTTAAAGCCTTAAGTTGCGCAGCTATAGCAGTAGCTGCATCCACCTCCATAATTCATGTTACCTTGCCTTACGATAGTCTCTAAGAAGGATTCTCGTATTCATTAGCAACCATCAGTTCATTCAACTCATAAGCTTCATTATAGCTCTTGGCCCACAATGCTCCACCTGATGTTGCATCGAGCATGGGTCTAGACTGTGCTCTCAAACCATTATAAAAGCAATTGATGAGCACCCAGTCAGGCATTCCATGATGAGGACACTTCCTAAGAATCTCTTTATAGCGCTCCCAAGCTTCACAGAAAAACTCTCCCGATTGCTGTGCAAATTGAGTAAGAGCGTTCCTGATTGCAGCTGTCTTTGCCATAGTGAAGAATTTAGTAAGAAACTTCTGAGCAAGATCTTCCCAAGTAGTAATAGATCCTGGTGGTAGAGAATGCAACCAGCACTTAGCTGTATCCCTCATAGAGAATAAGAAAAGCCTCAGCTTAACAACATCTTCAGAAATATTATTAAATTTAAAAATGTCGCACATCTCGATAAAATCTCTAATGTGCATCTTGGGATCTTCCGTTTGAGAACCCCCAAACTGGACTGAGTTCTGCACCATCAGAATCGTGCTAGCCTTGATTTCAAAAGTATTAGCCGCGATGGCTAGTCTGACAATGCTAGACTGAACGCCAATGATCTTTGGTTGAGAGTAATCCATCACAGCTTTCAGATTCGCTACTGGTTCTCTCATTGCAACAACTGCTTCTTCTTCAACTTTCTCAATTTCTGCAAGAACTTCTTCAACTTCTTCCTCCGCTTTATCCAGTGTTCTCTTGTGAGATCGAGAACGTGTTAACATAAACGCTTTTTAGAGTACCTGAAGCACAAACAAGCAAACAAGTAAGTAAATTATCCGAGTTAGTGAACATTAACGACCACTGATGTCGAGCACATAACCTAAAACTTAACACCGAGTTCCCGGCAGCGGCGCCAAAAACTTGTTAGGACGAAAATATGTGCTAAAATTACACGTAAGTATACGCGTTCGCAAGTAGTATAAGATATAAATCAGATTCGTTCCCACAGAAACTGGTTTAGGTTAACTTCAATTTATGCACTTATGCAACAATGTATGGTTATCGTTCAATACTAAGACAATAACAAGTTAAGATTGATTATAACTAAGATTAAACTAACATGCAATTAACTATGAATAAAAGTGATTGAATAAACTATCTGAGACAAACATGGGATTCTAACGTCATTAAATACTTCATTCAAAGTCATTGTTCTTAACCTTAGCATGCAATAGTGATGACAACTAATCAGATAATAAGAAACTAGTAAATGCCAACTATCGTTATACGATTTGTAACGCCCTCCAGACCCGGGATATAAGTCTGGGGGTTACTAGCTAATCACCAAACCTGTAAAATCTGATTAACAAATAATAAAGAAATGAATCTAAACCCTTTAACAATAACCAGGATCTTTTTAGGTTGAAGTATGAAATCAAGAACCACTAGCTACTTTATTACAAAAAAAATTCAAAATCTTACAAACTCTCTTTATTACAAACCATTGTCTAACCAGTTTTAAACTAATTTCATCTTTTATTCAAAGACACACACTAACTATCTACACTCCACCTGTTCAGGCAACTCAAAGCTTTCTTCCTGGATTGGTATCAACACCTTGGGTATGAGAGGATCCCGAGACTTGACTCGCTTCTTTACCACTCGAGTCCGGATGGGTTTCATATTCCTTCTTAACTAAAAATAATAGGGTGAATAGCAACAAAAAGGGGTGAGCCAAAAATTGCTCAACAAGTCTACAAAATATAAACAGTGTTTAAGCAGTTTAAGTGAAACAGTAACCTGGGTATATCTGCAAAGATATAACCCAGCGAGAGTAGAAAGAAGGCCATTACTGGCGAGTACAAATGAACTAAACTGGACACAAGTTCGCATCTATACCCTGTTGATCATCCAGGATACAGTGCAGATCTATATCCCACTATATAGATCCCGTCGGGCACCCAGGCACTACGGCCCATATCGAGGATCCGATTATGTCCCGATCCTTAGGATTAAGTAAACTTAATCCCCAAAAGTATCACTATCCAATCCATGGAGTAGCAACTAGAACAATCGGTATGCTTTGATATATTCTAATCACCAGAATTTATCAATATTTATGAGTAACAATTGGAATATGAACAATGAATTCAAATGAAAAGGATAAATCAAGAATCGAAATGAAATATGAACAAGAATCAAAAGTGTGCAAGCGTGATAAGAATCTGAAGAAATATCACTATCCTGAAATTGGAATAAGGAAAAAATTGCCTTCTACGGGACTCACTATAAATATATCACCTTTGTCTATCACCGACTCAACCTGCCTTATTGGCTTAGCTTCTGTTAGAGAAATAGACTGGTTTAGTCATTTTGTACTTCAATTGCATCTTGAACCGACTTCACATCATTCCTATTTTCTACCCAAGCGCTTATGACTGACTCGTATATTATATATTAGCAAGTAAGACTAGATTAACCACATAATACACATAAGCACATAAGTACATAATTATTTTTAATAGTTAAAATAATTTTTAGAATCAAAATCGACTCGCTGATCGCTCAACTGATCATTATCTGACTCGTTACCTATTTTTCGGACTCGTCTCGGCACACAACTCGACTGATAATCAAACAAGTAACAAAGTCAACTAATTTCTAAAAGAAATTAGGTTTTAATATTATTTTTAATGAAAATAATTCATTTTTCGGAGTCAAAGGGCTTTTGTTTCGCTCGAATCGAACTAACGGTCTAATTAATATCAATTAAACACGAATAAATCAATTTATTATTCGATATAAATAATTATTACTAATTTTTAAGCCCTAAAATAATTTTTAAATAATTATTTAAGAAAAATCAGAACTGAAAATGATTTTTTTACAATTTTTGGAATTAAAATAAAATTTATTATGATTTATTGAAAATTATTTGATTAATTGTCAAAATGATTAATCATTTTTAAATAATAAATAAATAATAAATAATTAAGAAAATAATTAAATCTGTTTTTTAGAAAATATTTCAGAATTATTTATAATATAAATCATTTAATTAAATAATTAATTAATCAATTTATAAAATAAATAAAACTTATTTTATAATTAAAATAAAAATAAAAATAAAATAAATTGCAGAAACATTTGTCAAAAATCAAATTCTGACAAAAACAGATCAAACCCGGGTTGAAACCGGGTTGCAACCGAGTCACCAAGAACATCCCCGGTTGGGGATGAACTGGCTGAGATTTGCCCAGAATCCGTCGACCGGCCAGGATTCCGGCAAGCCTAATTCATGCCCAAAACAGCTTCGTTTGTTACGGTTTTTAAGTCCAATTCATTCCAAATCACTTCACCCTTCTGATTCAGGCCACAATATACCAAAAACATCTCAGAATCTTCTTCTCCGATCAAAACAGACTTCAACTCCGGCCAGATATCGAAATCGCAGAATCGTATATGAAACATAACGTTTAATAGTGCAAATTAAAGCTAAGAACACATACAATCAAAGCCCTAACATCTTAATAACCAAATATTCACAGAAATTACAGAGTTATTATTTGAAAATCGAACATAAACCCTAATAATCGAACTTTGTTATCCACATTTCGTTTGTTCAATTAAACACCATGAATCAATTGCAAATAACATCAGGAAGGTATATCAATCATCAAAACATCATAATAACCCTAGAATCAAAAAGTCCTAATTCGAACATAAACCCTAGAAATCAAAAATCAAAAATAACGAATTGAAACATGAAATTGATAGTAGAAATGGAAAGAACTGATCAAGACCATCAATTTCAGTACTTGAATCACTGGATTTGGTGCTATAATCTGCTCAAAATCACCGGTTGATTCTTCGACCCAACTTGGTTCTTCCTGACCCGGTTTGTAGAGAATTTTAATTAATTTCTGATTTTTAATGATTAAATATGATTAATTAAATAACAATTATGCTATTTATAGTAGTAAAATTAATACTCCTAAATAAAATTAAGGCCCTAATTCTACATCTTTTAAAATTAATAAGCCCCTAATTTTATAATTTTTGAGTATTAAAATTTAATTTATAAATATTTTATGTATGCAATATATATGCCAAAATTTCCCAAAAATTGTGAATAATACAAAAATACAAAGAAATGATATAAATAAAAGTCCTATAATTTTATAAAAATAAAAATGTGATTTTTGTGGGGTTTTTAACACCTAATGGGGCTCGGAAAAGTCATTTTTCGCAAAACGATAAAATTTATAAAATACCTAGATGTTCAGAATAATGCGATGGTAAAAGCCGTTTCATGAAAAATAAGGCCCATTATTTTATTTGAAAAAACCTGCTTTAAAATCATGATTCGGGTCGTAAAACATTTGAAATGAAAGCTATAAATGAAAAATAAAATACCTGAAAAATATCTTAAAAATATCGGGATGACACAGAATGCACGTAACACATAGCAATTAGGGTTTGACAGTTAATTTCACATAAATGACACATTAACATACATAATTTATTATAAATATGATATAATACAGACGTAAATTTCCCAGACGTTACATCCTTCCCCCCTTAATAGGATTCTGTCCTCAGAATCTCGCTATGAAAACAAATGAGGATATTTCTCTAACATTTCACTCTCAAGTTCCCAGGTTGATTCTCCAACCATAGGGTTTCTCCACATTATCCGCACTAAAGACACAGACTTATTTCTCAACACTTTCTCTCGCCGATCTGAAATTCTTATTGGCTTTTCTACAAAAGACAAACCAGGTTGTATATCTACCAGTTCATATTCTATTACATGCCTAGAATCAGGATTATATCGCTTAATCATCGACACGTGAAACATATTATGAATATGTTGCATATGAGGCAGTAAAGCTAATTCATACGCAACCTTTCCCACTTTCTTCAAAATTTTAAACGGTCCGACGTATCATGGCTTCAATTTACCCTTGTTGATAAATCTGGTCAATCCTTTCCATGGCGATATTTTGAGCAACACATGCTCTCCTTCCTGGTAGTCCATATCCTTCCTTGCTTGATATGCATATTTGCGTTGCCTGTTTTATGCTGCATCCAATCATTTTCGAATAAGTTCTATCTTTTCTTTAGTCTGTTGGATTAATTCTGGACCCAAAATCTTGCGTTCTCCAACTTCATCCCAATATATTGGTGATCTGCATTTTCTTCCATATAACGCTTCATACGGTGGCATTCCAATGCTTGCGTGATAGCTGTTATTGTAAGAAAATTCAAGCAAAGGTAAATGCTCATACTAACTGCCTTCGAACTCAATCGCACAAACTCGTAGCATGTCTTCAATTGTTTGGATAGTTCTTTCACTTTGCCCATCAATTTGCGGATGATAAGCGGTACTCATGTTTAATTTAGTTCCAAGGCATTCTTGAAATTGTCTCCAAAATCTTGAATTGAAACGGGAATCTCGATCAGACACCATAGATATTGGAACTCCATGTCGCATTACAAGTGCACTAGCTTGTCAAGCAAAAATCTTTCATTGATCAGTAGAAAATGTGCCGACTTTGTTAGTTTGTCAATGATTACCCATATCGCATCATGATTTGCTTTAGTCCTTGGAAGTCCTACCACAAAATCCATCGCTAGATGTTCCCATTTCCATTCTGGATTATCCAATGGTTGCAGTAATCTGCTCGAACGTTGATGTTCTGCTTTAACTCGCTAGCATGTGTAGCATTTATTTACCCATTCTGCTATTTCCTTCTTCATATTCGCCCACCAATAGTTTTTCTTCAAATCATGGTACATTTTTGTACTTCCTGGATGAATGGAAAACTTTGAACTGTGCGCTTCTCGCAATATTTCTTCTTTCAGTTCTGCCACGTTAGGGATCCAGATTCTTGATGCAAAGCGTAGGATTCCTTCATTATCCTTCTAAGTTGTGATTTCTTCTCCCGTTAAGTCATCATCTTGACTCCTCACTTCTTCTTGACAGCGGCGAATCTTTTCTAGTATTTCCGGTTGAAAAGTCATAGCGTAGATAGCTTCAGTAGATTCATTAGGAACACGAATTTCGATTTCCATCTTGTCAAATTCCTTGGCTAATTCTTCATATGAAGTTAACAAATTCAATCTTTCTTTCCGGCTTAGCACATCTACCACAACATTTGCTTTCCCTGGATGATAACTGATCGTAACATCGTAATCTTTAATCAATTCCAGCCATCACCGTTGTCTTATGTTCAATTCCTTCCGCAAAAAGATGTACTTCAGACTTTTATGATCCTTGTAGATTTAACATTTTACACCGTAGAGATAGTGTCTCCAAAGTTTCAATGCACGATCGCTGCTAATTCCAGGTCATGCATAGGATATTTTTGTTAATGAGGTTTTAGCTTTCTCGAAGCATATTCAATGACGTTACCATGCTGCATCAGTACACATCCTAATCTGCGGTATGAAACATCGCTGTAAATGACAAAATTTCCATGCTCGTTGGAAATACGAGTACCGGTGCGGTTACTAACCGATTCTTCAGCTCTTGGAAACTTTCTTCACATTTGTCATCCCATACGAACTTTTCACTTTTTCGAGTTAACTTGGTCAACGGCGTTGCTATTTTCATAAAATCTTTGACAAATTTTCTATAGTATCCTGTCAATCCCAAGAAACTTCGAACATCTGTCGGTGTCTTTGGTCTTTCCCAACTCAACACAGCTTCAATTTTCGCTGGATCGACTTGGATGCCTTCTATACTGATGATATGCCCTAAAAATTGTATTTTCTTCAACCAGAATTCACATTTCGAGAATTTCGTGTACAGTTGCTCTTTCCTCAGAATTTCCTAAGCAATCCTCAAGTGCTCAGCATGCTCTTCTTCCGTCCTTGAATAAATCAAGATGTCATCAATGAACACAATCACGAATTTATCCAGATACCTTTTGAATACCCTGTCCATCAGATCCATGAATGATGCTGACACGTTGTTCAAACCAAATGCCATTACAAGAAACTCGTAATGTTCATATCTAGTACGGAATGCAGTCTTGGGAATATCTTCAGCTTTAATCTTTAATTGATGATAGCCCGATCACAAATCTTTTTTCAAAAACCATGCGGCTCCTTTTAGCTGATCGAACAAATCATCGATTTTCGGTAAATGATACTTATTCTTGATAGTGAGCTTATTCAATTCCCTATAGTCAATACATAATCGTATGCTGCCATCTTTCTTTTTCACGAACAATACCGGTGCACCCCACGGAGATACACTAGGTCTTATGATGCCTAGACCTAGAAGATCTTGCAATTGCGTTGACAATTTCTTTATATCGACTGGAGCCATTCGATATGGAGCTTTCGAAACTGGTTCTGTACCTGGCGCTAAATCAATCGTAAACTCAATTTCTCGATCTGGCGATAACCCTGGAAGCTCGCCTGGAAAGTCATCAGGAAATTCACATACAACTGGAATGTCTTCTATTTTGGGACTTCCCTTCACAGTATCTAACACGTAAGCTATGTACATCTCACATCCCTGTCGAAGCAATCGTTTGATCTGCATCACTGTCAAAAATTTATTTCGCTGTTTTTCGCCTTTGAACATTACCGTTGCATTTTCCGCAGTTCGCAATTTGACTTTCTTGTTTGCACAATCGATCTGAGCATTATGACAAGCTAACCAATCTATTCCCAAAATGACGTCAAATTCTCCTAACTTAAAAGGAATCAAGTTTACAGAGAAATGATGTCCAGCTATTTCTATATCGCACGCAGGACATACTCGATCTACTGGAACTTGGTCGTCATTTGCTAATTTTATAATTAACGTCTCTCCCAACCATTCAATTTCGTAATATAACTTATGAAAGAATTTTTCAGAAATAAATGAACGGGTAGCTCCAGAATTAATTAATACTTTTGAATCTACGGAATTCACCAAAAGCATTCCTGCAATTACACTAGGGCTCTGCACTGCTTCTTTCATTATCATGTTGAAAGTTCTTGCTCTGGGTTGATTAGGCGGCGGTGGAGGAGGTAATGCCAACACTTTCGGAATACTGGATGTCATTGCTGGTCCTTTACAATGTCTAGCGATATGCCCTTTCTTTCCACACTGGAAGCAAGTAATTTCTGCTGTTTTTCCTATTGGACATTCGTTAGAATATTGCCCTTTCTGCTTACATTTGAAACATGTCACATCCGCTTTGATACATATGCCGGTGTGTTTTTATCCACAAGTTCTGTAGTACGGCATTGGGGCTCTGACAATTCCTTGCTGACTGGGGGCTTGGAAAGGATTATCTGTCTTCTGGATACCTTGTCCTATTCTTTTAAAATTCAAATTTGTCTGGGCTTAAAATCCCGGCTTTCTGCTGGAGCGGTCTTCGGAAACTTCCATGTCCTCTATCCTTTTGAGATCTTTCGCTTTCCCCTTCAATAATTAAGGCTTTCTAGACTACGGCGATATACATCGTTAACTCGAAAACTGCAACTTGCCCACGGATCCACAGACGTAACCCTTCTTGAAACCTTTGGACTCGTTTTTCTTCAGTATCAACTTGTTCTGGAATGAACCTAGCCAATTCAGTAAATTTGGCTTCATACTCTGTCACGGATATACTTCCCTGCTTCAGTTCCAAAAGCTTAATCTGCATTTGATTTCTCACATAGTGAGGAGAATGTTTGCATATGAACAGTTTTTTAACCTATCCCATGCAATAACATCTTCACCCTCTAAAGCCTTTTTAGATTCCCACAAATAATTTGCTTCTCCTTTCAATAAGTAACTAGCAAAATCAGTCTTCTGGTCTTCACCTACCTTCATTAGCGCAAATGCTTTCTCTATTTCTTTCAACCAAGTGGTATTCTTAATAGGATCAGTAGATCCCTCAAATTCTGGAGGTTTAGCCGACTGAAACTGTTTGAAAGTAACAATAGGTATAGCTGGTAGTATCTGAGGCTCAGGATGAGGTGGCTGTTGTAACATTTGATGTTTAATCTACTGCTGCTGTTGCTACATCTATTTTTGCATCATTACCATCTGTTGTTGCATCAGATGGAACATTTGGTTCATGGTTTCATTGGACTGTTCTTCGGAATTGCTGTTGGAAGTCTCAGTCCTAGTCTTTCTCTTTGGTGCCATTTGCTGATAATAAAACAAGTGATGTCTCTTTAACAGTTTAATAAATAATTGACAGTGGATAAGAAAACAATTTATCCTGTGTTAACAAAATTTAGATAATGGTTCGAAGAATGAAAACAGTTTGCTTAATATAAAAACAGAAAATGTAAACAGTTAAATGAAATGTTTGTCTTTTTTTCCAACAGAATTTAAAATATGAAAAGCTATAAAACAATAAGGTAAAAGTAAATGCTGTAAAACTATAAAAATTAAAATTTACATAAAAGAAATTTGAAAAAGTTTATTTTATATATGACACCAGCCTTATGTGTAAGTGCTTGGTACAAAAAGTCTCGCTCTGCTGGTCATAACTGTGGCTACAAGTTAAACTAACTACTACCAGTCAAACTACTACTACAAGTCAAACCACTACCACACATATACACACTACTCACTATGTCATACTAGGCTGCATCTATATACATCTGTCATCTGAAGTCAAAATCTCAGAACCCCGGAGGAATACGCCTTAGCTCATCCCTAAGTATCTGAACCAAAGTCTGCGCCAAACGAAATATCCTGTACAACCCCGCAAAAGAAGGTGGCCCCTCGTGTGTCATATCATCCAACTCCCAGGTAGCACTCATCAAAGCAGACTGTAACCTCTGCCTCATCATGTAATCTGGCTGTAAGGCAGCTAACGGTCCTCGGTCTCTTTGATCAAATAAATGCATAATCTCCCTGCACTGAGCTCTCCAATACTCCACATCATCTCTCATAACCCTGTACTCATGGTATGGTACCATATGTGGCTATGCAACCTGACCCACTGACTCCTGTGACGGAACCCTCGGCATCCCTGTACCCTGCTGTGGTAACCCCAACTGTAAATCCACATCATGCTCGCCCATCCCCTCAACTGGGATCATCTGAAATATGTCTGGCTCTGGGGCATGTACTGGTATAGGAGGCAACACTGGTGGTGGTGGAAGCTCCGGCTAAATCCCCGGTATAAACTGATGCTCTACTGGTAGTGGGATTATCGATTCAAAGAACTCCAATGGATCAAACATCTCTATAGGGTCATGGACTATCCCCTGTACTGGAGGTACTGGCTCATGTGGCAATAGTGGTGGAGGTGGAAGAGGAGGAAACTTGAATTCAGATACTGGTGGCACAACTGGTGCGACTGGACCAGTCACTGTCCTCTCAGAAGAAGCCGAATAACCTGACGACGCCATCTGAAAATATACCAAAGAAATAAGAAAAATCACTAAATCATTCCTAGAACTAATACCTTCCTATCATAATCTTATCTAAGTCCTAACACTATTTTTCCTATTTGACTATTCCTATCCTGTGCGATCTTCCTATCATATCTTAACCCTAATGTTTTGTTTTCAGGGACCAAACCTACAGCTCTTATGCCAAAACTGTAACGCCCTACAGATCTGGGGTATAAGTCTGGGGGTTATTAGCTAATCACCAAACCTGTAAAATCTGATTAACAAATAATAAAGAAATGAATCTAAACCCCTTTAACAATAACCAATATCTTTTTAGGTTGAAGTATGAAAACAAGAACCACTAGCTACTTTATTAGAAACCAAATTTAAAATTTTACAAACTCTCTTTATTACAAACCATTGTCTAACCAGTTTTAAACTAATTTCATCTTTTATTCAAACACACACACTAACTATCTACACTCCACCTGTTTGGGCAACTCAAAGCTTTCTTCCTGGATTGGGATCAACACCTTGGGTATGAGAGGATCCCGAGGCTGACCCGCTTCTTTACCAGTCAAGTCCTGATGGATTTCATATTCCTTCTTAACTGGAAAGAATAGGGTGAATAGCAACAAAAAGGGGTGAGCCAAAAATTGCTCAACAAATCTACAAAATATAAAAATAGTTTTTAAGCAGTTTAGTGAAACGATAACCTGGGTATATCTGCAAAGATATAACCCCGCGAGAGTAGAAAGAAGGCCATTACTGGCAAGTACAAACAAACTAAACTAGACACAAGTTCGCATCTATACCCTGCTGATCAGCCAGGATACAGTGCGGATCTATATCCCACTATACAGATCCCGTCGGGCACCCTGGCACTACGGCCCATCTCAAGGATCTGGTTATGTCCCGGTCCTTAGGATTAAATAAACTTAATCCCCAAAAGTATCACTATCCAGTCCATGGAGTAGCAACCGGAACAATCGGTATGCTTTGAAATATTCTAATCACCAGAATATATCAAAATTTGTGAGTAACAATTGGAATATAAACAATGAATTCAAATGAAAAGGAGAAATCAAGAATCGAAATTAAATATGAACAAGAATCAAAAGAGTGCAAGCGTGATAAGAATCTGAAGAAATATCACTATTCTGAAACTAGAATAGGGGAAAAACTAGCCTTCTACATGACTCACTGCAAATATATCACCTTTGTTTATCACCGACTTAACCTGCGTTGCTAGCTTAGCTTCTGTTAGAGAAATAGACTGGTTTAGTCATTTTGTACTTCAATTGCATCTTGAACCGACTTCACATCATTCCTATTTTCTACCCAGGCGCTTATGACTAACTCGTATATTATAAATTAGCAAGTAAGACTCCATTAACCACATAATACACATAAGAAGATAAGCACATAATCATTTTTAATAGTTAAAATAATTTTTAAAATCAAAATCGACTCGCTGATTGCTCAACTGATCATTATCTGACTCGTTTCCTATTTTTGAGAATTTTTCGGACTCGTCTCGGCACACAACTCGACTGATAATCAAACAAGTAACAAAGTCAACTAATTTCTAAAAGAAATTAGGTCTTAATATTATTTTTAATGAAAACAATTCATTTTTCGGAGTCAAAGGGCTTTCGTTTTGCTCGAATCAGATTAACGGTCTAATTAATATCAATTAAACACGAATAAATCAATTTATTATTCAATAAAAATAATTAATACTAATTTTTAAACCCTAAAATAATTTTTAAATAATAATTTATGAAATATCAGAACTGAAAATGATTTTTTTACAATTTTTGGAATTAAAATAAATTTATTATGATTTATTGAAAATTATTTGATTAATTATCAAAATAATTAATCATTTTTAAATAATTAATAAATAATAAATAATTAATAAATAGTTAAGAAAATAATTAAATCTGATTTTTAGAAAATATTTCAGAATTATTTGTAATATAAATCAATTAATTTAATAAATAATTAATCAAAAAACGGATTAAACCCGGGTTGCAAACCGGGTTGCAACCGGGTCACCATGAACATCCCGGGTTGAGGATGAATTGGCCGGGATTTGCCTAGAATCCGGCGACCGGCCAGGATTCCGACAAGCCTAATTCATGCCCAAAACAGCTTCGTTTATTACGGTTTTTAAGTCCAATTCATTCCAAATCAGTTCACCCTTCTGATTCAGGCCACAACATACCAAAAACATCTCAGAATCTTCATCTCCGATCAAAACCGACTTCAACTCCGGCCATATATCGAAATCACAGAATCGTACATGAAACTTAATGTTTAATAGTGCAAATTAAAGCTAAGAACATATACAATCAAAGCCCTAACATCTTAATAACCAAATATTCTCATAAATTACAGAGTTATTATTCGAAAATCGAACATAAACCCTAGTAATCGAACTTTGTTATCCAGGTATCATTTGTTCAATTAAACACCATGAATCGATTGCAAATAACATCAGGAAGCTATATCAATCATCAAAATATCATAATAACCCTAGAATAAAAAAGTCCTAATTCGAACATAAACCCTAGAAATCGAAAATAAAAAATAACGAATTAAAACATGAAATTGATACTAGAAATGGAAAGAACAGATCAAGACCTTCAATTTCAGTACTTGAATCACTAGATTTGGTGCTATAATCAGCTCGAAATCACCGATTGATTCTTCGACCCGACTTGGTTCTTTTCGACCCGGTTTGCAGAGAATTTTAATTAATTTCTGATTTTTAATGATTAATTATAGTTAATTAAATAAAAATTAGGTTATTTATAGTAGTAAAATTAATACTCCAAAAATAAAATTAAGGCCCTAATTCTACGCCTTTTAAAATTAATAAGCCCCTGATTTTATAATTTTTGAGTATTAGACTTTAATTTATAAATATTTTATATATGCAATATATATGCCAAAATTTCCCAAAATTGTGAATAATGCAAAAATACAAAGAAATGATATAAATAAAAGTCGTATAATTTTATAAAAATAAAAATGTGATTTTTGTGAGGTTTTTAACACCCAATGGGGCCCGAAAAAGTCATTTATAAAATACCTAGATGTTCAGAATAATGCGATTGTAAAAGCTGTTTGATGACAAATAAGGCCCGTTATTTTATTTGAAATACCTGCTTTAAAATCATGATTCGGGTCATAAAACGTTTGAAATGAAAGCTATAAATGAAAAATAAAATACCTGAAAAATATCTTAAAAATATCGGGACGACACAGAATGCACGTAACACATAGCAATTAGGGGTTGACAGTTAATTCCACATAAATGACACATTAACACACATAATTTATTATAAATATGATATAATACATACGTAAATTTCCAAGACGTTACGCGATTACCCTACTACCAGACATCCCCAAAAGAGATAGAAGCTGAATACACACCAATTATGTTTTGACCCTATATGTCCATAGAATTTGACAACATAACGGTTTAATGCGCAAGTTATCTATCGTGATTACATAGGGAAGTAAGATGGTTAAACTTACCTACGAATCATGCATAACAATTATACATGAACTTATGCTAGCATGGCAAGTTCTTAACCTCAATATTCACTGTCGCTTCAACAGAGATTAACACGCTATCTTATATGTTCGTGACACACATAAGACAAATAAGCACAACCAATACTAGGATATCATATAATCACTACACACTTAGGTATTGAAATAAATTACGTATAGGAATCCATAAGTAAATCCGTTAGAATCCCATGATAACGATTAGTTCATAACTGAACTCATCATCATCGCGGGTTCCGATAAAAGCATGGTAGATAAACTAAGTCTTTATAACTTAATAAATAATCAAAAGTACATTAACAAGAGTATTAGGTTCAAACAACAAAGAAAACAAGCATCCAAGATTACAACTTAAGAAAAGAATCACAAGTAAAAACTAAATCTTCTTCTCCTTCATTGCTTTGTGCTATTAGGACTTCTCGCTGCTATCTTCTTGCCCCCGTATATGAAAAATATCTTTTAAGAGTCTTTAAATACGATCCCATCCAATCAGGAGTCCAGCAAATCAGTCTTCAAATAGATTCAGGTTTCTGAAAAATTGACCTAGTGCGACCGCCCTGAGATCCCGCGCGGCCGCCCCCAAGTGTAGCGCGGCCACCCTGGCCTTCTGGAAAAACTTTATTTTTGTTGTTTACTTGACTTCTCGTGCTGGTTTCTTTCGCGCAATCAAAAGAGGCTCCATCCTAACACCCTTTTATCTTAAAAACATGCAAGAACCAATTATTCTTCCGATTATTCCCTGAAATACAAAACACCACAAAAACACATCAAATACACAAATAACTTGAGTATAAAATACCTATTCGAGCATTTACGAAGCATTCTAAGTGGTTATAAATGCCACTTATCACCAGTGTCCTTATTAACTTCAAATTTAGGCTTGGAAGGCTTAGTTATCCTCTTGAACTAAACTTTTAACTCTTATATGTCTTCCAACAGAAGTATTATCATCGGTTGGTCTGATAGGGGAATCATATTTTACTTTTATGCTATCAACATGAGTAGTATTAGAGCTTGATTTAAGCTCTTGATCAGGATTTACTGAAAAACGTCCAACTTGAGCTTTATCAGTGGTTGAAACTTTCGAATCAGAATCCATAGACTTTGGTTCTTTGGAAATTTCACCAACTTTTTCTTTCCACTTATAACTCCTGTAAGAATTTAAAATATCTTGAGACCTAAAATTAGGTCTTCAGCACTTCGAACCTACCTAATGTCCTTAATCTTCAAAACTTGTTCCAAGGGTCTTTGAGTTTCAACCTTCTTTGGGATATCATAGCTTAAGGAACTATCAGTATTTGATAACTTCAAAAGTTTAAAATCTTCCTCCATTTTGCTAATCTGATCAATATGAATATCATTACATTCTCTTAAAAAATTCTTGTTAGTCTCAAAGTATCGTAGAGATGGGGGATTGAATACCATACCTACAAATTCTTTTTAATTTATTTCATATTCTTCGATAAAATTACATGATCAAAATAATCACAATACAATTAGAGGAATATCTTATTTTATTAATATAAACCTTGAGATTTTTGCTCTATAATCAAATTATGATTAGCTACGACAAATTTAATAGCATAATGGTAGTAAATAGTCTTCAATGGGGAGCTCTCATTTTGCAGTTTGTTAGACGAGGAAGATGAATGAGTGAAATGAATATCTTCCTTCACTTTTGTGCATATTTTCAACTTCAAGGACATGTGGCACATTTTTGTCCATTTATCCTGAATTTTTTCACAAAAAATGCTGTAATTTGCAAAACTCATATTTCGATAGTATCACATGTCGAGAAGAACCTTGGTTCCTAACTCTAGATGTCGACATGAATCTTTGGCTTATATAGTTCACATGTTGACATGAACTTGGCCCTTATAAGTCCAGACATCGACTAAAAACTTGGCTCTTTGCTTAGGTTGACATGAGCTAAACACTTGGTCAAATGTCGGCATGAGGCAAGTATGTCGACATGAGCCAAGTATTTGGCATCCTTATATTACTTAGATATCGACACCAATAAAGACCAATTCCCAGATGTCGACATCAGTCTCCTGACTTAAAAACTTTCTTCATATTTTCTTCAAGTCTTGATCCAATCTTTCTAACAACTTATCTTCTTTTAAAAATAATCAAACATTCCATTCTTGATATGTTGATGTGTATTGTATAGGTTTAGTTCAAAAATTAATAAGTTAGAATTTAATATCTTAGTTTAATTAATTCTTCAGCTGTTGAATTTCTTCAGACTGCTTTATTGCTTCAGGACACTTGAAACTTTGATCTTCTACAGTGGGATCAGTTCACTTTATTTATGCTGCAAGTCCTTTGATAATTATTCTTCATATAGGCTTGAACATTTACACAAACTTCTTTCCATGACTTGGTTACGGATTTAGAGGTTTAATTCTATGTTTTGATTCTTTGTATTTTTTATCCAGTCTTCTTTCTTCTAGTTCCCTGTTTTTCATAGTTAATATTATTTACTTGTTTCTTTTCCATGTTGAGTTATATATCCTCGGTTACATATTATGTTACATTATCCTTTACATTCTCCCCTATTTAATTGTTAGAGTTCTACAAGTAAGTTCCTAAAGGATAACTCAAATGATAAAAAAGAAAACGTAATTACTGAAATCATGAATCAATATTAAATGCATTCTGGATCACATATACAATTTCAGATTTCTTAAAGTACAAGTACAAGATAAGAAGTATTCTTCTAGACTAAACAAATAAACCATGTCTTCTTAGTTCTTTATTTTTTTGCTTCTTGCCTTGGCTTCCTTCTCCTTCTTGAGTGGATTCAGAACAGTCTTTCTTTTCAAAGCTCTCTGCTTTAGCTCAAAGGATTTTGTACAGGTTGTTCATGAGAATCAACTTCATACTTGTCTTCACTACCCAGATCTCTTAGCTTGTCAGGTCTTTATCTGACTTTTTCTCGAGCAAGAGTCTTCGGGGGATTACAAGGAGGTGGAATCTCCAGTTTTTGCAACTATATGCCAAACCATCGGATGTTATGAACTATGTGCAGTTGATCAAGAAGCAGTGAAGATTTCTTTGAGAGCACATAGACTGTACCTCTTTGAGGATGATCTTGCACTCTATGTTATAGATCTGTTCTACTTCCAATACTTCTTTGTAGGCTATCAATATTGGCTTCAATGCAAGTTTATCTTCTTTACATGTTGACATTTTGACCTTGATCAAAACTTGATTGATTGCCCATGAGCTGCTTAACTTGAAGTCTGAGATCCTTATCTTGCTGTTATTTATCTTCAAAGTCATGTGACCCTCTTCATCCTTACATATAAGAGGTTCACTGTCTATCATTAAGTTGATCTCAGCTTCATGAAAAAACAACTCAACCATATTTATCTGAAAAAACAACTCAACCATATTTATCTTCTTTAGAAATCTAGAGGCAATTTTCATTAATCTTATGGATGAATGATTTACACAAATTCTCCATCCTTTTGAGAGACATGTCGCTGACACAATGGTGAGCACTCGACTGAACCCGTAATAGAATTCTTGATATCTTCATACCGTTTCCTTAAATCCACTAAGGTATCTAACAGAAGTTTGTTCCCATCATTATTAGCCAGATGTATTGTTGGTTTGTCCATCTTCTTCTTTAATCCTTCCCACTCTTTACCTTGCCTAGTTTCCCTCAGAGTTTTCTCTCTTGCCGAATTCCTCACTAATGCTTTTTGTATTCTTTCCTTTGTCTTTTCAATTACATTATGAGCTTGAGCACAAATGTTGTTGATGATTTATGTGCCACATAGTAAGCATTCATCTGAGAAGGTGCCTTCATCTTCAAACTCCTCATATTTAGTGACCCTAATATCTTCCTCATTCTACTTAATGTGGATTCAAATTCAGCACAAACATCTCTCTCATCTATTTGACCTTATTCTCTCTCTTCTTCATCCGGCCCTTGACTTACCAGATTAAATGGAAAAATATATGACAATAGTTACTTCTGGTGTTTTATTATTTCACTGATGTGACCTTCCTTCGACACAAGTTTCTCCTCCCGAGGTGCTTTATCCCTTTTAGCTTGTAGTCTTTTCCAGGATTCTTCTTCAGCTTCTATTTTCAACCAGACTTTAGTTGCTTCCTCCCTTACTACATCTTCTCCTCTTTCTTCAAAGGAGGCGTATGCAAATGGATCACTTATTAGATCAGTGACTTGGATATATAGCATGCTTACAACCTCAGCTTCCTTCAACGCCACCACATCTTATATTTCAACTTCTTTCTCAGCTCTCGGTTGAACAACATGAGCAACATATTCGATAAATTCTTTCACAGCCTTGACCATGGATTCTTTTTCATAAATCGGAATCTGCTAAAATTTTTCTTGAGCTCCTCTCGTATTGTCCCCCTCAGTTGGGTTATCCTTCCTAATAAGAACCATAGTTAATTGGGATGTAATAACATGTTCAACAAGATCATGTGTTGACTTTAACTCTTGCATAACCATGTTCAACTTTCTGTTGATCTTGTCAATTAGTTCATCATTGGCATCCATCGCTTGACTATGCTGGATTTTGAGGTTAGCTATATCATGTTCATATTCGTGATGCAGCCTTTGCATGTTGCTTCAAATATTAGCATCCCTTTGTTTAATCATATTAATGAATTTGGTGTCTTGATCAAATAATATTTCTTCCAAATCGGATTTGAGAATATATTGTGACATATCAGTGTGTGGTGTTGTTTAGATGGTGAGTGTCTCTAGGCTTCTCTCCAAGTATTTCTCTTTGTACTATTTCACTCAGCTCAGGGTAAGGGGTGTGTAACACCCCTAGATCCGGGGTCGGGGATCCGGGTCGTCACGGTCTTTCTTTCCACAATATCACTTAACTGAATTAATAATAAATAACCTCATGCTGTGACCCCACACTAACACACACCACAACCCGTTATAGTTTCAGAAATGAAATTGAAATAAGTACAAGTCCTTGAATCCACAATTTAAATGTTATTACAACCCAAAATGATTACTTAATAAGTTTACAATTAATTGCCATTATCTGCCACAAGTTATAATTATACATAATTGATTACCAAAAGTAGAAGGTCTGATCTACAGATAAATCTACCTCTGCAGCTATAGCAGCTATGATCTCAACGGGAAGGCACGGGGTGCTTCCCACGCTCTTGCGTTGGGTCTGCTTGAAGCGTTGGGTCTGCTTGAGTCTGACCATCTTTCCTAACTATTGTTGTGTGATGAAAAAATGAAGCAAGAGTGAGCATTACAGCTCGCAAGATAATATATAGTGTAAAAAATAATGCAAGTATCTAAATGGATAACTTACTGGAAACCTTTATCAAGTGTAAGATAATTACTTACTGGATATAAGCAAAAACAAGGGATGAAGTTACCAAATACTTCACTATACTTATATCATTTATAAAACTACATGAACTACCACTGTTCAAAGTATTATAGGTTTCAAAAGGTCATCCCATAGATGAGACCACAAGTTAAGACTTGAATAGATTCAATCTTTGATATATTATTGAATGAAATGAAGTTTCGAGATACTTTATTTAGTCCCGATATATATATCCATATATATATATATATATCTCTTATACATTTCCTAGAACCCTCTGTTATGTAAAGTATGAACAGGGTTTGTAATATCCAATAAATTTTGGAAAGGAAAAGAATTTTGGCATAAACCCGATATCTTGCTGATCAGGCAAAGATACCAATAACTAACCTTTTCTACTAGTAGATGGACGAATTCCCCACTGGTCATCACCCTGGTCGCAATAGGACCTTATGCTGGACTGCCACTCAGCCACTTACGCATTTGATGGACTCCCACTGAGCCACTTACACTTTCATGGACACCCACTGAGCCCATGTTGCTTATGCCGACTCAATAGATGGACTTACTTCCCGAACGTTGGGTAAGTAATCAATTCATTTACCAAAACAGCAACCTCGTTGCGAATATAAAATACACCACAGAGCCGGATCCCTCAAGTTTTGAGCGAGTATTTAAATACCCTTTAAAAGGAAGATCTTAAATATAAAAATGAGTTTTGGGATCCGCTCTAACTTTTAAAAATCATTTTGAAGACTCGAAAACACTTTAAAGAGTGTTTGGAGTAATGCTGATTTAATAAAGTAAATCAGTCCCGATATATTAGAAAATATCTGAATATTATCATTTAAATAATATTCCCATAAGGATAATCCTTATAAAAATAATTGAAGTAAAAGTTTTAAAACTTATACTTGAAATTAATAATAAATAACCAAAGATATACTTATACGAAAGTACTATCTTTATTTGAATAATCGAAAATAAGTTTGATTATCGAAAAATTATTCTTTAATAAAATAAAGAATATTATTTAGTAAATAATCGGAGTCATAATTCCTCAAATGAATATTCAAATAATATTCAATAAGTAGAATAAACAGAGTCATAAGTCCTCGAATGAATATTCAAATAATATTCATTAAATAGAATGAACAGAGTCATAAGTCCTCAAATGAATATTCAAATAATATTCATTATTTAAAATAAAGTTATCGAATAAACCTTATTCGATTAATAGTTTTGAAAACTATATCAATATATATATATATAATATACTCGGGAACATCGACTCCCGGTTTTAGAAAATGTTCACCTTTGGGTCCCCTATACTCAGGGTATACGCAACTACTGCTTATCTCTAGCATAGGTATTATGCAACTAATAAGAATTTGAATCAACAGATATATATCAAGATTACGAAACAGACATGCATATATATACCATATCAACATGCTTCAATATATCGCAAAATTTACTAATTAACCAACATGCATCTATCACAAGATAATGCATATACATATATACATCACAACAATAGTATAACGGGTAGAAAACTTGCCTGAGCAACTGGGGGTGACAAATGGCTTGGGATGAGTCTGGTAACCTATAAACAACATATAAGTTGGAATTAAACCAAAGTCGCTTATGAATCTATACTTTAACCAATTAGACTCTAACACTCGCTTTGCGCTCAACGATTCCCTTAAGTCGCTCGAGTACCCTCGGCTCCACCATTTTTAATAAATTAACCATTAAGGGTTTTAAGGCGATTCTTTCGCGAGTGCCTTATCAACTGTCTAATACACTTTACATAAATGATTCATACTCCAATTAGTCCTTTAAGGTCTTTAACCTATGTTTCAAAGTAAGGCGAGGGGTAATGGTTCGTTCACGAAACGCCGTTACTTAAAACAGTCGTTTCTCCTAAACCGTACATCGGATTCAAACGAACCACATATCAAAACGAAGCTCGTAACATGAACTATCTAATCATGGCAATGGTCAAATCCTAACAGTGAGTTCTCGGGTTCTGATGTTAAGAGCAAAAACAGTTTAAGTAGATCGGACATTACGACGGCTATGTTTACGCGATTACCAATTTTTATTCTACTCCAAACCAACCACCAATCAACCACAATTCATTCATACAACCAAAATCCATCCATACCATACTACAACAGCCCCAACACCTCAAGTTCTCCAATTTATATTATTCTGAAACATGAATTAAAACTATACTTAAGTTCATTAATCAATAATCCAAGAATTACAACTCCAACTCATTACAAAACCAACCACACTATAAGTCTACAAGAATCATGCTTCTCATGAACCATAACAACAAATCTAAGCCTAATACTCAAAGTAAAGTTAGGGTTTGGAGGGGTTATACCTTCCTTGCAGAGTAGAGAATCAAGTAATTAGCTTGGAATCACCCTTAAAAGTCCTTATCCAAGCTTAATCTAAACAAAAACTCAAGAACAAGAATTTAAGTTCTTGAAAAACACTATTCACCCTCTTCTTCCATGATTTTTAGGAAGAGATTGTGAATGAATTTGAAGCTCAAACTTTTAGGATAGCTATATCTATGCATAAGGAGTATTAGATAATTACCTCACTAATTAACAAGGCTTGGGTTTTAGATTTTGAATTTTCCTTCTTGAAATAAAGAGAAAAGCCGAGAGCTTCCTTGAAGAAATGAAGTCAACTTTGTGTTTTTTTTGGTGAAATGAATTGTTTTGGCTTGGTTGATGTTGTTTTGTTTTGATTTATTACTTTTAACCATGGTAACTTTTGCATGGCCAAGAATCAACCAACAACACACTTCCTTTTTGTCATGCTTATGTCACCTTGTTATGTCATCCTCCCACACTTGTCCTCTTCTTATTGGTTTGATGACATCATCCTCACTAACCTCTTTGATTAGCTTCTAATTACTTGGCTAATGACCGCTGATCTGTTATACGGTTCGCTTAACTTTCATTTTTGTTTATCGTTTGAGGGATCATACCCGGGATCTTATTACTTGGGTTTCCTTAACCTTTCTCAATACATTATATTCCTTTTATGATCCTCTCTTATAATTCTTGAATTTAAATCTTTTTTATCCTGTTACCTTATACTCAATTCTTTCGGTATCTGGTGGATTTTCGGGAAAAATCAAAGTGTTCGAATTTGGATTCTGACGATCTTTACATACACTTATTTATCATATAGAGTACTAATACGATCTCAGAATAACAATAAAAGAACCTCTACATAGTGTGGCATGAAAAGTTTTCTTATTCAGCAATATCAGCAAAAACACTATTCATAACGGTTACAAAAAAGTTCAAAATTTTGGGGTTATTACAGTCTCCCCTCCTTAAAAGGATTCCGTCCCGGAATCAAATAGAAAACAAATGGGGGTACTTTTCTAGCATTGCGCTCTCTAGTTCCCAAGTTGATTCTTCCACATTATGATTCTGCCATAGCACTCTGTAACACCCCCAAATCCGGGGTCGGGGATCCGGGTTGTCACGAGTTCCATTTCTCTTAATAACACCCAATCTTAATAATTAATCAACTACTCTGTACTGTGACCCCATAATAAACACACACACCACAAGTTATAGTCTCAGAGATGATCATCCAAAAATAATCACAAGTCGTTTTATTCCACAATTACATGCCAATACACCTTAAATAGGTTTCTGAATAAATTTACATTTCTCTGCCATTATTACAACTCATAATATACATAAGTCTGGTACATCATTAGTTGAAAACTTAGCCTATTGGTAATTTCTACCTCAGCTACAGCGGCCTCAACGCTTCCAGAAAGCTGCGGAACATTACCTATCCGCTTGCGAATTGGGAGCTTGGTCCTGTTCATCTTATCTATCTGATGTTGTGTGATGAAAGAAGAAAGCAAGGGTGAGCAGCAAGCCCACCAAAATAGTATTTATAATGATTAACAATATATGAGCCTTTTCATAGTACTCATGAAAGTCTTGGTCAAAAGAAATGAACCAAGTTTGATATCTTAATGCGATGAAGTCGCAAAATGTTCAGTATATATACATATATACTTTTCAAAATCTTGGAAGTCCTCTTCCATGTATAATATACACAAAGTTCCAGTTTATAACTGTATAAAAAAATATCGTTGCAAGGTGATCTCATATATCTAACCTTGTCTCAACGTTTTTCTGAAAGTCTTTGTCATTCATAAGACAAACATTAACTAGATATAAGTTTAAAAAGATGAAGTTACAAGGTACTCCAATATACTTATATCTTTTCCAAATACTACTTGAACCACCACCGTTCAAGTTATAATTAGTTCAAAAGTTCATCACATAGATGAGACTACAAGACGGATTTGAATAGATTAAATCTTTGAAGTAGTATTGAAGGAAATGAAGATATAATATACTTCATTAAGTTCCGATATATATATCCACATATACATCTTCCTTATACAGTCCCTGAAAACCTCTGTCATGTAAAGTATGAACAGAGTTTGTAACATCCAATGAATTTTTGGAAGGGAAAACGAATTATGGCATAAACCCGATATCTTGCTGATCAGGCAAAGATACCAATAAGTAACCTTTTCTACTAGTAGATGGACGAATTCCCCACTGGTCATCACCCTGGTCGCAATAGGACCTTATACTGGACTGCCACTCAGCCACTTATGCATTTGATGGACTCCCACTGAGCCACTTACACTATCATGGACGCCCACTGAGCCCATATTGCTTATGCCGACTCGATAGATGGACTTACTTCCCGAACGTTGGGTAAGTAATCAATTCATTTACCAAAACTGTAACCTTGTTGCGAATATAAAATACACCATAGAGCCGGATCCCTCAGGTTTTGAGCGAGTATTTAAATCCCCTTTTTAAAAGGAAGATCTTAAATATAAAAATGAGTTTTGGGATCCGCTCTAACTTTTAAAAATCATTTTGAAGACTCGAAAACACTTTAAAGAGTGTTTGGAGTAATGCTGATTTAATGAAGTAAATCAGTCCCAATATATTTAGAAAATGTCTGAATATTATTATTTAAATAATATTCCCATAAAGAATAATCTTTATACAAATAATTGAAGTAAAAGTTGTGAGACTTATACTTGAAATGAGTATTAAATAACCAAAGATATACTTATACGAAAGTACTATCTTTATTTGAATAATCGAAAATAAGTTTGATTATCGAAACATTATTCTTTAACAAAATAAAGAATATTATTAAATAATAAGCGGAGTCATAATACCTCGAATGAATATTATAAATAATATTCATTAAATAAAATAACGGAGTCATACATCCTCAAATGAATATTCAATTTATAATCATTAATAATATAACTGAGTCATAAGCCCTCGAATGAATATTCAAAATAATATTCAATAATAAAATAAAGGAGTCATAAGTCCTCGGATGAATATTCGAAATAATATTCAATAATAAAATAAAGTTAAAGTTATCGAATAAACCTTATTCGATTAATAGTTTTGAAAACTATAACCACATATATATATATATTATACTCGGGAACATCGACTCCCAGTTTAGAAATATGTTCACCTTTTGATCCCCTATACTAAGGGTAAACTCAATACCGCTTATCTCTAGCATAGGTATTATGCAACTGTAAGCATTTTAACCAACAGATATATAATCCAAGAATATGAAACAAGCATGCATATATACCATATCACATGCTACAATATATCGCAAGAACTTGCTAATAACAAATATGCATTTATCGCAAGATCATGCATATACACATATACATCACAACAACAGTATAACGGGTAGAAAACTTGCCTGAGTGACTGGGGGTGATAAAAGGCTCGGGACGAGTCTGGTAACCTATAAACAACAAGTAAGTTGGAATTAAACCAAAGTCACTTGTAAATCTATACTTTAACTAACTTAGACTCTAACGCTTGTTTTGCGCTTACTGATTCTCTTAAGTCACTCGAGTACCCTCGGCTCAACCATTTTTAATAATTTAACCATTACGAGTTTTAAGATGATTCCTTCGCAGGTGTCTTACCAACTGCCTATTACACCTTACATAAATGTTTCATACTTTAATTAGTCCTTTAAGGTCTTTAACCTATGTTTCAAAGTAAGGCGAGGGGTAAGGGTTTGTTCGCGAAATGTCGTTACTTAAAACGGCCGTTTCTCCTAAACCGTTCATCGGAATCAAACGAACCACATATCAAAACGAAGCTCATAACATGAACTATATAAACATGGCAATGGTCAAAACCTAGCAGTGAGTTCAAGGGTTCTGAGGTTAAGAATAAAAACAGTCTACGGTAAATCGGGCATTACGACGGCTATGTTTACGCGATTTCCCAAATTTAAACCATTCCAAAACAACCCATAATCAAGCCACAATCACATCCCAATACAAACTCCATCCATACCACATACTAACAGCCCCAATAAATTCAATATTAACATTTATACTTATGCTTAAGCTTGAATTTAACTATACTTAAGTTCTTTTAACCAAAACAACAAGATTCACCATCCATTTCACTACCACTCCAACCCAAATTCTAAACCAACAAGCATTAAGCTACTATATCACCATAACAACTAGAATCATCCTATTTAACAAAGTAAAGCTAGGGTTTGGAGATGATATACCTTCCTTGAAGTGGTGTGAGTAGCTAGGAAGCCTTAAGAAATCTTGAGATGACTTAGGGATGCTTGGATCTTAAAGGAAAAACAAGAAAATCAAGTTAAAATTCTTGAAGTCACTATTCATTGTCTTCTTCATTGATTTCTTGAAGAAGATTGTGAATGATTTGGAGGCTTAAACTCATAGAATAGCCATAACTATGCATAAGGAATACTAGGGAATTATCTTACCAATTTAGGAATCCTTGAACTTGAATTTTGAAATATTCCCTTTGAAAACTAGGAAAAGCTGAGAGCAATGTTCTTGGTGATGAAAATAAAATTTTGTTTTGATGAAAAATGATTTGCTTGGCTTGGTGGATGTAGTTTTGGTTTTTGTTTTAGTTAATTACCTTTTTAGCCTTAAACTTTGTGTGGTTCTAATTCAACCACATTTCCTTCCTTCCTTTGTCATGCTTATGTCATCATGTGGTGTCATCCTTCCCTCTTTGTCCTCTTCTCATTGGTTGGATGACATCATCCTCTCTAATCTCTTTGATTAACTTCCTAATTGTTTGCCTAATGACCGCTGATCTGTTATACGGTTCGCTTAACTTTCGTTTTCGTTTATCGTTTGAGGGATCATACCCGGGATCTTATTACTTAGGTTCCCTTAACCTTTCTCAATACATTATATTCCTTTTTATGATCCTCTCTTATAATCCTTTAATTTAAATCCTTTTTTCCCTGTTACCTTATACTCAATTCTTTCCGTATCTAGTGGATTTTCCGAGAAAAAATCAAAGTATTCGGAATTGGATTCTGACGATCTTTACATACACTTATATACCATATAGAGTACTAATAAAATCTCAGAATATCCATAACAGAATCCCTACATCGTGGGGCATGAAAAGTTTTCTCATTCAGCAAAAACACTATTCATAAGGGTTTCAAAAATTTCCAAAAAATGGGGTTATTACAGTCTCCCCTCCTTAAAAGGATTCCGTCCCGGAATCAGATAGAAAATGAATAGGGATACTCTCTTAGCATTGCACTTTCTAACTCTCGAGTAAATTTTCCCACATTGTGGTCCTACCACCAACTCTGCCTAGTTTAATAACCCTTCTCCTAAGCACTTGTTCCTTTTCACCCTCTAACCCTTCCTGGTTGCTCCATATAGGTTACGTCGGGTTGCGTGTCTATGTGCTCATATGCCCCTATTTGTCTGGCATCCGAATTATACTTCCTTAACATTGTTACGTGGAACACGTTATGACTTGCTACATGTTCGGGGGTAGGGCTAGCTCATATGCTAACTTCCCAAAACGTCTTTATATATCCAAGGGTCCAACAATTGGTGGACTTAGCTTTCCTTTCTTTCCGAATCTCATTAACCCCTTCCAAGGGAATACCTATAACAACACTAGGTCCCCTACTTCCCATTCCTTGTCCTTTCGTGTCAAATCAACATACTTCTTATGTCCATCTTGGGCTACTACCAGCCATCCTCTGATTAAATTTATTAAATCCTTGGTCCTTTGGACCACTGCTGGTCCGAGTATCTTGCGCTCTACAACTTCATCCTAACATAAGGGAGATCGACATTGTCTTCCCTCAAGGATCTCATAAGGCGAAATCTCGATAATGACATATGATCTATTGTCGTAAGATAACTCAATCCGCGTTAAGTGATCATTCCAAATTCTTTGAAGTCTATTGCATGGAATTTTATCACAGCTTCTAGCACTATAGCTTTGGCGTCTCAATACCCATTCTTTTCCAGTTCGTAATCGCTACTACCTTCCGTTCCTAATATTATACTGGTTATACTTTTGCTCGTTAGCGTTCTATAACCTTTTAATAACGACGTCAACCTTAGTATCACGAATGTGTTTCCATTCTGAATACTACCACAACTTTATTACTCCTTTTTCAGATGTTTCTATTTCCCAAAGTTTGATCAATCATATAGAAGTAAATGAATTTGTTGAGAGATCACTATGATCATGAACACTTGTTATATCGCATAGTTAGTACAGAAGGTGGCTAGCCTTTAGTACTTGACCAGCAATTAAACAATAGATGGTATCCTACTAGGCTTCTATCACACAGATAGATAGTCATTCGGCAATACCTCCCCTTCTGGAAGGGTTGTTCTTCTCAGCTTGCATGAAATGAAAAGAAGAGAAAAGAACGAACTGAAGAGAATTGTATATTCGTAAAAATTTTATTGCCATAAAATATCTGGCTTGGAATCTACCTCTGAACTATAGAGGTTTGTCATAGGAGAACAAAATATATATGTATTTATATCAACATCAAGTATTGTAGCATCGTATTTCACATGCCTAAATATTTTTGCTATTCCGTCCATCATTCTATGGACCCATGCTCTTCCTCGAGCTTATACACAATCACCTTTGAAACTCCCTTGATATCGAAAATCGAACCTGGGATCTCATTCTAGACATCATCGTTACTTGAATTCTATGCTTGCACCGCAACCTTCCTCGTATAATAATACGACTCTCTATTGATAAGAAAGAATAAATATTCAATAGGTAGATAATCTACTTAATTAGTCTATCAATGATAACTTATACACCACCACGACCCGATTAGTGGTACTCAATCTCAACATTCATTCCAATACAACTCTCATGGTTATAATCGACTCATTACTCGCAGAATCATTGTTGCATTACTATGGTCCACCACTGACCTACTGTCGTAATTCACTTTCCATGAAATCTTAATATCTAACCATACGGAGTCCATACATGTCGTATAGAATTCTCTTAAGGAGGTAACATAATTTCCATTCATGATTCATGAAGAACACTCTAGATTCCTGATGTATATACATGACATGAAGTAGATAAAATTGCAAAAGAGTTTCAATCAAAGTAACGATAGCAGGTTAATACCATTCTTAATCATATACCTTCAATAGAAGACTTAACTCGAAGGTTCGTCTAGTCCTTTTTGAAACATGGTCCTGGCTTATCTCAAGATAGTATCTTCTGAGATAGATAGCCCGCTCATGGCGATTACATGAATTAAACCTTTACCAACTACTATTATGGTTGGGTATTGCACAGTCATCAGAAGGAATGTCAATCTTTCAAACCATAATACAACCTTTACGGCTTCAACCATTATTACTGTATTCCTCTGGCACGAGCGCCTGTAATTGTCCTCTTACATTTAAAGTGTCGGCCACCTCTTTGGCCTTTCCTGATAGTAATATTTCCTTACAATCAATGTCATCTTAACCACTTTCACTAATTTTCTACCCCATTTCAATCACAGCTTATGTGAAGATGTTTTCCTTAAAATCTGATGAGTAAAAAAAAATCACCATTTTTCCATAAGTTATTGCCTCAGTCTTTAGAGGTTAATCACTGTCACGACTGACTCTCAATCATAATTAGAACATCTTTTTATCTTAAGTCCTAATTGCCCTGAACAACTTCGACCATTACTGGTTCGATCCATACCCTCTCGTGGTTTAACACGTGCCCCACTTGGCATCATTATAATTACGTCATATTTCCTTTATCAACATTTCTATTTTTGAGAATTTTGAATATTACCTTTCTCCTTGTAAAACCTCTAAGGTTATCCTTGAATCGTTCCTCCTATATTCCCTAGATACAGGGCATATCAAGATACCATTTATTAATACCAGAATCATTGTTTATATACTTCTGAAAAAAATTTCTCCACTGATTCTTAAAGGTTGTTATTACCTTAATCCTTTCCAATTCATACTGTCAAAACTCATACTATCCCTATTAAGGGTGAAATGCCAACCTTTATGCATTCCCCCAGGATTCATTTTAAGTTACCGATGTTTTATCCTTAATTCCACCTTTAAAAGGTACCTGCATCCTTCCATGGATAAATCAAGTCCTATAACCCTGATAAAGGTGTCTTATTCAATCATTTCCACCTCGATAGTATATGCCTAATTTCACAATAACATCTGTATTCAAAATGAGGTCAATCAATATGGCCTCCAAAAGATAACAACGGTTATCCGCTTTTCTTGCCTAATCTGGTAACGATAACAAGGATGTTCTGGAAGATATTGGTCGTGTTCAACGCGAACTTCTTCTTAATAATTCCTTATTTACTTTTGTTATTTATCTCAACAGTCACCTCAATGTTGGGATATCTTTCATACATGGCATCTCCCTTTCTGGGTATCAAGCCACCGGTCTTACACTTCACATTCTTGAAGGTCACTTCCTTCATCCAATTTTTCCTAATTTCTTACTTTCTTGTCTCCTCAGTCTATCCGTGTCTCAATATTTATCCTTCGAACTATCTCAAGGTTTCCTCAAATCCTCCCAACTTACAGGGGATAAAATATATGTATCTCTTATTCCTTCAACCATCAATTTAACTCATGGTGAATCACCCTCATCCTGACGATTACATACTTTTCTATTTCTATTGCTACGAGTCTTTAGGGTTTCCTCATACACAACTTCCTTATCATTCCTCAAACTCTATTGCCTTTATATTCCTTTCCACTTCAGTTTCTTTTTTTTTATTTTCCTTTCTCTTATCATTATTTCATGAACCAACCCAACATAAGCATCAATTTCAAACATCCCGCCATTCTCGATTCGTGTCCTCGGAACGAATTTTGACAACTTTTACAACTTAGATTCATAATTCATCATACTCGTCTGCCTTTGTTCTGGCTCTAAAGCTTTTACACTATCCCCATAACCTTGGGAAGTATTTTCCTGAAAATATTTGACTGAACTTAAATCAGTTTATTATAATCTCTTGCTCCGTGCCTTCCTTGGTCTTTCACCAGCGAGTGGTCTCCCTCTTAGGAGGGTAAGTGACAAAAACAGTCTTTTGTGGTTCGTCAATCATTTAGAATCTCAAATGATTCCTATATTTCCTTTAGCCAGGCTCTGGCCTCAACTGGGTCAACTTGTTCCTTGGAACACTGAGAGCTTAGAGATTTAAAGGTTCTGAAAGAATTTCCCACTACATTGTTTCCCTCAAGGTGGTGGTTGAGAAATAAAGTATAAGTTCTGTTTAGACAGGTCCATGAATTTCCGTATAGGAGTACCGTCTCGGGTCCTCTTACCTCGCTCGACTTCTGTTTTCTTAGTCTAAATATTTCTTCCTACTCCCCATAATTGGGGTCATCTTTTAATTTGAAATCCTCATTTTTCCCTTTATTATATTCTGGGTTCCTTATATCTTAATTGCGACCTCCCTGATTAACACATTCAAGGTTTGACCCTAATCTTATTCCTTGTGGGGGCATATTACTTGGAAAAATTTTGAGAATCTCTGGATATTTGTCTTACTTACTTTGCTTAAGTCTTTCCCTCGTTTAGTCCTTGCACGATTGCAAATTATGAATTCTTAAGTTCGATAAACTTCATGACACTCTCTTAAGTGTTAATAGAGCAATTAACAATGTGATCTTATCACAACAACTCATCTGAACTGAATTTAATGAATATATACATAACCATTTATTCGAGGGTACAACAACTGAACATATTAAAGAGAATTACATCATTTGATCTGATCGCTTATAACCCAAAAGTACTACCATAGATAATCATCTAGTCATTAAAATTAATCATTCATAACTTAGGCTAATCCTCCAAAAGCGGTGCTACATGAAACCCTTGTCTGATTGCTCTAGCTCTGCACACTACCATGGATCAAGAAATGCGAGCACGCACGATATCCCTAACCTGCTCCATTAAAGCGGTGATGAGGTCTAGGATAGTTGCAAGTAGAGCTGGATCAATCTGACCCTCAAGATGGCCTCTAGCTGTAACACGGGTGGTAGCCTCAATCCTTTCCATGCTATGAGATAATCCCGCCAGAGGTACCCCGCCCTCAATCCTTGGTGCAGTAAGTTGATCCAACAGATCACTCCTAACATTACGGGCCTCGGACAGGCCACCCAAAGTCATATGATAATTGGCGATAAGAGAAGCCTGAGTGGTAGCATCTAGCTGTCCATGGGGTGCAGGTGGTGCAGACCCAGGAGATCCAAATGGATAACCAAGCACGGTATCAGGTGACAATGGTGCAGGAGATAAAGGTGGCATTTCCTCAGTAGGTGCTGGGCTCTGTACCGGGGATGGAACAGGAATTGGTGGAACCTCATGGATGTCTACAGGAACCTCTGGAAGAGGGTCTGATACTGGTATAATTGGGGTCATGGAAGGCCCCACTCCTTCTGCCCTCATTAAACTTTGTGCCCTTGGTAACTCTTCATCCTCTAGTGCCACCCTCGCGGCCATTCTTGCTCTAGTAGTCGCCCTGACTACGGTCATCAATTCCTCAGCGGTCCTCTCTTCATTCTCATCAGGATCCTCCATGAGATCCTCCTCAGCCATAATCCTTTCCGGAATAACATCCTCAACCACAACATTCTCAATATGAATCTCATCCGGTCCCTCATTAGGGTACTCCATCGGATTCACAATTTGATCTCCAACTTGTAATAAAACATCCTCATGCTGATGCTCCTGAACCTCAGGGTTCGGTGCCCCGCTGCCCTATACGAGAATGAACTATGTTACTATCACGATATTTATAAGGGTTCCGGTAAGGGTTTTAACTGTCAGTACTACGTTAGGTAGCCCGACTATGAACTTGGCAAGAGTTCTTATTATCTTAGTTATTATCTTAACGTCACATCATCTCTGAGGTTTATAACGCTTAGCTCTGATACCACTTCTGTAACACCCCTAAATCCGGGGTCGGGGATTCGGGTTGTCACGAGTTCCATTTCCTTTAATAACACCCAATCTTAATAATTAATCAACTACTCTGTACAGTGACCCCACAATAAACACACACACCACAAGTTATAGTCTCAGAGATTATTATCCAAAAATAATCACAAGTCGTTTTATTCCACAATTACATGCCAATAGACCTCAAACAAGTTTCTGAATAAATTTACATTTCTCTGCCATTATTACAACTCATAATATACATAAGTCTGGTACATCATTAGTTGAAAACTTAGCCTATTGGTAATTTCTACCTCAGCTACAGCGGCCTCAACGCTTCCAGAAAGCTGCGGAACGTTTCCTATCCGCTTGCGCATTGGGAGCTTGGTCCTGTTCATCTTATTTATCTGATGTTGTGTGATGAAAGAAGAAATCAAGGGTGAGCAGCAAGCCTACCAAAATAGTATTTATAATGATTAACAATATATGAGCCTTTTCATAGTACTCATGAAAGTCTTGGTCAAAAGAAATGAACCAAGTTTTATATCTTAATGCGATGAAGTCGCAAAATGTTCAGTATATATACATATATACTTTTCAAAATCTTGGAAGTCCTCTTCCATGTATAATATACACAAAGTTCCAGTTTATAACTGTATAAAAAAATATCGTTGCAAGGTGATCTCATATATCTAACCTTGTCTCAACGTTTTTCTGAAAGTCTTTGTCATTCATAAGACAAACATTAACTAGATATAAGTTTAAAAAGATGAAGTTACAAGGTACTCCAATATACTTATATCTTTTCCAAATACTACTTGAACCACCACCGTTCAAGTTATAATTAGTTCAAAAGTTCATCACATAGATGAGACTACAAGACAGATTTGAATAGATTAAATCTTTGAAGTAGTATTGAAGGAAATGAAGTTATGATATACTTCATTAAGTTCCGATATATATATCCACATATACATCTTCCTTATACAGTCCCTGAAAACCTCTGTCATGTAAAGTATGAACAGAGTTTGTAACATCCAATGAATTTTTGGAAGGGAAAACGAATTATGGCATAAACCCGATATCTTGCTGATCAGGCAAAGATACCAATAAGTAACCTTTTCTACTAGTAGATGGACGAATTCCCCACTGGTCATCACCCTGGTCGCAATAGGACCTTATACTGGACTGCCACTCAGCCACTTATGCATTTGATGGACTCCCACTGAGCCACTTACACTGTCATGGACGCCCACTAAGCCCATGTTGCTTATGCCGACTCGATAGATGGACTTACTTCCCGAACGTTGGGTAAGTAATCAATTCATTTACCAAAACTGCAACCTTGTTGCGAATATAAAATACACCATAGAGCCGGATCCCTCAGGTTTTGAGCGAGTATTTAAATCCCCTTTTTAAAAGGAAGATCTTAAATATAAAAATGAGTTTTGGGATCCGCTCTAACTTTTAAAAATCATTTTGAAGACTCGAAAACACTTTAAAGAGTGTTTGGAGTAATGCTGATTTAATGAAGTAAATCAGTCCCAATATATTTAGAAAATGTCTGAATATTATTATTTAAATAATATTCCCATAAAGAATAATCTTTATACAAATAATTGAAGTAGAAGTTGTGAGACTTATACTTGAAATGAGTATTAAATAACCAAAGATATACTTATACAAAAGTACTATCTTTATTTGAATAATTGAAAATAAGTTTGATTATCGAAACATTATTCTTTAATAAAATAAAGAATATTATTAAATAATAAACGGAGTCATAATACCTCGAATGAATATTATAAATAATATTCATTAAATAAAATAACGGAGTCATACATCCTCAAATGAATATTCAATTAATAATCATTAATAATATAACTGAGTCATAAGCCCTCGAATAAATATTCGAAATAATATTCAATAATAAAATAAATGAGTCATAAGTCCTCGGATGAATATTCGACATAATATTCAATAATAAAATAAAGTTAAAGTTATCGAATAAACTTTATTCGATTCATAGTTTTGAAAACTATAACCATATATATATATAAATATATATATTATACTCGGGAACATCGACTCCCGGTTTAGAAATATGTTCACATTTTGATCCCCTATACTAAGGGTAAACTCAATACCGCTTATCTCTAGCATAGGTATTATGCAACTGTAAGCATTTTAACCAACAGATATATAATCCAAGAATATGAAACAGACATGCTAATAACAAATATGCATTTATCGCAAGATCATGCATATACACATATACATCACAACAACAGTATAACGGGTAGAAAACTTGCCTGAGCGACTGGGGGTGATAAAAGGCTCGGGACCAGTCTGGTAACCTATAAACAACAAGTAAGTTGGAATTAAATCAAAGTCACTTGTAAATCTATACTTTAACTAACTTAGACTCTAACGCTTGTTTTGCGCTTACTGATTCTCTTAAGTCACTCGAGTACCCTTGGCTCCACCATTTTTAATAATTTAACCATTACGAGTTTTAAGGCGATTCCTTCGCGGGTGTCTTACCAACTGCCTATTACACCTTACATAAATGTTTCATACTTCAATTAGTCTTTTAAGGTCTTTAACCTATGTTTCAAAGTAAGGCGGGGGGTAAGGGTTCGTTCGCGAAACGTCGTTACTTAAAACGGCCGTTTCTCCTAAACCGTTCATCGGAATCAAACGAACCACATATCAAAATGAAGCTCATAACATGAACTATCTAAAAATGGCAATGGTCAAAACCTAGCAGTGAGTTCATGGGTTTTGATGTTAAGAACAAAAACAGTCTACGGTAAATCGGGCATTATGACGACTATGTTTACGCGATTTCCCAAATTTAAACCATTCCAAAACAACCCATAATCAAGACACAATCACATCCCAATCCAAACTCCATCCATACCACATCCTAACAGCCCCAATTAATTCAATATTAACATTTATACTTATGCTTAAGCTTGAATTTAACTATACTTAAGTTCTTTTAACCAAAACAACAAGATTCACCATCAATTTCACTACCACTCCAACCTAAATTCTAAACCAACAAGCATTAAGCTACTATATCACCATAAAAACTAGAATCATCCTATTTAACAAAGTAAATCTAGGGTTTGGAGATGATATACCTTCCTTGAAGTGGTGTGAGTAGCTAGGAAGCCTTAAGAAGTCTTGAGATGACTTAGGGATGCTTGGATCTTAAAGGAAAAACAAGAAAATCAAGTTAAAATTCTTGAAGTCACTATTCATTGTCTTCTTCATTGATTTCTTGAAGAAGATTGTGAATGATTTGGAGGCTTAAACTCATAGAATAGCCATAACTATGCATAAGGAATACTAGGGAATTATCTTACCAATTTAGGAAGCCTTGAACTTGAATTTTGAAAATTTTCCCTTTGAAAACTAGGAAAAGCCGAGAGCAATGTTCTTGGTGATGAAAATAAAATTTTGTTTTGATGAAAAATGATTTGCTTGGCTTGGTGGATGTAGTTTTGGTTTTTGTTTTAGTTAATTACCTTTTTAGCCTTAAACTTTGTATGGTTCTAATTCAACCACATTTCCTTCCTTCCTTTGTCATGCTTATGTCATCATGTGGTGTCATCCTTCCCTCTTTGTCCTCTTCTCATTGGTTGGATGACATCATCCCCTCTAATCTCTTTGATTAACTTCCTAATTGTTTGCCTAATGACCGCTGATCTGTTATACGGTTCGCTTAACTTTAGTTTTCGTTTATCGTTTGAGGGATCATACCCGGGATCTTATTACTTAGGTTTCCTTAACCTTTCTCAATACATTATATTCCTTTTTATGATCCTCTCTTATAATCCTTTAATTTAAATCCTTTTTACCCTGTTACCTTATACTCAATTCTTTTCGTATCTAGTGGATTTTCCGGGAAAAAATCAAAGTATTCAGAATTGGATTCTGACGATCTTTACATTCACTTATATACCATATAGAGTACTAATAAAATCTCAGAATATCCATAACAGAATCCCTACATAGTGAGGCATGAAAAGTTTTCTCATTCATCAAAAACACTATTCATAAGGGTTTCAAAAATTTCCAAAAATTGGGGTTATTACACACTCTGACTAGCTTGATCACTTTGTTCTGAAGCACCTGCTCCTTCTTATCCATAATCTTTACTGGTTTCTCCACATAAGTCAGATCTGTTTGCATATCCACATGCTCGTAATCCACTATATGTCTGGCATCCCGATGATACTTCCTTAGCATTGACACATGGAACACATTATGAACTTGTTATAGGTTCGGGGGTAAGGCTAGCTCGTAAGCCAACTTCCCAATCCATCTTAGTATCTCAAAAGGTCCAATGTATCTTGGGCTTAGTTTTCCTTTCTTTCCGAACCTCATTAACCCCTTCTAAGGGGATACTTTTAGTAGTACTAAGTCCCCTACTTCATACTCCTTGTCCTTTCGGGCTAGGTCTGCATATTTCTTCTGTCTGTCTTGGGCTGCTACCAGCCGTCCTCTGATGAGATCCACTATGTCTTTGGTCCTTTGGACCACTTCGGGTCCGAGCATCTTCCGCTCTCCTACTTCATCCCAGTATAAGGGAGATCGACACCTTCTTCCGTACAGGGCCTCATAAGGCGGCATTCCGATGCTAGCATGAAAGCTATTGTTATAAGAAAACTCGATCAACGGCAAGTGATCATCCCAACTTCCTTTAAAGTCTATTGCACAGACTCTCAACATATCCTCTAGTGTCTGGATGGTCCTTTCACTCTGCCCATCCATCTGGGGATGGTAAGCGGTACTCATATTTAACTTGGTCGCCGCACATTCTTGAAAGCTCCTCCAAAATCTGGAGTTGAACCTGGGGTCTCGGTCTGAGACAATGGACGCTGGGACTCCATGTCGCGTCACTATTTCCTTAAGGTAGATGTCCACCAGTCTATCGATTATGTATCTCTCATTGATAGGAATGAAATGAGATGACTTTGTCAGTCGGTCTATAATCACCCATATGGCATCATGGTTGGCTTTCGTCCTTGGTAAACCGACAAAAAAATCCATGGCTATCTGTTCCCATTTCCATTCGGGAATCTCTAGGGGTCGTAAAAGTCCACTGGGTCTCTGGTGCTCTGCCTTTACTCTTTGGTAAGTCAAACATTTGCTTACCCATTCTGCTACGTCCCTCTTCATGTTGGGCCACCAGTAATACTCCTTCAAATCTCTATACATCTTGGTGCTTCTCGGGTGAATGGAATACCTTGAACTATGGCTTTCATCCAAAATCTCGTCTTTAAGCTCTTGAACGTTCGGAACCCAAATCCAGTTGGAGTACCTCATTATCCCTTTATCATCTTTCTCAGTATGGATCTGTTCTTCAGTCATTGACTCTCTGCCTTCATTCATTACTTTCTCTTGGCACAATCTAATCTTTTCCAATAACTCTGGCTGCATCGAGATCTCAAACAGTTTTTCAGTTCCGGTTCCGGTTACCTTTACTTCTATTTCCATTCTCTCGAAATCCTTTATCAATTCTTCTGAAGTCATTATCATTCTAAGTCTTTCCTTTCTACTAAGGGCATCAGCCACCACATTGGCTTTCCCCGGATGATAGAGAATCTCACAATCATAGTCCTTGATCAGCTCTAACCATCTCCTTTGGCGCATGTTGAGCTCTTTCTGCGGAAATATGTACTTGAGGCTCTTATGGTCTGTGAAAATCTTGCACTTCTCTCCATACAAGTAGTGCCTCCAAATCTTAAGGCAAAAACTATTGCCGCGAGCTCAAGGTCATGAGTAGAATATCTAATCTCGTATTTCTTCAGTTGTCTCGACGCATACGCAATCACCTTACCGTGCTGCATAAGCACACACCCTAATCCTTTGTGCGATGTGTCACTATATATCACAAAATCTCCTTTTCTGTCGGGCAATGCCAACACCGGGGCCGTTACCAACCTTTTCTTTAATTCTTGAAAACTGTTCTCGCATTTTTCCGTCCATTCAAACTTCTCTGTCTTACGAGTAAGTCGTGTCAAAGGGGCTGCGATCTTCGCAAAGTCCTGTACAAATCTACGATAGTAGCAGGCCAATCCTATGAAACTCCTTACCTCTGTGGGTGTGGTTGGCTTTTCCCAATTTGAGACCGCCTCTATCTTGGAGGGGTCGACCAATACTCCTTCTTTATTGATCACATGTCCTAAAAACTGTACTTCATTCCGCCAGAATTCACACTTCGAGAATTTGGCAAATAATTGTTCCTCTCTGAGTATTCCTAGAGCTATCCTCAAATGCTCTGCATGTTCTGCCTCAGTCCTTGAGTTGATTAAAATATCATCGATAAAAACTATCACCCACTTGTCCAAGTACTTTTTAAGTACTCTGTTCATTAAATCCATGAAAGCCGCTGGGGCGTTGGTTAATCCAAAGGACATTACCAAGAACTCATAGTGCCCATACCTGGTACGGAACGCGGTCTTGGAAATATCTTCGGGTTTAATCTTTAGTTGGTGATATCCAGTTCTCAGGTCAATCTTGGAAAAATAAACAGCATCCTTTAGCTGGTTGAACAGATCGTCTATTCTAGGTAGCGGGTACCTGTTCTTTATGGTTAGCTTGTTCAACTCTCGATAGTCGATGCACAGCCTCATGCTCCCATCCTTCTTCTTAACAAATAACACTGGTGCTCCCCACGGAGACACACTGGGTCTTATCATACCCTTATTCAAGAGTACCTGTAATTGGGTAGCTAATTCCTTCATTTCTAATGGGGCTAACCGGTAAGGTGCTTTTGAAACTGGCGCCATCCCTGGGGCCAACTCAATGGCAAATTCAATCACTCTATTGGGTGGTAATCCCGGAAGGTCTTGTGGGAATACATCTTCAAATTCGTTGATTACCGGAATATCTTGTAAGTTGGGCACCTCCTTCTGCGTGTCCACCACATAGGCTAGGTAAGCCTCATTTCCTTTTCGTAGCATCCTTTTGGCCTGGGCCATGGTCAAAAATTTATGCGTCTGCCTCTTTCCCCTAAATATAACTTCTTTCTTTCCTGGGATATTCAACTTAACTTTCTTCCCCTTACAGTCTATCCGAGCATCATTGCTAGATAGCCAGTCCAATCCCAAAATTACATCAAACTCCTCTAATTTAAAAGGAATCAGATCAACACTAAAAGATTGTTCCCCTATGCCTAACTCATGGGCGGGGTGAATCCGGTTAATATGAATAACTTCATGATTGGCTATTTCTACTTGTAAGGGTTCTATTAAGGGTTCAGCCTTAAGTCTTAATTTACGTGCAAAGTCCTTTGATATAAAAGATTTAGTTGCTCCCGAATCAAATAAAATGTTTGCACTGACTGAATTTAGAGAAAGGGTACCTTCTATCACATCTGAGTCTTTCATAGCATCCTGGACTGTCATGTTGAAAGTCCTCGCAGTAGGTGGCTTATTGGAGGCAGCCCTGCTAGCTCCTGAAGCTGCTGGTTTGTTCATTGGGCATTCCTTCTTCCAATGACCCGGACGTCCACACTGATGACAAGTGGTGGTTGGAATGACAGCAGGGGTTGATGAAGGGCACTTAGTTGAATAGTGACCCTCTCGACCGCACTTAAAGCAGGTTACTGGCTTTCCTTTACACTCCCCAGTATGCATCCTTCCACAAGTGTTACAGGCTGGCAATGGGGGTCGAGATTGGTTGGAATAGGACATTCTTGACTTCTGGCCGCTCTGGCTCACATTCACACTCATTGGCCGCTTAAACCCAGTGTTCTTTCCCGGTAGGCACACTGGTCCTCGATTAAATCCAGTTGGGAAGCTCCCTCCTGCGGAACCTCCACCCATGCTCATACTTTTCCTCTTTATTCTCTTCTTCTCTCTTTCCTTCTGCATCCGTTCACTTCCGGCTTCTACAATTGTTGCCTTTTGCACCAGAGTGGCATAATCCGTAAGCTCAAGGATTGCCACCCTATTCTGAATCCACGGTTTCAGTCCCTGCTGAAACCTCCTAGCTTTCTTTTCCTCGGTGCTCACAAACTCCGGCACAAACCTTGATAACTCGGTAAATTTTGCTACGTACTCTGCTATAGATAAGTTATTCTGCTTTAGCTCCAAGAACTTGAGCTCCATCTGGTTCTCCATAAACCTCGGGAAATACTTTCCCAAAAACAACTGATTGAACCTCTCCCAGGTTATAATAGTATCTGTCTCCGTATTTTTCTTGGCCTCCCACCAGTAGTTGGCCTCTCCTTTCAGAAGGTAGGTAGCAAATACAGTCTTCTGTGCCTCATCGGTACTCAAAATCTCAATGGATTTCTCCATTTCCTTCAGCCATGCCCTTGCCTCAACTGGGTCGGCTGATCCGTGGAACTCAGGGGGCTTAAGGGACTTAAAAGCCCTGAAAGAGTTTGCCACAACATTGTTATTTCCTTGAGGGGGTGGGTTGGGTTGGCGTTCCAAGTTATGCCTTAGTAGTTGCATGAACTGGCCCATGGGATCCATGCTTGGGTTTGGTACTGGTTGCTCAACCTCAGTTTCTCCTTCTTTAGCCTCTATCTCAAATCCCTCAACATCATATGTTTCCTCCTCCTCTTCATACAGGGAGTCATCCTGTTCAACATAATCCTCGTCTTCCTCTTCACTGTGTTCCTGGTTCCTATCGTCCTGTTATGGCTTCCCTGGTCCTCAGATCCAGAGTTCGCCCTAGTTCCAATCTTTCTTGGCGGCATGATACTGATAATTTTTTTTTTTTGGGAATTTCAACATTAGGTCACAATCATACACAACATTGTGCCTTGCACAGTTCTATAATGGGGAGAATGTATCTCGCAGTTCTATTAAATTATGACAGTTCTAGAAGAAGTGCAGTAATAATAATGATAAAAACAGTGATCTCGTCACTAAGGAACCGAACTGAAAGGAAACAAATATATACATAATACGAGAAATACATAGTTTGATCTGGTCAAAAGTACAACAATGCTACAGCCATCTGCCCAAAAGTCATACACAAGAGTCTATCTATCTAGTCAGAAAAAGGGATGCTATATACAAGTCAACTATCCCGGAAAATTGGCTCTTACTAAGGCCTCGACTAACTAGACAACTAGACTATCCCATCGTTGGTCCTGAATCACAAACCGGAGCGGGTCAGCTCTCATACCCTTTCCATCACACGACGGAAGATATAGTCAGCCTGCCGCCTGGAGATCCTACCATGCCTGTCCCCCTGGAGCGATCGGAGTCTCGCTCGGGCCGTGAGCTCTATCCCCATCAGCTCCCTCCTCAAGGATCGGGGTATAGTAGCCCTAATCTCATAAGCTCGGGCACGCCTACCCGCCCTCTCCGCATCCAACTCCCTCCTGACCTCATCCAGCCGGGCCTCAGCAACAGCCATTCGGGTCCTCAGTACATCCTGAACATAGCCGTGAGCTAACAAAGACTGCCTATGGGCAGGGTCGAGAGGTGGTGAATCCGGAGCCCCTGGGGGTGCCTCCTCGGTCTGCCTAGGCTCGGAAGTATGGGTCTCTGAGCTGTCATCATAGGGGCTCCAAGATAGTGGTGGAGGGGTAGGAGCTCTGACCACCGGGAGTGTGGGTAAAGGGGTACTAGTGTACTCCACTATAGCTCCGACATGCTCCTCAGCTACTGGGACCTCATCCGGGTCCTCCTCATTGGAAATAGAAATAACCTCTGTCTCTGACTCCTTTGAGGGGTCCTCCTCATCCTCCTCCATCTCAGGCTCCTCCTGATCATCGGCATCTAGCAGTGCCTCATCATGCTCACGCTCGAACGTCTCAGGGTCCTCTATCTCATGTGCCTACACATTAAACGAGCTAAGTTACTATCATGATACTTATAAGGGTTCCCGTAAGGGTTTTAACTATCAGCGCTACTTTAAGTAGTCCAACCATGAACTTGGCAAGAGTTTTTATTATCTTTGTGAGTTTATTATTATATCGTCGCATCATCTCTAAGGTTTATAACGCTTAGCTCTGATACCATTTCTGTAACACCCCCAGATCCGGGGTCGGGGATCCGGGTCGTCACAGTCTTTCTTTCCACAATATCACTTAACTGAATTAATAATAAATAACCTCATGCTGTGACCCCACACTAACACACACCACAACCCGTTATAGTCTCAGAGATGAAATTGAAATAAGTGCAAGTCCTTGAATCCATAATTTAAATGTTATTACAACCCAAAATGATTACTTGATAAGTTTACAATTAATTGCCATTATCTGCCACAAGTTATAATTCTAGATAATTGATTCCCAAAAGTAGAAGGTCTGATCTACAGATAGATCTACCTCTGCAGCTATAGCAGCTATGATCTCAACAGGAAGGCGCGGGGCGCTTCCCACGCTCTTGCGCTGGGTCTGCTTGAGTCTGGCCATCTTTCCTAACTGTTGTGTGATGAAGAAATGAAGCAAGAGTGAGCATTACAGCTCGCAAGATAATATATAGTGTAAAAAATAATGCAAGTATCTAAATGGATAACTTACTGGAAACCTTTATCAAGTGTAAGATAATTACTTACTGGATATAAGCAAAAACAAGGGATGAAGTTACCAAATACTTCACTATACTTATATCATTTATAAAACTACATGAACTACCACTGTTCAAAGTATTATAGGTTTCAAAAGGTCATCCCATAGATGAGACCACAAGTTAAGACTTGAATAGATTAAATCTTTGATATATTATTGAATGAAATGAAGTATCGAGATACTTTATTTAGTCCCGATATATATATCCATATATATATATATATATATATATATATATCTTATACATTTCCTGGAACCCTCTGTTATGTAAAGTATGAATAGAGTTTGTAATATCCAATGAATTTTGGAAAGGAAAAGAATTTTGGCATAAACCTAATATCTTGCTGATCAGGCAAAGATACCAATAAGTAACCTTTTCTACTAGTAGATGGACGAATTCCCCACTGGTCATTACCCTGGTCGCAATAGGACCTTATGTTGGACTGCCACTCAGCCTCTTATGCATTTGATGGACTCCCACTGAGCCACTTACACTTTCATGGACACCCAATGAGCCCATGTTGCTTATGCTGACTCAATAGATGGACTTAGTTCCCGAACGTTGGGTAAGTAATCAATTTATTTACCAAAACAGCAATCTCGTTGCGAATATAAAATACACCACAGAGCCGGATCCCTCAGGTTTTGAGTGAGTATTTAAATCCCCTTTACAAGGAAGATCTTAAATATAAAAATGAGTTTTGGGATCCGCTCTAACTTTTAAAAATCATTTTGAAGACTCGAAAACACTGTAAAGAGTGTTTGGAGTAATGCTGATTTAATAAAGTAAATCAGTCCCGATATATTAGAAAATATCTGAATATTATCATTTAAATAATATTCCCATAAGGATAATCCTTATAAAAATAATTGAAGTAAAAGTTTTAAAACTTATACTTGAAATGAATAATAAATAACCAAAGATATACTTATACGAAAGTACTATCTTTATTTGAATAATCGAAAATAACTTTGATTATCGAAACATTATTCTTTAATAAAATAAAGAATATTATTTAGTAAATAATCGGAGTCATAAGTCCTTAAATGAATATTCAAATAATATTCAATAAGTAGAATAAACGGAGTCATAAGTCCTCGAATGAATATTCAAATAATATTCATTAAATAGAATGAACAGAGTCATAAGTCCTCGAATGAATATTCAAATAATATTCATTATTTAAAATAAAGTTATCGAATAAACCTTATTCGATTAATAGTTTTGAAAACTATATCAATATATATATAAATATATATATATAATATACTCGGGAACATCGACTCCCGGTTTTAGAAAATGTTCACCTTTGGGTCCCCTATACTCAGGGTATATGCAACTACTGCTTATCTCTAGCATAGGTATTATGCAACTAATAAGCATTTGAATCAACAAATATATATCAAGATTACGAAACAGACATGCATATATATACCATATCAGCATGCTTCAATATATCACAAAATTTGCTAATTAACCAACATGCATCTATCACAAGATAATGCATATACATATATACATCCCAACAACAGTATAACGGGTAGAAAACTTGCCTGAGAAACTGGGGGTGACAAATGGCTTGGGACGAGTCTGGAAACCTATAAACAACATATAAGTTGGAATTAAACCAAAGTCGTTTATGAATCTATACATTAACCAATTAGACTCTAACACTCGCTTTGCGCTCAATGATTCCCTTAAGTCGCTCGAGTACCCTCGGCTCCACCATTTTTAATAAATTAACCATTAAGGGTTTTAAGGGGATTATTTCACAAGTGCCTTACCAACTGCCTAATACACTTTACAAAAATGATTAATACTCCAATTAGTCCTTTAAGGTCTTTAACCTATGTTTCAAAGTAAGGCGAGGGGTAATGGTTCGTTCACGAAACGCCGTTACTTAAAACAGTCATTTCTCCTAAACCGTACATCAGATTCAAATGAACCACATATCAAAACGAAGCTCGTAACATGAACTATCTAATCATGGAAATGGTCAAATCCTAACAGTGAGTTTTCAGGTTCTGATGTTAAGAGCAAAAACAGTTTAAGTAGATCGGACATTACGACGGCTATGTTTACGCGATTACCAATTTTTATTCTACTCCAAACCAACCACCAATCAACCACAATTCATTCATACAGCCAAAATCCATCCATACCATACTACAACAGCCCCAACACCTCAAGTTCTCCAATTTATATTATTCTCAAACATGAATTAAAACTATACTTAAGTTCATTAATCAATAATCCAAGAATTACAACTCCAACTCATTACAAAACCAACCACACTCTAAGTCTACAAGAATCATGCTTCTCATGAACCATAACAACAAAACTAAACCTAATACTCAAAGTAAAGTTAGGGTTTGGAGGGGTTATACCATCCTTGGAGAGTGGAGAATCAATTAATTAGCTTGGAATCACCCTTAAAAGTCCTTATCCAAGCTTAATCTAAACAAAAACTCAAGAACAAAAAATTTAAGTTCTTGAAAAACACTATTCACCCTCTTCTTCCATGATTTTTAGGAAGAGATTGTGAATGAATTTGAAGCTCAAACTTATAGGATAGCTATATCTATGCATAAGGAGTATTAGATAATTACCTCACTAATTAACAAGGCTCGGATCTTAGATTTTGAATTTTCCTTCTTGAAATAAAGAGAAAAGCCGGGAGCTTCCTTGAAGAAATGAAGTCAACTTTGTGTTTTTTTTGGTGAAATGAATTGTTTTGGCTTGGTTGATGTTGTTTTGTTTTGATTTATTACTTTTAACCATGGTAACTTTTGCATGGCCAAGAATCAACCAACAACACACTTCCTTTTTGTCATGCTTATGTCACCTTGTTATGTCATCCTCCCACACTTGTCCTCTTCTTATTGGTTTGATTACATCATCCTCACTAACCTCTTTGATTAGCTTCTAATTACTTGGCTAATGACTGCTGATCTGTTATACGGTTCGCTTAACTTTCGTTTTCGTTTATCGTTTGAGGGATCATACCCGGGATCTTATTACTTGGGTTTCCTTAACCTTTCTCAATACATTATATTCCTTTTATGATCCTCTCTTATAATCCTTGAATTTAAATCCTTTTTATCCTGTTACCTTATACTCAATTCTTTCGGTATCTGGTGAATTTTCGGGAAAAAATCAAAGTGTTCGAATTTGGATTCTGACGATCTTTACATACACTTATTTATCATATAGAGTACTAATACGATCTCAGAATAACAATAAAAGAACCCCTATATAGTGTGGCATGAAAAATTTTCTTATTCAGCAATATCAGCAAAAACACTATTCATAAGGGTTACAAAAAAGTTCAAAATTTTGGGGTTATTATAGGGTGTCACTCAACCTCCCAATTCATGTTTCACTCAACTCAGAGTTTCCTATATCAGATGTACCTACAAGAGAAATCATGGGAGCCATCCTTGAGGAGGTCACCAATGGTGCAATATGGTTTCGCAAATCCCTTTCCTTTTCCAATACAAGTTACCTATCATTTGTAGATGATTCATTTAGTGTTTAAATCCCTGTGGGAGTAACTGAGGCCGTCACATTTGGAATATGTGCAGCAGTTCTCCCTAGTGTCAGTGAATACACTTTTTATTTAGGCTCATTAGGTGAATCGGATTCATTGCCAATGTGTTGCCAACTTGCACCTATGTCAAGTCCCCTATCTGTAAATGCATTTAGGGTAGATTGCCATGGGGAGGTAGGAGTTATACTATCAGTGGAAGTAACAAAAAAACGTTCTCCTAACATCTGTGAATATAAGTGTTCCACTGAAGGAACGACATCAGTAATTGTCCTTGCCAATGCTTCTTTAGTGTATGTAACCTCACTTTATGCAATAAGAGTTATGTATTGAGGTGGTGACACTCGTTTAGATACCATGGTCGACTGGAGAATTTTAATAAATTCATTTTTTTGATATGATGAATCGAGTAATAGTTTATGTGCCTTTTCAGCCAGTACATTCTTTTTTGAAGATGTAAGGAGGTCAGTAGTTGTCTCAAGTGGGATACTCCTTTCTCCTTGGAGAGACATAACTATAGGTTCTCTTATTACATCATTATTATTTAATGCATTGAATGCAATTTCTCCACCAATACCCTCTGTAACCATTGGTTCCATATTCTCCAGGTTTTTGTTAAGAAGATTTAGAGATTCTGAAAGTGTTTCTAAAGATGGATTCTGACTAAGGGGATTTTCAAAGCCAATATCTTGTTCAAAGTCCTCAGTGAGGAGTTGTGTGAAAGATGAAGTGTGTGAATCTAATTCTTTAAAAGAAATCAAGTTAGCAAAAGTATCAGTAGTTGAGGTAAGTTCATTACCTGTAAAGAAGGATGGCTTATAAAAATCTCGATTTTCCTGATCAGACTCATCTTCTCTTTGAAGTTGATCCTCCTGAACCACTGCCTCTTCTAGTACAACATGTTCCCCTTCACCTTGACTCTCCTCCTGACACTTTCCTTGTTCTAGTGCCGCTTCTTTCTCTAAGTTCTGATCAATCCCATGATGTTGCTCAGCTTTAGCCACGTCAACCTCAGCTTCTTGATCTGCTGCTTCTTTCACATGAATAGCAACAGCTTCTTCTTGAACTAGTTGATCAATAATGGAAAACCGTTTCTAAATAAGCTTAGTTAATCAAAGATGACGTCTACCTCCATTGTCGTTCTTATAGTCTTTTCAATTCAACAGCTGAGTAACATTTCTGGTTATGATATCTGGAGAGTCAACCACGTTTTCTTCACCAAATTCAGCAAGTTTTTCTAGGGTTAGTTTCTTTAAGAGGACTATCTGCATAAATCCTGGATACATTGGATGGTCTTCATGAGCAACAATGCAGTCAAGTATCATTTTCATAAGAAGGTGACCATAGTTTATGTTAGGCTTTGAATAAACTATAGAGGGGGTGAATATAGTTTAAACAATTAAATCGAATTAACAAACTCAACCGAAAGAACAAAATTTTATATTAATGGATAAAAACTGGTTACAGTACTCTCTCAAAGGATGAACAAATATCCTTGAGAGCTACTAGGTTATGTGAATGATATATCAATTCAAATACATAAAATGTAAACCTAACCTGTGCTTATATACTGAACAATTACACAATGAAATTAGAAGATATATTACACATGGATAAGGAATCTCCTGATTCCCAGCTTGACAACTACTGATATAAACAAACACCGATGATAAATACTGATCAACAAATACTGACGATAAATGCTGATGATGTCATCTTTGTCAAACTCTAATATCAACTGCTGACGGAAAACTCCAATAGCTAAATACTGATATCATCAATTACATCTAACAATCTCCCCTAACTTATGTATTATATAAACATATACAAGTTTCTAATTGATGATGTCAAAACTATCTAATTGCAGAATTACTAACAAATGTACAATCTTACAGTTAGTGTATCAGACTTTATCATCAGTCTTCAAACTTGAAAAATCCAGTAGCATCATCAAAGAATTTCTTGAGCAGATTCTTTTCAAGAACATTAAGATTATCTTCATTCTTTGCCTGATATCCTTGAGCTCTTTTGTAGATTCATCATTCTGATAGATAGCGGCTCTGAGGTCATGAATATTTGATCTTCCAAGTGACAAGTCATCCACTTCCAATAATCCAACTTTCTTGCCATTTGGATTGAAAGTCAGAATTTTTACACCAATGGATGTAGTCATTCTGGCTCCTCCTTTAGGCATATAAACAGTGTTTCCAGTATCATGAATGTACCTTTGTTAGATATATTTGATAATGTCATGTCTAATATGATTTGTGTTTAGTTTTCAAATCTTACTTAAACAGGACAAATCAGTACTTAACTGGAAATCAGCACTTATACTGAAGTCAGAACTTAAGTTATCAGAACTTAAGTTATCAGGAGATATTTATCAGGAGATAATATCAGGACTTAAGGAGACTTTCAGATAAGGAAGGCAGCTGATTGAAAGGAAAGAAGATCAAGACAAACGCAAGAAGAGATATGCATGAAAAAGGAATTCTATGAAGAATAGAATACTTGGAAGAAAAGATAACTAGTTGATATATTTTAGGAAGCAGAATTATATTCCATATCAATTAGCGATTATCTTGTAACTGTGTAGTATATAAACATAGACATAGGGTTTACACTATATGTGTTATTACTATCGAGAATAATATTCATTGTAACCCTAGCAACTCTCGTGATAATTTGTTCATCACTGAGAGAGGACAGTTCCATATTGTAACAGAGTTTAATAAAGCTTGTTTTCTGTTACTTGAGTTCTTTAATTTGACTTGATTGTACTAAACACTGTATTCAACCCCCTTCTACAGTGTGTAAGACCTAACAAGTGGTATCAGAGCAGATCTGTTAACACACAAACATTTTAAGATCCAAAATCAATCATGTCTGAAGCAGAAACTCCAACCAAGTCCACCAAAACTGAAGAACCTCCAAAGACTCAAATCCATAGTCGATATGAGACTATTAGAGTTCCCATACTGAAACCATCTGAATATCCCATATGGAAGGTGAGGATATCTATATTTCGGGAAGCTACAGATTCAGAATATCTTGACAGAATCAATGAAGGACCACACAAGCCAACCAAACTCATTATTGTAGTTGCAGGTGAACCAGCAAAGTCTATACCAAAGGAGAAGAGTGATTACACTGCTGAAGATATCTCTTCAATTGCTAAGGATGCTAAGGTACGACACTTGCTGCATAGTGCCATTGATAATGTCATGTCAAACAGGGTAATTAACTGCAAGACTGCAAAGGAGATATGGGAAGCCTTGGAGACAAGATGCCAGGGAACTGATTCAATTAAGAAAAACAGGAAGACTATACTCACTCAAGAGTATGAGCACTTTGACTCAAAGAATGATGAGTCATTAACTGGCTTATATGACAGATTTGTCAAACTTTTGAATGATTTGTCACTAGTTGACAAGAAATATGATCTTGAAGATTCAAATCTTAAATTCCTGTTAGCTCTTCCTGAAAGTTTGGATTTGAAGACCACAACTATAAGAGACAACTATAATCTTGAAGAAACAACTCTTGATGAAATTTATGGGATGCTCAAGACTCATGAACTTGAGATGGAACAAAGAAGCAAGACGAAAGGAGGAAAGTCAAGGACAATTGCTCTTAAGGCTGAGGAGGAATCTCCCAAAGTAGCTACCTCAAGGAAAGACAAGGAAAATGCTCTCATCACAAAGTCTGATACTGAGTCATCAAGTTCTGATAGTAATGATGACTCAGAAACTGAAAGCTTGCCTGAGCTGGATGCTGATGAAGAGATGATGAAGCTGTGTACTCTTATGGTGAAAGGAATCACAAGGATTGCATATAGAAAATTCAGGAAGGGAAATAAGTTTTCCAGGAAAGGTGCAAGTTCTGATAAGAAGAGTTTCAGAAAATCTGAAGGCAAAGGAGGAAAGTCTGACAGAGGAGATTACTCAAATGTCAAATGTTATAATTGTGGTGAGAAAGGCCACATATCTCCTGATTGCAAGAAAGTGAAGAGTGACAAAGGCAAGGCTCTTGTCACAAAGAAGAAAAGCTGGACAGACACTTCAGATTCTGAAAGTGAGGAGAACTATGCCTTGATGGCAAATGTTGATAGCAGTTTTGATGATGCTGAGTTGAAGGTACCTCAAACTACTTATGCCTTTCATACTGATGATATTAATGAGTTGAGAAGATATCTTAAAACCATGTTCATTAGTTATAGAGATCAAACTTTAACATGTGAAAAATTAACTTCTGAAAATCTTGCTTATAAAAAGAGGAATGATTATTTAGAAAAAGAGTTAGTCATGTTCCATCAAACTCAGAAAGATAGAGATTATGCTTTCTATGTTAGGGATGAAGTACTTAAAATGAATAAATCTCTAAAAACCGAGGTTGGAAAAGGAAAGAGAGCTTATCAGGACTTGGACTAACTCTGGCAGAACAACTCAGAATTTGTTAAGTAGTGGAAACTGGAAAGAAGGCTTAGGGTATGGAGATGATAAGAATGATAAGGGAACTGTAGAAATTGAGACTGTAGTTGTTAAACAAAAGCCTAAGGATAAAGAGAAATTAAATTCTGACAAACCAAAACAGGATAAGCCAACTGAAGTTAACATAGGCTTAATGACAAAGAAGCAGTTTAAGCATAAGCTGAAAGATGTTAAAAATATAAACAAGGTAAAGCCACCTAGGAAAAATAGGAATGGAAAGGAAGGTGTGAATAAAAGTAATGATTATAAGCCTGTTCCTAATGCTCCTAGAAAGAAATGTTATAACTGTGGAATTTCTAACCATCCGGCTTCTTTTTGCAGGAAAAATAAGAACATAAACTCCTTACCTTCAAAGTCAGGAGTTAAGAGTCAGTCTGTTAGATATAGGCCACAAAATCCTTGTTTTCATTGTGGTAGTTTATGGCATTCCATTTATACTTGTAAGCAATACCATAGTTTGTACTATGATTATTATCAAATAAAACCTTCTTTAAAGAAAGTTAGCATTGTTCCTTCTAGTGTAAGTTCTGATACAAAGTCTGCTAGTGTAAATGCTGATAAGAAAAATGTTAACACAAACTTTGATGCTAAATCCGGTGCAAATGTTAAAAAACTTAATAAGGCCAAAGGATCCAAGCAAGTCTGGGTCCTTAAAACTAATCATTAATGGTCTTTGTGATTGCAGGGCAACAGGAAAAACATCCTAGTTCTGGACAGTGGATGTTCAGGACATATGACTGGAAATAAAGCCCTGCTATCAAACTTTGTGGAGAAAGCTGGCACAAGTGTTTCTTATGGAGATGGAAATATTGGAAAACACTGGGATATGGCAGTATCAATCTTGGAAATGTCATCATTGAAAAAGTAGCTCTGGTCTCAGGACTTAAACACAATCTGCTAAGTGTGAGTCAAATTTGTGACAGAGGTTATCATGTGGATTTCTTTGAAGAACACTGTGAAGTTATAAGCAAATCTAAAGGCAAAGTTGTTCTGAAAAGATACAGGCATGGTAACATTTATAAAGCCAAGCTTTCAACAAGTACTGATGGTTCTGCAATCTGTCTGATAAGTAGAGCATCAATTGAAGAAAGCTGGAATTGGCACAAGAAACTCTCTCATTTAAATTTCAACAATATAAATGAACTAGTCAAGAAAGATCTTGTGAGAGGACTACCAAAATCAGTATTTGCTCCTGATGGCCTTAGTGATTCATGTCAGAAGGCTAAACAAAGAAAATCTTCATTCGAGAGCAAGACTGAATCTTCAATTCTTGAGCCTTATCACCTACTACATGTTGATCTATTTGGTCCAGTGAATATCATGTCTATTGCAAAGAAGAAATATGTTATGGTCATAGTGGATGTCACAAGATACACATCGGTGTATTTCTTGCACACAAAAAGTGAAACTGCATCTATTTTGATTGATCATGTCAAGCAACTGGATAAATTGGTCAAAGATTCTGTGAAGATCATAAGAAGTGATAATGGCACTAAGTTCAAGAATTTGATCATGGAAGAGTTCTGCAAAGACCATGGAATCAAGCAGGAATTTTCTGCTCCTGAAACTCCACAGTAAAATGGAGTTGTTGAAAGAAAGAATAGAACTCTTTTTGAAGCTGCACGAACTATGCTTGATGAAGCAAAGCTACCAACCTATTTTTGGGCTGAAGCTGTGCAGACTGCTTGTTTTACTCAGAATGCAACACTCATTAACAAGCATGGAAAGACACCATATGAGATGGTGAAGAAAAAGAAGCCAAATCTGAAGTATTTTCATGTATTTGGATGCAAGTATTTTGTTCTTAAGACTCATCCTGAACAGCTATCCAAATTTGATCTAAAAGCTGATGAAGGAATTTTTGTTGGATATCCACTTTCCACAAAATCCTTCAGAGTCTACAATTCAAGAACAAGGGTTGTCATGGAATCTATCAATGTTTCTTTTGATGTAAAAAGATTACGGGACTTGAGGATTTCAATGATCATGATCAGCTGAGATTTGAGAATGAAGTTTTAAATTCTGATACTGTAAATCCTGACAGTCTAAATCCTGATACTGCAAACTCTGATGGATTAAACTCTGATGTCATTGGAACGGTGGTGACTACGTCAAAGGGAGATGCACCTGTGCAGGGGGAGCATATTGAAGATACAACCACATTTCAAGAAGCATTCGAACCTACAACAGGCTCTTCAAGTTCTGATTCATCAAGTTCTGATGGGCCAAGTTCTAATAATTCTGGAAACTCAAGTGCTGATATTTCTGGAAACTCAAATTCTGAAGGATCCAACTCAGAGAGCATAATTTCAGGGGGAGCATCAGAAAATGTTGATGAAGACAGCATGGATCATGGGGGAGCATCCAGTTCTAGAGAAAATCTTCCATCTGCAAGGAAGTGGACTAAAGCACATACACCTGACTTAATTATTGGAAATCTTGATGCAGGTGTCAGAACTAGAACAGCTATATCAAATGAATGTCTCTATAATTCTTTTCTTTCTCAGACTGAACCACTGAAAGTGGAAGAAGCTCTTCAAGATGCTGATTGGGTGCAAGCTATGCAGGAAGAGTTAAATGAATTTGAAAGAAATAAAGTCTGGACCCTAGTGACAAGACCAAAGAACAGATCTGTTGTTGGTACAAAGTGGGTGTTCAGAAACAAAACTGATAGTGATGGCATAATTACAAGGAATAAAGCAAGGCTAGTTACAAAAGGATATTCTCAAGAAGAGGGAATTGATTATGATGAAACATTTGCACCAGTTGCTAGATTGGAAGCCATAAGGATATTTTTGGCTTATGCTACTCACAAAAAGTTTACAGTCTTTCAAATGGATGTGAAAAGTGCTTTTCTCAATGGAGAATTGGAAGAGAAAGTATATGTTGAACAACCTCCGGGTTTTGTAGATTCAAAATTTCCTAATCATGTCTACAGACTAGACAGAGCACTTTATGGCCTTAAGCAAGCTCCAAGAGCATGGTGTGAGACTTTAGCTCAGTTTCTTCTGGAAAGTGGATTTAACAGAGGAACTATTGACAAAACACTATTCTACCTCAACCATGGAAATGACTTACTTTGGTACAAATATATGTTGATGATATCATTTTTGGTTCTACAAATGACAGACTTTGCAAGAAGTTTGCCAAACTGATGCAGTCAAGATATCAAATGAGTATGATGGGGGAACTTAGCTATTTTCTGGGCCTTCATGTCAAGCAGAATGAAGAAGGCACTTTTATTTGTCAATCCAAGTACACCAGAAATTTGTTGAAGAAATTTGGAATGCAAGATTGTTCAAGTGCATCCACTCCCATGGCCACTGCAACAAAATTGGATAAGGACACGGGTACATCAGTAGATATTACTGATTACAGAGGTATGATTGGCTCACTACTCTATCTTACTGCAAGTAGACCTGATATCATGTATGCTACCTGTCTTTGTGCAAGATTTCAAGCAGATCCAAGAGAACCTCACTTAACAGCTGTGAAAAGAATTTTCAAGTACCTTAAGGGTACAGCTGATCTGGGATTGTGGTATCCTAGAGAATCAGACTTTAAGCTAATAGGTTACTCAGATGTAGATTTTGCAGGGTGCAAAATTAACAGGAAAAGCACAAGTGGAAGCTGCAATTTCTTGGAGGCAGATTGGTTTCTTGGTTTAGCAAGAAACAGAAGTCAATTTCCACATCAACTGCAGAAGCAGAATACATTGCTGTAGGAAGATGTTGTGCACAGATTCTTTGGATGAAGAATCAGTTACTGGATTATGGGTTAACATATTTCAAAATCCCTATTTACTGTGATAATCAAAGTGTTATTGCTGTGACAGATAATCCAGTTCAACACTCAATGACAAAGCACATCAGCATTAGGTACCACTTCATAAGGGAACATGTGGATGAAGGTACAGTGGAATTTCATTTTGTTCCAACAGATCAACAACTAGCAGATATCTTCACAAAACCACTGTGTGAAGCTACTTTTACAAGATTGGTAAATGAACTTGGAATGGTTTCAGGTTCCTTCTCTAAATCTGCTTAGTTTATGTTCTGATACATCCGATTTTATGATCAGTATTTACAGATATTACTATCTTTGTGAATTCTGTGCTTAAATTGAAATTTGCTTAAGTGCTGATTATTGTCTGATGTGAATTTCTAAACTCTGATAGTGATATGCATGTCTCTGTGACTATTCAATCCAATAAGAATAATTGTGCTAGATTTTGAACTAGTAGTCTTTAATTTTCTAAAAATCCCATGTTTGAAGTAATTGTTTATGTTGAAATCTTTTAACACAAGCAAATTCTGATATTGAGCTTAGTTAAGTTTATTTTGTGTATCTTATTACTAAGTCAAAAACTAGAATAATGCTTCTTATCTGTTAAGTTCTGATGTTAGTAAATCTGGTGAATGTACTAAGTGATAATAAGCCTCACTTATCAAAAGAAAAAGAAAAGAAAAGAAATAAAAATCAGGTACTCCTTTGAGATCTAGAGTAAAAATGTGGAAGGGAAGACCCAAGTGCATTGCTGGTATTAAGTTATATGCATTAGAAAAGCAAAATAAAATTTTCTTGGTGACTTTTCACACTCTATGATTACTGGAGAAATACTCTGATAATAGCATAAATTCTGATAAGCAGTCGTGACTGTGGCGCCCTCCAAACCCGGGTCAGAAGTTTGGGGTCCACAGCACATACTCAATATATAAACCTGTATAAAAATATTATTTACAATGACCCTGTTTTACATAACCACGGATCGCGACAGGTTAAAGTATGAAAACAAGCCACAATCTTAACCTTTACTACAACGTACCAAATCCCAATTAATTTAACTTACAACTGATAATAAAATCATTCTTACAATCTAATTATCTCTCTACCGCATGAAGCTTCTGCTAGCTCGATCCAACTCAACTGGAACCTTAGCCCGCACTTCGGACTGAGGAATTTCACTATCATCCATATTCTTTTCAACTGTAAAATATATAAAAGAATCGCAAAGGTGAGCTAACTAGCTCAGCAAGTCTTAATAGGGATAACTGAGGTTAAGCAATAATCAAATGAAACGATTCAGAGGAATCAAGTTTCTTTTTAACTAATCATTAGAATAGGATATTCATTTTAGATTTTAAAAACCAAGGTTAGGCTGCTGATCAGTCACGCACTAACCCCGAGCAAAGCACACAACACTACTCTAATTACTGGATCCAAGGCACACATTGGTGTATAATTGACCACGAATCTGGTCTTACCACGAATCTGGTCCACATTTAGAAAACCATCCAATCCTAAAACAATTCAGTGTAATAAACAATATAATTCAATAAGCAAGATCATAATAAACATTGATAAAGCACTTGTACAAAAGCGTAATGCAGTTCATGAGTATCACAAGGGTATATCAAGGTATGTATAAGAAACAGTTTTAAGTTTGTAAAAGCATCAGGTATTAGATCAATGATGATTTTTCAAGGTATAGTTCTTTGATGTTATAAGGAATGGTTGGGGTATAAAAGTTTCTGTATTTTCAAATAATTTTCTTCCAGTGTTTGGTGTTTGGTAGTTAAACATTTGGGGAGCAGTATCATATTTGGGTGGTTGGGTATCTGAAAATCAACAAAGGATAGTTTACAAAGAATAAGGCTTATGGCTCAAGATCAAGAAAAATCAGGGTTCAAAGTTAAATAGTTTAAAACACTTGCAATATAAAACAGAAGTTATTTTGAATAATAGCAACATGTTAGGAAACAGTTCAAAAATATTTGCGATAGATCTTGAAGAAAAGTTCAGAAGTACTTTCCTTACAGGGCTTTACAACTATTACTGATTAATTCTGAGCCGACTCTATCGCTCAGGCTTTAACGTCCAATCACTAGATCCCATTGGATTCGACTTTGATACTCAAGTTTTTCTGTTGAAACTCTATTGAGCTCGTCGACTGACTACTAGGTCATCTCTAGTCCATCGTCCACATTCAGGTTCCCGATTATAACCTACAGGGTCGAAATACCCTATGTTAGACGTCTAGGTATGCTTGACATATCCTCAATACTAATTCTTACCCAACGATATTCAAACCCGACTCGTAATTATGAATATTATAATAACACAAGTAACAAACAAGGTTCACAATCTCGAAGATCGGTTCGGTGTTCGTTTTCGGAGAATATATATATATATATACTCTTTATTTACGAAATCAGGGTTATCGATTTGGCAAAATATTTAATTACATTGCACAACCAAGTTTCGTATATAAAACATACACATATACATATAGTCACTCGACGTCCCGATAATCATTGGATACGTTCCCGTATTTACATAATTCAATTTCCCGGAAATCGGACAGCGTCCCCTTTGTTTATCGGACTACCCGTTGAAACATCAACGACGTCAATAACACAAATCACAATCCAATTTTCACAATTCCACAACCATTCCCATACGGAACTAATTACACGACTCATTTTATTTATTTAATAAAAATTAGGACTCAGAATAAATTCATCACCATCCACCGTCGGCTCGCCGAGGCTCATCGCCAACGGCGGTAAAATTCGCGGGTACCTGTTGCTTCGGGTTTCCAACGCTAAATTCTACCGATTAAAATTCGTCGAAATAATTCAAAATTAAGAGTTACAATTCGAGAAATCATAAAGGTAATCATCGAATTAAATAAAAATCACAACATCAGTCTTCGAATTACTGGCAATTAGTAAAACCAAACTATATATACGCACGTATGGCTGGAACACTAACACAGCAAAGCAAAACAAAACAACAAACAACGAACAAGGAATCAGGCCACCTAACCTCTCGGAGATTCCGAGAGGCAGCAACCATAACAATAGATTGAGAATACATACACATACTGATATATATACATACATGCAATCAGCAACACCCAGAAACTGAATACAATAGCGAACCAATAAAGCCCGACCGGAAAGAAGAGATAACCGGCACTTACCGGAAAGGAAAAGAAACAACAATAATCGGAACGAGAAAAGAAAATGGACGGAAGCGGGGAGAGGGAAAAAGAGAGAGTGGGAGAGTAAGAAGAGAGATTACAGGGGTGAAGAGAATGAACAAGGTTGGTTTCTTTTTTTGTTTATTATTTTTATTTTCTTATCCTTGTCCACTGTACTGCGCGAATGAATTGAAAAAGGACCACGTGTCCAAGGATTTACAGGGGTGTGACACGTGTCCAATTTCTTACTGCAGGCCCAATTTCTAATTCGTGTTTCGTAATTTATCGAACCAGGTTGCCCATAAAATAAATTCGGAAAATTAACAAAATAGTATTAAAATTTTCTAAAAATCCCGAAATTAATAAAATAATTTTTTTATAATTTTTAAAATATTTTTGAAATGCAACTCGTACCCCCATTTCAAAATTAATGAACCGAGCTGTATTTTAAATAAATTCAGAAATTTACGAAAACAGTCTTAAAATGTTACAAATATCCCGAAGTTTAAGAAAACATAAATTTCGTAATTTTAAAATAATTTCAGAAATGCAGTTTATACTCTCTTTTAGCAATTAAACGAATCGACATGCTGGTGAGATTAATCCCGAAAATTTTCAGAATAATTTTAAAATTCTCGGAATATTTCAAACTTAAATAAATATGAGTTTCAGAATTTTTGAAGAATTCTAGAATTTAAATACAGATTTTACAAGTAAATATAATCGGAAAATCACACAGGGTTAAATAATTTATGAAATATTGATTTCTAAATTTTATAAAATCCCAAAAATAATTATTATAATTATAGAACCATAAAAAACAATTTTAGAGACATTCTATATATTTATGCAAATAAATTTGCACTAAACCCACTTTTTTTTAAAGTGAAAATAATTCAATACGACTCCATAATTAATCACGCGGACAACCCGGTACACTATAAATCACACATCAATAATCAAACAACCCATAACAGTCAAAACCAATACACATATTTTATTTATTTAATAATTTCCATTCAAAAATACCCGAGTGGTTATAGTGACTCACTTACACTGAGAAGCCACTATAAAAAGGAATTTCAAAAGATGCATAAAATGAGCACAAAATAGTTGAGGTGGACTCATGCATGAACTCATTCTATAGTAGATTCAGAATAATGACAGATTTTGAGAAAAGTTCTTAGTTATGCCTTATTTCTAAGATGTACTGAAGTGAATCAGACTTTAATCTTTATCTGATATTTAGCTTACTGCACACACATACACTCCATATGAATAATGAAAATTACTGTGGCGATAAATGTTATTTTAGATGAACAGGTTAAGTGTCACTTGCATAAATTCTGAGGACAAGTTATGATGGAAATTCTGATGATTAAGTTCTGAAGAAATGAAATCAGTATTTGTGTGAAGAATTATAAAAATAGGCATTCACTTTTCGAGTTAAGGAGTCATGTTCTGATGACTTTTAAGTTCTGATATAAGTCTAAGTTCTGATATTAAATCCTGATTCTTTACTTGGCTTATTTGTGGTTCAATCTGAAATAGTCATATTTAAAATCAGAATATGTTTGGGTGAGATATAAACAGTCAACATAATTTGGGTTAATGGTACTCGTATATGCACGGTAATTTTTACTTGTTTCGTGTGCTCATTAACTCCTATTTTAAGCTTCCAATGGCTGTCATTATTACTCATTGGTCTAGGGAGACGAGGCTTTACTCTATTCGTTTCACATTCCCTGCATCCCTTGGTATTCCCTTGTCTATATAACTGACCAATAATCCTTGTGTAAAAATCAATTATTTCTTCTCTCAAACAATGGCTCAGTTTGGTTGGTTTTACAACTATGGCACCGAAACTGTGCATATTTTTCAAAATGGAATTCCGACTGCATATCTTATCAACAACATTCCTTATAATCTCTAGATTCAATTTCCAGAAATCATTCAAAATGACTTGTTGACTGTCCAAAGAAATCTTCATCTCCGTTCTCTTCGTCAGCGGGAGAGAATCATCCGTTTTGCAGTGCTTTTCATCTCCAGCAACAGGAACTAGTCGATAGGATCTTCTTAGACTAGGACTAAAGCTGTTGATGTTAGGAATCGTAGATTATGACTGTCTTGCAACTTTTGCATGTAATTGCTAAATTTCATCGAATGTATTTGTTTGATATATTAATGAAATTTTACTTTATTACAAGATTCTGTCTATGAGTCGTTTAATATTCTGATGACCTGTTAAATTATGATAATAATCAAGTTCTGCTGACCTTTTAAATTTTGATAATAATCAAGTTCTGATGCTGACGTGGCAGTATTTATTTACTTGGTTTATTTTTGGTCATTACCTCAACGGTCATATTTTTTTTGAATAATGGTTTATGAGAGATAAAGCAGTAATAATTATTTATTTAATGGGATTACTTGGTTAGTGGGACGGTTTTTCTCCTTGAAAAACTGCATGTGCTAAGTAATAATTGCTTATTTACCGTGCCCATTAATTTTTGCCTTAACTGCTGCATGTTTGACAGGTGTAAAGGTCTGTTTCACTATTTTTTAACTGTTGTCACATGTGGTGTCTAAGTAAAAGAGATAAAAGACTTTTAAATTTTTTATTTTCAGTTTTATTCTACTCTCTCTCTTTTCTTATTCTCTCTCACTTTTTCTGACGGTTTCTTTATAGACATTTTATCAAACACCTTACAGGCAATTTTATTTCTCACTTATTTCTCATGGCACCCAAGGATTTAATTATTGATGTAGCCAAGTTTGTACCAAACAACTATGCTGCAATCTTGAACAAAGCTGAAGCTCCATCAGATTTGCACTTTGTGCAAGATTTTTTAGCAAATAGTGAGATTGGGTATGCCTTGACCCAACCTCAAACTATTTCAAGCCAACAAGTTCTGACGTTCTGGCGGACTAGGCATTTTGATGATGGTGGTGCTACTGGTACTCCCATCATCATTTTTGAAGTCAATGATGGTGAGCATGTGGTTACTCCTGGAGCAGGTCGTAAAGCTCTCCACTTACCAGAAGGCTGTACTTTTTCAACAGTGGAGGACCCTGTTCTACAGCAGCTCATGGCCAGTTTGGGCTATGAGAAAATTTTGGGAAAGCTTGGACAGTTGAAAAGGGCAAATATCAGGAAGGAATGGAGCTTTTTCTTCGATTGTATCACTAAGGCATTCACAAATAAGTGCTCCAACTTTGATGCCATTCCAATTATGAGTCAGCAAATCGGGTATGCTCTTATTCATCAAACTCACTTTGATTTTGCAAGTGTTGTGCTAGGACTCATAGGGGATAGGATGACAGAGGATAGGAATGTCGTATACTTTGCTAGATTCTGTCAGCTTATACATAATTTTTGTTGTGCTGATGAACCCCAACCTACCACTGATTTAATTCCACCCTTTAAGCTTGCAAAAGGGCTTTTAATGATTTGTTAAATGCTGACATTAAGAAGAAAGTGGTTAGACCCTTACAGATACCTCAGTCTGTAAAACATATTCTTGTCAATGCTGATCCTCAAACCTACACATCAGTTTACCCTGATGTTCAACCCACCAGCACATTCCAGCCACCTCACCAACCATCAGAACATACCACACCTACACCTCAAACATCCCAACCTCAACCTACTCAACCTTCCATCAGGACATATTTTAAACCATCACAGACATCTCAACCTTCACCATCAGCACATCCTGTGAGGCCTTCATCTTCCAAACCTAAGAGGACAAAGACTGTACCTCAGACACAACTGAAGAGAAGAAGGATTGTTCTGAGGGATGAGTCAGACAGTGAGGAACAGGTTCCAGTATTAGAACCTGTTGTTGTAGAAGCTGAGAAGGTCTCTTCTCAGAAGGATGTTGAAATTGGGAGTTCTAGGCCCCTAAAAAGGCTTAGAAAGCTAAATTCTGATGAAGCTCCCAAAGTCTCTAATTCTGCAAAGAGACATAAAAAGCAAAGAGCCAGGAGGGCTGTCAGTGTATCATCATATTCTGAAGAAACTCTGGAAGAAGGAGCTAAGGAAGGGGGTCAGGAATCTCTGATCCCAACAAAATCAATTATTGTTGAATTACTTCCTTCAGCACAACCAGAAACTACTCAAGACAGACTGCCTACTCCTCTTGTGTCTCCTGTAAATGAACCAATACATACTGAAGACCCAGGCACAAGTGCTGAGATTGATATTCACAACCTGATTGTGCCTGAGGTTCTGTACTTGGAAGCTCCACCAGCTCAGATCACTCCACCAACAACCCCAATTCTGGATGCTGATTTTAATGAAGATATTCCTACTACACCTATTCTGAATCTGGATGATGATAATCAGGTTTTAGGTGGGCATCAAGATTTCGCTGTTGATCAGAACTTAGTTGGAGATCAGCACTTAGAGGATGATGTTGAAGCCTCAATAGCCACTCATACTATTCTTTTATCAGAAGAAGTTGATGATGCTGATTTTATAAGTTCTGATGTTGCTAATGATGAAGTTACTGGTGAAGCTGTTGCCACTCAAGATGCTGATGCAGCTGGTCCATTTGGGCATGCACCTCTACAAACTCCTTCAAAAGCTGATTTAGTTACAAAGTTTGTTAGAGGAGATGAACCAGTACCTTGGAGTGAAACTCCTAGAGGAAGGGAGTGGACCAAGGAATGGAACAAAGTTGATTTCGTTCCTACTTCAAACATACTTGCTGAGCACTTGGCAAAGGCTGATGAGATGCTAGTCAAAGATGATTTCAAGATACAGCTCAGGGATACTGCACTCAGTACAAGACACCTTCAAAGTCAATAATCTGTAACTCAGGCCAAGGTAGACAAGATTCAAGAATCCTTAAATCAGCAAGATATGGTTGCCAAGCTGGACAAGAAAAGGTTTTTCAAACCTACCTTTGGCATAATTGAGTATATTGAGAAAACTCAGGAGAAGCAACAGGCTCAGATTGATGACATTCTGAAGAATCAAGCTTCTCATCAAAATCAACTCAATGAGATCCAATCCTTAGTGGAATTGCTTCTCTCTCTTCTTTTACCTGCTGATGCCAAAAAAGGGGAGAAAGTAATTAAGTCCAAATGCAAATCTGTTAAGTCACTGAAGGGAAAGGATGATGAAAAAGATGACTAGGGAAACTGTGGAATGGGTGGAGGTCATGGTCAAGGTAAAGGTTTTTCATCAAGTAAAGCTGGAACTACAAGTCAAAGAACAAGTTTTGATACTGGGAGAAGAATAACTTCTGATACTCGTAAAAGGATAAGTTCTGATGAACATCTGGAACTTGATGAGGAAATTTCAAGACAGTTATTTCTGAAAGAAAATCCAGGAATGGACTTTGAGAGTCTAAAGGAAGAAGAAGCTAGACTTAAGTTAGAAAAAGCCAACTCCAAATTTGAAGCTTCTGTTGTTGAAAAGAAAATTCCTAAGGCTAAAGGCATTGTGATAAAAGAAAGGATAAATCCTGAGGCAACTAAGGCCAAATCATAAATGGAGATAGATCCAAGGTCCAAGGGCAAAGAAAAAGTTGGTGAACCTGTAAAGGTTTATGTGACTGCTATGGATGAAGAAATATCTGATGAAGATGCTAATCTTACTCTGATTTCAAGGAAGATTTCTCCAACAACCTCTAACATGGCTCAAGTTGTTCAGAGTCAAGATATAGTAAGTTCTGATATGACACTGAAGCAAGCAACCTATGACATAGCTCAAGTTGGCTTATATCAGAAGATTAGTTAAAGGAAACCTCTGACATTGCTCATGTTAAACCTTCAAAGTTACTCCTACCAGGAATTACCAAAGCTAAACAGACTCAACCTTTGAAGGCTGCAACAAGTGGTTTTGAAGCAAGAGTGGTTACAGGAAAAGAAGCAAGAGATAAATCTGGATTGGGTAGTGCTGATGAAAGAAGAATACCGAACACAACAAATGATCCAACTTCATTGAGTGAACTAGGTGTTGGAGCAACTCTTGAAAGACTGAATTAGCTTGAATCTGTACAGATGGTTTACCATACATTCTTGAAAGACCACATCTTGTTATACTTTATGACAGATGGAAGGGTTTACCATATTAGGCAGAATGCTATACCACTGAAGTACTATGAGGAACTAGAACATGTTCTATTCTTACTTCAAGTGAAGAACAGATTAACAGATAGTGCTACAAATTATTTGAAGACTCAAAGTCAGAGACAGAAGAAGCTTTATTATGTGAAGTCTGACAGCACATACTGTCCCAAATACAGAGATCATAAGGGTGATATTGTCGAGATGAAGCCTAACTCTGCTAAGATTATAACTACCTTTCTGGGTTATAAGGCTGTGGAATTCAATCTTGAGTCTGACAAGGCATATTTGATCAGACTAGATCAGGACATAAGAAAAGCTAGAATAAATGATCTCAGGTCAGCTATCTTTCAAATTGGTGAAGATACAGTTGAATTGAAGAATGCTAAAAGGAGGATGATTGATGAACTTAAATATGCTGAGAGATGTTTATTAAAGAACTATCTCAGAACAACTCCTGACATCAAAGAGATCAGTAATTGAAGCCAATTCAAGATCTACAACTGCTCAAATTCTGATGTGTATACAGACTGAAGCTGTTATCAGAAGTTAAAGATGGTAACGCTACAAGGACTGTAAGTTATAGTTATCTAGTCAAATTCTCATGCATTTGTACTTAATGTTTTTGACTTAATCAAATATCTGTTAAACTTGTATATTATGCTAATTTACAAGTTGGGGGAGATTGTTAGATATATTTGATAATGTCATGTCTAATATGATTTGTGTTTAGTTTTCAGATCTTACTTAAACAGGACAAATTAGTACTTAACTGGAAATCAACACTTATACTAAAGTCAGAACTTAAGTTATCAGAACTTAAGTTATCATGAGATATTTATCAGGAGATAATATCAGGACTTAAGGAGACTTTCAGATAAGGAAGGCGAATGATTGAAAGGAAATAAGATCAAGACAAACGCAAGAAGAGATATGCATGAAGAAGGAATTCTATGAAGAATAGAATAATTGGAAGAAAAGATAACTAGTTGATATATTTTAGGAAGCAGAATTATATTCCATATCAATTAGCGATTATCTTGTAACTGTGTAGTATATAAAAATAGACATAGGGTTTACACTATATGTGTTATTATTATCGACAATAATATTTATTGTAACCCTAGCAGCTCTCGTGATAATTTGTTCATCACTGAGAGAGGACAGTTCCATATTGTAACAGAGTTTAATAAAGCTTGTTTTATGTTACTTGAGTTCTTTAATTCGACTTGATTGTACAAAACATTGTATTCAACCCCCTTCTACAGTGTGTAAGACCTAACAACCTTGGAGTGTATTTTGATTTGTAAGTCATTCCTCTCTGCTTTATGAATATCAGGTTTTTCAAATAAGTAGACGACCTAACAGTTGTAGAGTTGATTACCTTAGTAATGTTATGGCATATTCCAACTTCTGCCATGGTTTATCTCTCATTTATTCTTGAGAAATCTTCAACCTCTTCCCAGACTCAAGAAAATACAAAATCTTTTCTTTTGGTTTATTTGTATTATAAAAATCAAGCACTATTTAAACTGAAAAAATCTTCTATAGATGTTAAAGCTTCACATTTTTCCCTAATTCTGTCAGATTCCCAGACTCCCTTAGAATTGAAGCAGTACCAGTGAAATTATCACCATTTGGAAGTCCCAAGCCACCTTTTCTATGATCCATTCTAACTTGTGAATTATCACTGTAGATCTTGTTAATGGTCTCAGAAGAATCCTTTTTTAGTGCAGGTGTCTTGCTTCCGCACAGTAGCTTTTTCTTCTCTTCAAAAGTCGATTCGGATTTATTAGAATTTGAGCCTTCTGAATCAGAGTTTGAGTCTTTTCTAGGAATAGTATAATCAACTTTTTTCCTTGAGTAGTACTGTCAACAACATGAGTAGTATCAGTGGTTATGACTGGTTAAATTTCAGCTTCCTTAACTTGAGCAGTGTCAGTGGTTAATCTTGCAACTTCACCAGCTTTTACTGGAATATCTTCAACATGATCTTTGTCAGGGGTTGAGATATCAAAATTAGAATTTAAGTCTTCCAGTGCAGGATTTGAAGATTCACCACCTTTTTCTTTCCCTTATACCTCCTATCAACATTTAATATAGCTTGAGACCTTAGAACAGGTCTTTCTACTTCGATTTGACTAATTTCTTTGATTACAGCTCCTTTGGTTGCCCTTTGTCCAGAAATATCCTTATAAGGTGAGATAACATCAGTATTTGCTGGTCTCAAATATTTGAATTCCTCTTCCATTAACCTTAGTTGCTCAACATCAGCTCCAGGATTTTCTTTTTCAAAGATCCTTCTACATACCTCAGAATCATAAGTTGTTATTTGAAGACCCTTGTAGAATAGAGTTATCTTGTTTCCTTTAAACTTTAGAGTTTGTAAAAATTGATTTGCGTTAGCACCAACTTCTATCTCTAGAATACTCCGGTCTTCATTAATATCTGTGACTGTTAGAGATTTTTTTGTTGTCACAATCTGTTCTTTTGTAATAGTTGTAGTTTTCTTCTTCCTTCCATATCCACCACTTTTTTCTTCACTTATTCTTTGCATAGTGGACTTAGAAGTGCCACTAGAGCCAATAATATCTCCACCCATAGACCTCCCAACATACTTTTCTCCTTTACTCCCACCATCTGGAGCATCATCTTTGTCATCATCTTTTAGCTGGAGTTGCTTGCTTTTAGACTTTGATATTATCTCCCCCCTTTTTGTCATCATTACCAAGGAAAGGGGAGACAATCAGCTCCATGGACTGCATGACTTCATACAATTTCCCAGACATCTTATTTTGAGTGATTTCAAGCCTATCCTGATTGGCTTCAAGTTTGTCCTGTCTGGAAAGGATAGGCTTCAGTTGCTTTTGCAGTTCAATCTCAGATTTGAATTTCACTTCATGAAAAGCATCCTTAAGCTTTTCTATCTGAGAGTCAGCCTTGGCTTGAGTGGAATGTATAGATTTTATCATTAAAGCAGAAGCCTTAAGATGGGTGAGCACATCAGGATTTGTGATCTTCTTCTCAAATGTCTTTAAATGTTGAAAAGCATGATTACCAGTGTTTGTATATCTTGGATCCTTTCATTTAAACACCCACTACTCATCCAAGTACTTCTTTGTATTGGTTTTATCCAACTCATCCATTTTCAGCTTCCTCTCTATTTCAGGCATATATTCGGGATAAATGATATCATCTACATCTTCATCAGAATGTAGCTCCACATTGATCGTAGACATATCAATATCATCTCCATCATCAGAATCACTTCTTTGGCTAAAAATCATCATAACCAACTAGTTCCTTGACTTTTGGTTATTCTTCATCTTTAGCATCAGAGTTTAAGATTAAGACAGGAAGTGGAGCAGTATATGATCCAGCTGCTTCAAAAACTGCCATACCATCAGCATTTAGCTTTGCATCTTCAAGAATAGTGGCCATATAAACTAGAGCATAAATATGTAACTCCATAATTTCAGTGCCAGTGGAATGCTATGAAGATCCAGGAACTGTAGCTTCATCATAAGTGGACTATTCTACAACTAGATCAATTACAGGAACAAAGAGTGCAATAGTGGCTGGATAAGAAATTTGAGTGGACTACAAGAAAGTATCAGTACTTAGACCTGCAGGGAAGTTGTCAACATTTGGTGCTTCAGAGTTTGACTTAGGGTCTATAGGCTGGAAATCAACAACTGTTTCTTTAGGACTCTGAGCACCTGTAAAATGAAACGAAGAACCACTTAAATCTCTATTTTCTTTTAAAGTAGTCTGACTACTTTTCACACCACTCATATCATGACTTTTAAGAGTCAGAGTTTCCTCACAAGGATATGCTAAATCATAACTCTCATCTATCTCTCCTTGTGCAAGGTAAGGATCCCGCCTCTCTTTATTTTTGTTTTTCTCTAAATCTTTTCTCTTATTCTCACATGAAAGGCTCAGAAAATTTGGTCCAACAGAAATAAGAGGTGGCTGAGAAGAGACATATGTGGTCATATAACTAGGTGTACCCTTTTATGAACGACTAGACATGATCATACCATCAGGATTTAATTGAAAAGTAAATGCTAGCAAGACACTATCAGTATTTAAATTAAAGGCTGATAAAGAAGAGTCAGTATTTATACCATGTGTGATTGGAAGATCAGCTTCTTGAAGAGGGAGGGCATCCAAAGGTGGAGCTGAAAGAACTTAATTTAATTTTGGAGTGGGATGTACCCTGCAATCTATATACAATGCCAAGATGACTACATTTAGAGTAAAGCCTGCACTACCACTTTGACGTAGTTGTTCTTGTGTGGCTGAAGATGTAGGAGATGCTAGATTACTTTGAAATCAAGGTTCTTATGTACCCCTCTCCTCAGAATTAGACTCCAACTCCTGTGTTGGGCCATGCTACACCCCACCTATCTTCTTAGCAATATGAGACTCAACAGTCTTGCAGGAAGATTTAACTTTAGAGACCTCATCTATGAGTTTGGCTGGGACTATATCATGCCACTCTTGAATAGACTTTGCAGCAAGAGGTGCAATGTCTTCAATGTCTGCTACACCACTTTAAGGTGTATGTTCTTGAGGGACTAGATCATTTATAGTAGCTGCTGCATCCCGTTTGTGACGCCTTCCAAACCCAGGCCAGAAGTTTGGGGTTCACAACACACACATACACACTCAATATATATAAGTGCTTATAAAAGTAATATATGTAAAGACCCTACTTACCATAACCATGGATCGTAACAGGTTAAAGTATGAAAATAAGCCACGACCTTAACTTTTATTACATCGTACCAAATCCCAACTAGTTCCGCTTACAACTGATAATGATATCATTCTTACAATCTTACATAACTCATCTACATTATAAAGCTCCTGCTAACTCGGTCCATCTTATCCTGGAATCCTAGTTTGCACACTGGACTGGGAATCCTCATCACCAACAATTTCCTTTTTAACTATAAAATAACATAAACAGATTTGCAAGAGTGAGCTAACTAGCCCAGCAAGTCATAATAGCAATAACTGAGGTTCAACAATGATCAGTTGAAATGATTCAGAAGAACCAAGTTTCTGGATAAGCAATAAATAGAATTGGATATTCTCTTTTCATTTTTAAAAACCAAGGTTAGGCTGCTGATCAGTCACGCACTAACCCCAAGAAAGGCTTTCAGCCCTGCTCTATATACTGGATCCAAGGCACGCATTGGCCTAATATGACCACGAATCTAGTCTGACCACGAATCTAGTCCACATTTATAAACCATCCAATTCTAAAATAATTCAATATGATAATGATTGCAATTTAATAAAAATATAATCATGATTAACATTGATAAAGCATTTATCTCAGAGCATAAAATATTTTACAGGTATCACCAGGGTATATCAAGGTTTAAATATGAGGAATGGCTTCAAGCCTGATGAAGAATCAAGTATCTGAGGAATAATGGTTCAATGATAATGCAGGGTATAGATCTTTGATGTGATAGGGTATTCCAGGGTGTATAAGTTTCTGTATGCTCAAGAAATTCTGTTGAAATACTTGGTTTATGGTGTGTATGTATTTGTGGAGTAGTATTATATTTGTATGGTTTAATATCTGAGAAATTAACCGTCAGTGGTTTACAAGAAATAAATCTTACAGCTCAAGTTTAATGGTATGATCAGGGTTCAAGGTTAAATAGTTTAAAGCGCTTGCAATGTTAAACAAGATTTATTTTGAATACTAGCAACATGTTATGAGAAAGCAGAAATATTTGCAATATATCTCGAAGAAAGGTTCAGAAGGACTTGCTTTATCACAGATAATTTCCAACTTTACTTGTACTCATCTAACAGTTTTAATTTTCACTCACTTCCCTTCTTTTTCTATGCCTTACACCTATTCATCAATCACCTGCCTTCTCTTTCTACGCTTCAGTTCTATTTATGAATCACTGCCTTTCTTTTTTATGCCTCGCTTACTCTGCTAGGCATCAAAAATCTCTTTCAATATTCAATATCATATTATTCTAATCATCACATAGACGTCATAAGTTTTTATCTACCCTTCGTTTTACCTAAATCCGATTTACGGATTGAAAGTTATGACTAAAACAGTCAAACAATAACAACATAGGCATATAACACATCAATCAGATAGCATGTAGCTCATAGCACGCAAGATATTCAATCAAAATATTTTTTCAGAGAAGATTCGGGGTCAAAATGATTTTTCAGGTATTTAATACGAATTTATGAACATTTTTTGAAATTAAAATGGGCCTCCAAATCATTTTATAATTAAATAATAGGGTTCGAACACCCGAATCTAACGTTAAAATAATTTTATAATAATTATCGAGCCTTGAAAATAATTTAAAATAATATTTTAAACCTCGAAACTATTTTTCAGAATTTTTAAATCGAAATAAGTAATTAATTCTAATTAAATAATCAATTAAAATTAGTTAATAACTAATTAAATTTATTAATCAATTAATATTTAAATTAATTGACTAATTAAATAATTAATTATCAACTAAAATTAATTAATTCATTAATTAAGATTTATTTTTAACTTAAAAATAATTTTCAGAAATTAAATAATGAATTTTGAGATTTTAAATAATTAAAAATCAATTTCTGAAAATATTTTAAAAAAGAAAATATATTTTTTGAAAATAATTAAATAGAAATCTAATTTTTGAAATTTTATAAACAGGAATCCAGATTTTATAAATTTTTAAAACCAAAATATTAAGTTTGCAAATCTGGGAAAACTTTAGGGTACCAAAGGGTAATTTTCCCCCGCCGTCTTCCCCGACTGCAACTCCGGTGGCCGGCTGCCACTAATGGCGGCCACCAAACTTTCCAGGTAGTTAGATAGCCCAGAAATGCATAAAATTAACAGGGGATGGAGTTCTCTTCCCCAGAAACACGTCTACAGCAACAAAAACATCAAACCATGCATCAAACTAAAAATATCACCGCCGGTTCAATCGATTTTCCGACGAGCCACTTCTCGGTATTGTCTGTTGATTTCAATCATACCATTCGAATCATTTTTAAACGATCTACACAACCATGTAATCAATCTATATATCTTAATGACTACTCTTTAATTTACCCATGGGTAAATAAATTTACCCATGACCCAAATCCTATATATTTTTCCATATCCATGGACTATCCAATTAGCTTTAATTGACCCATCTTAATTACTAATTACCTATTTTTGAATTTCAAAATCAACCTATCTATGGAAAATAATTTAAAAAAAATGAAAGCATGCATGATTTGCTCCATTCTGTTACATCACTCTTTCAGTCTCTCTCTCTCTCTCTCTCTCTCTCTCTCTCTCTCTCTCTCTCTCTCTCTCTCTCTCTCTCTCTCTCTCTCTCTCTCGTGAATTAGAAGCCACAATGAATGACCATTGCATCTGAATACTGAATCTTGGCACTGAAACGATAACGGAATCATGGAATCTCAAGGTATTGCTTCTAACCAATGTTGACTCATAATCAGTTTGCTTATTATCTGTGATTTTGTCATGCGATTCACCGAACTATACATTATGTACATTAATCACTAATGGTAGGATCCAAACGTGTTCGTGGTCGTAATACTAAAAATAATTTGAATGCATCGCACACCTCAGGTAATCAAGGTATGAAATATGATGACCATGTCGTATTGTTACACTTTTTGTTTTATATTTGTTAATGATTTTTTGGTTTTTGTCCAATCAGAAAAAAACATCGCGTCCGTGGCCGGAATGTAGATTCCGTTCTTATAGACATGACTAATTCCCAGAGTGCAGATAATTACCAGATGATTTCCTCCTGCAATGATTCATGTAAAGTTTTGTCATTTTACTGATGTAGTTTGAATCTAAAAGTTATTTTGCAAACGTTAATAAGTTTCTCTTTATTCTTTGCTTGAGTTAAACCCGAATCTGATCCAATGAATATGCTTGGAAATGCATTATCAGATAGTAGCAAGGAGAATCAGAATCCACTAATTTTGTCAGGTTAAGCATCTCTCAGCTGATCAACTATTGAACATAGCCAAAGTCCGTCGTCTACCACGGTTCCAATAAAAATAGCCGAACATTCTAACAATTTTAGTATAGTTAATGTTGTTTATTTGTGATTGTTATAGGTACCAAACCGCAGCCGTTCAATCAGTCTTTGAGGACTAATAATGCAGAATATCTTAGCCGTAATCCTCTAAAAACAATTAACGGTAACTTGAATTGCAGAACAGTCATGTATGTTAATAGGCCAGATATTTTAAGTTTACTTTATATTACCCTTTCATGGATGCAGGTAATTCGGCAAGCCAGTCTCCTATGACAGCCTTAACAAAAAATCTCGAATTTAGTCAGAATTTACAGTCTGTAGGTTCGTCCACTTTGAATGGTTTTTGTTTACTTCTTAATGTAATACTAATGTTGTGTTTATACAATACCATGATCAGCAATCAGTGGAATTGAAAATAAGTTTATCTTTATTCTTTGCTTTAGTTAAACCCGGATCTTATCCAATAAATTTGAGTGGAAATGCATTGTCAGATAGTAGCAAGGAGAATCAGAGTCAAATAATTCTGTCAACTATATCATCTCTCAACCGATCAAGTATTAAACATAGCCAAAGTTTGTCATCTACTGCGGTTCAGATAAAACTCTGCTTCCGAACATTCTAACAGTTTGAGTATATTTAATGTATTTAATTTGTGATTAATTCAAGTACCAAGCCTTCACTGTTCAGGCATTATTTGAGGACGAATAATGCAGAATATCTTAGACGTAATCCTCTAAAAACATTTAACGGTAACTTGAATTGCAGAACATACATGTATGTTATTAAGTCTGATATTTTAGGTTTACTTTGTATTCCCCTTTCACAGATGCAGGTAATTCTTTTAGCTAGTCTCCTCTAACACCCTTATCAACAAATCTCGAATTTAGTCAAAATTTACAGTTTGCAGGTTAGTCCACTTTAAAATGTTTTTGTTTGCTTCTTAATGTAATACTAATGTTGTGTTTATACAATACCATGTTCAGCATTCAGTGGAATTGAAAATAGGTATCTTAAACACACAAAGCTACAAGATATTAACGTTGAACTATGTAATCAACAAATCTCCGGAGATTTGCCATTGTATTTGGAAGATTTAGGCAAACATTCTCGGTGCAATCTTGACACGACAAAGGCTAGTAAATTCCCAAATTTTAGTTTACAGCTTAAGTATACTTAATTTTAAGTTACCTTTTGATTATGCAGTTCCAGTTGTCGGTAATTACCAATCCAGTGATAAAGAGAGATTAGCCACCGGACAGATGTTAATGTCAAGTATCTATGAAGTTCAGGTTGACAGTAATTTCCAACCCAGTTTTAAAAAACTGGGTACTAACGGATGTTGCCTCAATACTAAACCAAATACAAAACCAAACCTGAAACAACCCGGTAAACAGTAATTAGTGTGGTCAGTTATTTAAATTTTTTCTAAAGAATCCCGTTTGATAATATAAATGTCTTTACTGGAAATTGCAGGAAAAAACCCAGATGAGGGTGCGTCGAAAGAATTGCAGTTTTAAGGAACACAAATTATTCCTGAGTACACTGACGGATGATCCAACTTTTAGCGAAAGCATTATGCACAAACCTGTAGGAAATGCGTCACCTTCAGATGCTTCTCAAACATCAGGCACATTTTACTGTACTCATAGTTGAAAAAATTATTTTTTAAAATTATATGATATTGGCTGAAAGTATTATGTTTTTCTCCAGGTAAAAGAAAAAATAGGCTGTGCGGAAAGACTCAGCGTGCCAGAGAATTACTCGATAATTTACCATATACGCTTGCTGGAAACACTTCACGTTCAGACTTTTCTCAAATATCAGGTCAACATATGCTAATTATTATTTTTTATTTCAGTTGTCCATGGTTGTCTTATTTCTATATTGCCAAAAAACAATTTTTAAATTGTTAAATTCATCGCATAATTTGATAAATTTTGGGTCAATTATGTAGGTGTACAGATAAATGGAGAAACATGCGTAACTCCTAATACTCCATGCGTTCATAAATTACTTTCCATAAGATTTGAAGGTGCGTTTCAAAATAAAATTGTAAATAAAAGACTAATATTATCTATGCAAATAAAGAGAGTATGAGTTGGACTTATTAACAATGTTATTGTTGTAGCAGGACAACAACGAAATATGGCATCTCCAAAAACGCATCAAAGTGCCAAAAGTACTGTTACTTTTGTACTGCCCGCATCCACTATATTTAAACGACCACAAGTAACTTTAGGTTCCAGTAGTTGTTAGGAATGTATGTGCATTAGTTTGATGATATGTTTAACAAAATACTTAAGTAGAAATTTAGTGTCTGTAGCCTCAACGGATAAGACCACTTTGGCTATCCGTTGATGGTGTAGCTTTACTTAGAAATAAGTCTAGTGTTGTAGCATATTTCAGTCTCTGTATTTAAAATGTAATTCTTAGAAGTTGAGAGAAACTATGAGTCATGTTGACTACTAGATGATATGCAGATAGGAAGGCCAATTGTAAATACTTCATGCCTTGTAATTTTGTATAAGTGAAGTGGTATCAACGGATGACTTAAAGACCTTCAACGGATGAGAAGCTAAGCTTCAACGGATGTCTCTAAAGCTTCAACGGATAAAGTCATCAACGGATAACATCCTTCAACGGATGAATGCATCAACGGATGAAAGCTTCAACGGATGTTCTGATGATTAGCCGTTGATAAGTGGTAGTTGTACCTACAAACAGAGGCACATGGGTTGATAGAGACAACTGAGATGTGGAAGCCGAATTTCAGGAACAACAGAAAAAGCAGCCGTTCTTCTTTAGTACAAAGATGCAATAGTCAACAAAGTACTGGAGTGAACAGGAAAAGAAGCAAGTGAAGAACTTATTTTATTACTGTATTTCAAGTTGGTCCTCACTTGTACACTTGGTAATATATAAACCAAGTAGAAGCTAGTAATTAGATGATAGATTTTCCAGAGCTGTTTAGAAAAATATTGAGAGAAAATTCATCTAGTTTGTACTAGGATGCAGCTGTGATCAACATTGTTGAATCACAGATTTTCTAAAACACCATCTCTGGTGGAACAACAAATCCACCAGAAAAGTTTTTAAGGTCTGTTGTGTTCTTTACATTTGTGCTTGAATATATATCTGTCTGTATTAGCTTAAAGCAATTCACACACTTGTTCATCTTGAACACACAACTTTCATAAACTGCTCAAAACTTGAAAAAGTTTTGAGATTTACATTCAACCCCCCTTCTGTAAATCTCATTGTTAGTCCACTAGGAATAACAATTGGTATCAGAGCAGGCTCTTGACATACAAAGAGTTTAAAGATCTTGGAATCTAACAAAGATGAGTAAGAAGGATATTGGAGTAAAGATCCCAGTTCTTGACAAAGACAGTTATCACCATTGGAAGGTGAAAATGCACCTTCATCTACTCTCCCAAGATGAAGGTTATGTAAACTGCATTGAGAATGGTCCTCACATTCCCCACAAAGTAGCCACAGTTGCTACAGCCACAGTTGCTGTTGGTCAATCCATTCCAAAACCTAGAGCAGAATGGACAATGGAAGACACAGAAGAAGTCCACAAGGATAAGAAGGCTATGAACATTTTGTTTAATGGTCTTAACATGGATATGTTTGATAATGTGATAAATTGCACAACTGCCAAAGAGGTTTGGGACACAGTTCAACTACTGTGTGAAGGTACAGAACAAGTGAAAGAAAACAAAATGCAGCTTCTCATTCAACAGTATGAATACTTTCATTTTGAAGAAAATGAATCTTTAAATGAAACATTCAATAGGTTCCAAAAGCTGTTGAATGGACTGAAGCTGTATGGAAGAGTGTACCAAGTGAAGGATTCAAATCTTAAATTTTTAAGATCCTTGCCAAAGGAATGGAAACCCATGACTGTCTCCTTAAGAAATTCTCAAGATTATAAGGACTTCACTCTTGAAAGATTGTATGGAATCTTGAAGACTTATGAACTAGAGCTGGAACAGGATGAGGTATTGGAGAAGGGGAGAAAGAAAGGAAGTTCAGTTGTATTGGTAGCTGAAGATGAGAGGAAATGCAGACAAGAAACTGTGAGATCTACATCAAACTCCAAAGATGGTATAAGAAATCAGGAATCAAGCAAGGGGAAAGAGCAAGTTGCTGAAAATAAAGACAACTCCAGCCAAGATGACTCAGATGGTATTGATGAGCATCTTGCATTTCTGTCCAGAAGATTTGCAAAGATGAAATTCAAGAAAAACACTAGAGCCACTAAACCTCACAAGAACACTGTGGACAAATCCAAGTTCAAGTGTTTCAATTGTGGTATAAGTGGACACTTTGCAGGTGAGTGCAGAAAGCCAACTTCTGAAAAGAAGAAATTTGAACAAGTAGATTACAAAAAGAAATATTTTGATCTGCTCAAGCAAAAGGAGAGGGCTTTCATTACTCAAGAAAAGGACTGGGCAGCTGATGGAGATGAAGAGGATGAAGATGTGGAGTATGTCAACCTTGCTCTCATGGCTGATTCTGAAGAAAATGAAGTTAGTTCATCAAGCAATCAGGTAATCACTACTGACTTAACACAGCTTACTAAAGAAGAGTGCAATGATGCTTTTAATGACATGTCTACTGAATTGTATCATTTGCGTGTGTCTCTTAAATCTCTTGCTAAAGAAAATAGTAGGATTAAAGAGAACAAACTGTTTTTAAGTAATAGAAATGCTATGTTAGAAGATAAGTTGATTGACCTAGAGAAAACCAAGTTGCATTGTATATCTGTTGAAAATGAACTAGCTGAATCTGTTAAGAAAGTAGAAATACTTTCCAATCAATTAGAGAAAGAGCAAGAGGTGATTAAAGCCTGGAAGACATCTAGGGATGTAAGTGCTCAAATTGCTAAGGTCCAAGGAATTGAATCATTCTGTGAAACTGCCTGGGACATAAATAAAAAGAAACTGGAATTAATTGATGGGCTGTCAACGGATGTGGAATCAACGGATGATGAAAGTTATCCGTTGAAGGAAGAAAAGGAGCATCCGTTGAAGGTTCCTCAATCAAAACAGGCAGATGTTTCTAAAAGAGAGAATCTAAAGAAACTCAATAAAAAGTTTGGTTCAACTTCAAAGAACTGTACCCTCTTCTATGCCTAATATGTCTGCATCACCTCTGCATGCTATGCCTGTTATGTCTCAACAAAATCCTTATGCACATTTTGCAAACATGCCATATTTTAACAATCCTTATCTTGCTGCATTTAGTATGCCTCAAATGCCATACAATATGCCCATGTGGAATAACATGTTTGCACAATCCATGCCTAATAATTTTACAAATGTGCTAAATGATTCTGTGACTAACCCTACACCTCAACCAACTACATATAAGACCAAGGTTGACTCAAACTTACCTAAGTCTAAAGATGCAGGAGGAATGAAGTCTAGGAGAAAGGCTAACAAGAATGGACCCAAGGAAACTTGGGTACCAAAATCAAATTGATTGATTTTATGGTGTGCAGGGAAATGGAAGAAATCTATGGTACTTGGACAGTGGTTGTTCAAGACACATGACAGGAGATTTCTCCCTGCTCACAGAGTTCAAGGAGAGAGCTGGCCCTAGCATAACCTTTGGAGATGACAGCAAAGGGTTTACTATGGGATATGGCTTGATTTCAACAAGGAATGTCATCATTAATGAAGTTGCATTAGTTGATGGTCTCAAGCACAATTTACTGAGCATCAGTCAACTATGTGATAGAGGGAATACAGTTTCCTTCAATTCTGAAGCCTGTGTTGTCACCAGTAAGAAAGACAACAAAGTGGTTCTAACTGGAGTTAGAAAAGGAAATGTGTACATAGCTGACTTCAACTCTACAGATGCAGAATCCATTACTTGTCTCTTCAGCAAAGCAAGCACAGTTGAAAGTTGGCTATGGCACAAGAAGCTATCCCACTTGAATTTCAAGACAATGAATGATCTAGTCAAAAAGGACTTAGTTAGAGGAATCCCTCTAGTTGAATTCTCAAGGGATGGTTTGTGTGATGCTTGTCAGAAAGGCAAACAAAGGAAAGCATCATTCAAAAAGAAGCTTGAAACAACAATTGATGAATCATTACAGCTGCTACATATGGATTTGTTTGGACCAGTCAATGTATTGTCTATTGCAAGAAAAAGATATTGCTTAGTGATTGTAGATGATTTCTCAAAGTTCTCATGGGTCTATTTTCTTGGATCAAAGGATGAAACAAGTGAAATCATTATCAATCACATCAGGCAAGTCAACAATCATCCTGACTTGAAAGTTAGAAATATCAGGAGTGACAATGGAACTGAGTTCAAGAATTTGACATTAAGGCTGTTCTGTGAAAAAAATGGAATCATGCATGAGTTCTCAGCTCCAAGAACACCTCAGCAAAATGGGGTTGTTGAAAGGAAGAACAGATCTTTAATTGAAGCTGCCAGAACAATGCTTGAAGAATCGAAGTTACCAACATATTTCTGGGCTGAAGCTGTTAATTGTGCCTGCTTCACTCAGAATATTTCTTTGATCAATCAAGCTAAAGGCATGACTCCTTATCAGTTGTTCAAGAGAAGAAAACCAACTCTAAACTTTCTTCATGTCTTTGGATGTAAATGCTTTATACTGAGGAATCAATCTGACCATAAAGGGAAGTTTGATGCAAAGGCTGATGAAGGGATATTTGTTGGTTATTCAGCTGGAAAATCTTATAGGGTCTACAATCTAAGAACCAACATTGTTATGGAATCTGTGCATGTTGTGTTTGATGATAAAAAGATTGATGGACTAACAGATGAGGGACATAATGAGAGACTCAAATTTGACAACATTGAGATATACTGTGATGATAGTGAAGAGGAGACTGATGGAGATGACACTTTAAAAGGGATTCAAAACATGCCCTTGGATAATGCACAAAATACTGCATCCGTTGATAGAGGCAATGCAGTATCCGTTGAAAGACATAGTGCATCATCCGTTGAAGTACAAAATGAAGCATCCGTTGATCAGAGTTCATCAACGGATAATCGATTTACATCATCAGTTGATAGAACTCCAAGTTCCCTGCAAAGGACCAACAACTCAGGGGGAGTTTCAACTAGTCAACACTCTGTCTCACATCATGACAATACTGAGGCCACCTCATCTAGAGCACATCTTCCACCACAAAGGAAATGGACCAAGAATCATCCCTTTGAACTGATCATTGGTGATGCATCATCTAAAGTGCAAACAAGAAAAGCTACTCAAGATGAATGTCTGTATAGTAGTTTTCTGTCTCAGGAGGAACCTAAGAAAGTGGAAGAAGCTCTATTGGATCCAGATTGGATATTAGCTATGCAGGAAGAGCTGAACCAATTTGAGAGAAACCAAGTATGGAAGCTGGTACCCAAACCAAAGAACAAGAGTCCTATTGACACAAAGTGGGTATTCAGAAACAAGATGGATGAAAATGGCATTATCATAAGGAATAAAGCCAGATTGGTTGCTAAAGGCTATTCTCAGCAAGAGGGAATAGATTTTGATGAAACATATGCTCCTGTTGCAAGACTTGAAGCCATCAGAATCTTTCTAGCCCATGCAGCCCATGCCAATTTCAAAGTCTATCAAATGGATGTCAAGAGTGCATTTCTAAATGGGAAATTAGAGGAAAAAGTCTATGTAAGTCAACCTCCAGGATTTGAAGATTCAAATTTTCCAGACTATGTGTATTATCTGTTGAAAGCACTCTATGGACTAAAGCAAGCACCTAGAGCCTGGTATGAAACCTTATCAAAATTTCTTTTGGAGAATCACTTCACTAGAGGTACTGTTGATAAAACTCTCTTCTTTAGGGATGTTAATGGCTCTAGTATACTTGTTCAAATTTATGTAGATGACATAATATTTGGTTCTATAGATGATAAACTTTGCAAAAAGTTTGTTAAGCTAATGCAAAGTAATTATGAAATGAGCCTAATGGGAGAACTAACCTAATTTCTTGGTTTACAAGTTAAACAAGTTAGTGATGGAATTTTCATTAGTCAAACTAAATATATTTATGATCTTTTAAAGAAGTTTGACTTAATGGAATGTTCATCTACAAAAACTCCCATGGCCACTGCCACCAAACTTGAATTAAATAAGACTGAAAGGTCTGTGGATATTACAAGTTATAGAGGCATGGTTGGTTCACTTTTATATTTAACTGCTAGCAGACCAGATATAATGTTTGCTACATGTCTATGTGCTAGATTTCAAGCTGATCCTAGGGAGTCTCACTTAATTGCTATCAAAAGGATTTTCAGATATCTCAAGGGTACACCAAATTTAGGTATTTGGTATCCTAGAGAATCTGGCTTTGATCTAATTGGTTATTCAGATGCAGACTATGCAGGTTGCAAAATAGACAGGAAAAGTACAACAGGCTCCTGCCAATTCCTGGGAAACAAGCTTGTATCATGGTTTAGCAAAAAGCAAAATTCAGTCTCTACTTCTACAGCTGAGGCTGAATACATTGCTGCTGGAAGTTGCTGTTCTCAAGTGTTATGGATGAGGAATCAACTCCTTGACTATGGACTTCATGTTGATAGAATTCCTATCTTTTGTGACAACACAAGTGCCATAGCCATAACAGAGAATCCTGTGCAGCACTCAAGGACCAAGCACATTGATATCAAGTACCACTTCATTAGGGAACATGTCATGAATGGTACAGTGGAACTACATTTTGTTCCAAGTGAACAACAAATTGCTGACATATTTACCAAGCCACTTGATGAATCAACATTCACAAGATTGGTAAGTGAGCTAGGTATGCTTAATTACTCTTAAAATTCATGTCTTTATTGCAATTTGAATTGAAGCCTGAAATATATTAGTTGCTAGAACAAATTTGACTTTTAACATAGTTTATTCCATCAACGGATGTTCCCTATCCGTTGAAAGTCAAAATTGCTCTATCAACGGATAGTCATTATCCGTTGAAACATAAATACATTTCTGGAATTTTTATCCGTCAACGGATAAAACTGAAGTACCTTTCAACGGATGACAATTTGCCTTATCCGTTGAAATGTCACATCAGTCGATTCAGGTGTTTAACAGCCGTTGATTCTATTCTCTTAACCGTTGATACTCATACATACATCTGTATGTATTGGTTTTAAAGGTAGTTTTTAGAATACTTACAGTTTATTCTTAAACGGCTGAAATTCACTAACGCATATTTATTGATAAATCTTTCATTTATATTTTTGTTTATTAATTTGAGAAAGCATATAAGTCCTTCTGATTGTTCATTTTTACTTTACGCTTTCTTAAAATTTCAAGCATTTACCATTTTCTCTCTGCAAAAACTTCAAGTTATTCTCTGCAATTTCTACTCACAACAATGGCACCAGTCGTGAAAATTATGTCTCAATCTGGGTTCATCTATGAAAAGAACAATTTCATAGCTTTGGTAGAAAAGAATGAAGCCCACTCAGACTATCACAAAATGATGGACTTCATCAAAAACTGTAAACTTAGCTATGCAATGCTGGAAGCCCCAACGATTTTCTGTGAAGTAGTTGAGGAGATTTGGACAATTGCTGAGTTCAACTCCATGGATATGACTATCTCCTTCACTCTCAAAGGTAAAAATCACTGTATTAACTGTGATGATTTACAAGCATGTTTTAAATTGCCTGAGAACAATGCCATGACACCACACACTGATAGTGATGTATCCAGCATGTTAGATTCCATAGGTTATTCTCTTAACTCTGCTAATTTAGGGAGTATTAGAAGAAAAGGCCTTAGGAAAGAATGGAGTTTCCTTGGGGATGCCTTTATAAAGGTTTTCTCTGGGAAAATTAGTAATTTTGATGCCATAACTTCATCTCTTGTTAATATGCTCTATATGCTTGTTTCTGATAGGTATTTTAACTTTAGCAACTATGTGATGCTAGAATTAGGTACTAGATTAGGTAACAAAGCTAATAGACCTAATAACATCTATTATGCTAGATTCTTTATGTTATTAGCTAACCATGTTGCTGAAGGGTTGGTCATAATCAATGAGAATAATAAACTCAAGTGCTGGGCACAAGAGAAAAGAGTTCTTGCAGATTTGTTGAGAATGGATCTCAACAGCAGTGTGCCATTGGTATATTTACCAATCATGAATGCACCCCAGGTAGGTGAGGTAATTGCTTCTACAACTCCTACTTCTTCCAACCCCTCTATTTCTTTATCTTCTAGTGTGGCCATGAAATCTGTGACAATGCCCCAACAGATTTCTACCAAGGTCACCAAAACTAAACTTTCAAAATCAAAGACAAAGAAATCCACCTCTGTTGTTTCTCAAAAGACAACAGTTGTAACACCAACTATTAACCCTGAGGTGAGTGAACAGGGTGTGAGTGGTGATGGGAGGGGTGAACATCAAAGAAACCCCCAGGATAAGGAAGGAAAGTTGAGTGATTCCCAAGCTAGCCAAGCCACAGTTTCTCAAAAAGCTGTGGTGGTTGAAAAGGTATCTAGCACATCCCTAGTAGCATCCTCCCAAAAGGATGTTACTATTGAAAATAGTTCCCAACCAGGAACACAGAACAAACGAGGGAGGGACACTAAAGCCAAACACTCACCAACAAAAGCCTTTATTAGAAGAAAGAAGGCTAGAACCCAATCTTATACACAGGGTGCACACACTGCACAGATACATCCATCTGTATCTATGCCTTCTCAAACTCAGTTTGATGTGACTCCAATAAATGTGGAGTCACAGCCCCATTCTCTCACAATAATCACACATCAATCACCAAACACTTCATCACCATCTCTGGATGTGGATATGTTATTCCCATCAATTCCTGATTCTCCCTCTTTACAACTCAGGGAGAAGCCCCACTCAAATACAGGTGATCATCATCTCTTAGATGATTTGTTGGATCACCCGCAAATTCTTTCAGATATAATTGAAGGATCTGTGTCACCACATCTCAAATCAATCTACACAAATTCAACAGTTATATCACTTTCAATTTCAACTTCTTTTCCTTCTTCAACGGATATCACTCATCCGTTGACAAGTGGTTGTTCTTCAACGGATAAGCTTAACAGCAGTTATCCGTTGATAACATCAGTTTCACCTTCAACGGATATTCCACATCCGTTGACAGTCTCTACACAAATAACTGAATCAATTCCAAGTGTAGAAGACATGAATACTGTGCAATCACTCTTAGGATTGAGGGAAGGGAGTGACAATTTGAGTGAGAGGCTGGGTTGCTCCCATGCAAAAGGAGAGATTGAGAGCTCAAAAATGCATGCTATTTCTTCCAGCATGGCAAAAGTAAGTGAGTGGAGTACCACCTTAGTAGGTGAAGGTGAGGGAGTGAGTTGTGTGAGCCAGGGGGAGCCCCTGATGCAAGAAAATAGAGAAAAAGAGAGAAAAGCAGGTACAGTAGATACAAGGGTGGAACCAGCCATTGCTAATGAGTCAATGATTGTGGATGATGCTGAAAAGGAAAGACAATTTTAGCAACATTACAAAGCTGTAATTGATAACATTTCCTTGGATGCTGACACTTTTACTCATCCTGTGACAGCCTATCAAATGTTGGCTGCTCAGGGCAATGAGGAGGCAGAAAGGACACTACATCTAGTGCACACAACAGAATCTCTTCAAAGGGATAAAGCTGCCATTAATAAAATGCCTTCTACAGCTGGTGAGCCATCTGAGGAATTTGGAGTAAATTCTGATGATGATGACTCTATTTCTTTTGATGGAAGCATGAACTTAGGGGGAGATGAAGGCCCTAGTTCAATTCCAAATCTACCTGAATGGGCCTTGACTAAGGAGTATAGATCAGGGGAATTCAATGTCTCTTTAGTCAAACAAATCAACACTATTCAACAGGCCATTCAGAATACTTCACATGCAAGTATCAAGGCTATCCTTCAAGCTCACCTGGACTCACTGCATCTCATGAAGCTGCAGCAAGTGAAGCAGAATCTGAGTATGGATGATCTCAGGAAGGATATTGCTGACTTGAAAACCTACACTTCAGAAAAATTGGATTCAGTCATGCCCTATGGTACATTGCAGGACTTGGTTTTGAGATTGAAGAAAGAATCTGTTACTGAAAAACGGTTGGCCAAGTTAGAAGACAGAGTTCAAGTTATTGAAGATTCTGTGGCCACCATTCTTCACAATCAACAATCTCAAACCAGTCTCCTAATGCAGCTGGCAAAAGCACAAGGCTTGACCCCTCTCCTTGATGATAACAAAAAGGGGGAGAGTAAAAGGGAAGGGGAAGGAGAGCCATCTACAAAAGTCAACATATCTAAAGTGCTAGTTCCTGCCATCACTACTTCTCCAATCATTCAAATCAAGGGCAAGCCTGATGGAATTGATTTGATTCAGCTAGCAGCAGCTGAAATTCAAGTGAAAGAGCAAAGGAGGAGAATTGATGAAAGGTTGCAACTGTTGTTTGGTTCTACACAAGATAAATCAACATCTGTGAAATACAGCACAAAGATTGAACCAATCAACATGGAGCTCAAGCCAGTAGGGAGTCATAAGGATGGAGAAGCTTCTTCCAAAGAACTACAAGCTATAATTCTCAAGCCCAGTGAAAGATCCAATAAGGACTCAACAAAGAATCCTTTAAAAGAAGTGGACTTTCCTCCTCCAAAAGCTGATGAGAACAAGATTTTAGGCAGGAGTATTGCTTATCTCAAAAAGACCATGGATGAGGCTGTAAGGAGAAATAGAGCTATTATCATTAGAGAGGGAAAGAGCATATGTGTGATGCAAGGACATCCCAAATTCTCAATAGCCAAGAAGGAAGAAGCCAAGCAATTAAAGGCTGACAAAAGAGCACAAGCAAAGCTTGAACAACAGCTAAAGTCAAGTCTAGTTGAAAAAGAAAAAGGGATTGAAGTCAGGGGTGAAGACAAGACTACAAACCTAGATGAGGTTTTAGGGAGTATATTTGGTGAGAGTATGGAAGAAAGAGAGGAATGGCAGAAGGGAAACAGAAGAAAGGCCAAGGCACATAGAAGGAGTGAAGATAACACTGAAGTAACCAAATCTATATCTAAACCACTACCTTCCATACCTGAACCCCTTGTTGCTGATCCCACAATAAACATCCATGGTGAACCAATCATTCCAAAAGAGGAACCTATTGATTGGGACACTATCAAATTGCCTACCTTTCTAACCACTCTTCCACTACCAAAGAAACAGAAAAGAAAACCAAAATCTACACCTCCCATAACCTCTAAGAAATTCACTCAAAAACAAAAACCTAAGCCTAAGTCACCCATTTCTAAAGATGATTATGTTCACATCTGTGACATAAAAGAAATTTCAGACATTGAACTCTATCTGGATGAGCTGGAGGATGTAAGGGGAATAGCTGCCTACAGACAGCTACCAGAGAGATTAGTGTTCAGATATAAAGGAGCTGGGGAAAGAACATGGCCTCTCCACAGGATTCTGGATGAAGGCTACTCTACCTTGATTAGAGTCTTTTCAGCTATACAAAAGGATTCTGGCTTTACCAGAACTGCCAAGACTGAAATTCTCAACAAGATAGCCAATATAAGGAAAACTTGGAGGGAGCCCAATGCTTTACCCAGGACTTTACTCATTCAAGAAAGGGAAATGAAAATTCACAAATCACCTCATTGGTTGATGGAATTTAGAGATGATAAAGGAGTCAGAAGATTTTTCAGACTTGAAGACCAACTCAAGATTGCCAGCAATGAAACTCTCAAAGAAATGCAATCTAAGTTGGATGTCAGTGTTGAAGATGAAGCTGAATTCTTCAGACAACTCCAACTCCAAATTGAGGAAAATGACAAAGGGCTAGGAAAGAAAACCAGGGAACAAAGAAGAAAAAGATGATTTGCTCAGACTAAAGGAGTGTCCTTGGAAACACTGTAAATCTTCAATTACCTCCTAGTACATACACTTTTGCAGCATTTTTAAATTTCTACTTAGTTTCAATTCATATATCTGTTAAGTGTTTTGTTATCATCAAGTTAACCCTGAATTTATGCCTACAATTCTTATAGACATAAATAGGGGGAGATTGTTAGGAATGTATGTGCATTAGTTTGATGATATGTTTAACAAAATACTTAAGTAGAAATTTAGTGTCTGTAGCCTCAACGGATAAGACCACTTTGGCTATCCGTTGATGGTGTAGCTTTACTTAGAAATAAGTCTAGTGTTGTAGCATATTTCAGTCTCTGTATTTAAAATGTAATTCTTAGAAGTTGAGAGAAACTATGAGTCATGTTGACTACTAGATGATATGCAGATAGGAAGGCCAATTGTAAATACTTCATGCCTTGTAATTTTGTATAAGTGAAGTGGTATCAACGGATGACTTAAAGACCTTCAACGGATGAGAAGCTAAGCTTCAACGGATGTCTCTAAAGCTTCAACGGATAAAGTCATCAACGGATAACATCCTTCAACGGATGAATGCATCAACGGATGAAAGCTTCAACGGATGTTCTGATGATTAGCCGTTGATAAGTGGTAGTTGTACCTACAAACAGAGGCACATGGGTTGATAGAGACAACTGAGATGTGGAAGCCGAATTTCAGGAACAACAGAAAAAGCAGCCGTTCTTCTTTAGTACAAAGATGCAATAGTCAACAAAGTACTGGAGTGAACAGGAAAAGAAGCAAGTGAAGAACTTATTTTATTACTGTATTTCAAGTTGGTCCTCACTTGTACACTTGGTAATATATAAACCAAGTAGAAGCTAGTAATTAGATGATAGATTTTCCAGAGCTGTTTAGAAAAATATTGAGAGAAAATTCATCTAGTTTGTACTAGGATGCAGCTGTGATCAACATTGTTGAATCACAGATTTTCTAAAACACCATCTCTGGTGGAACAACAAATCCACCAGAAAAGTTTTTAAGGTCTGTTGTGTTCTTTACATTTGTGCTTGAATATATATCTGTCTGTATTAGCTTAAAGCAATTCACACACTTGTTCATCTTGAACACACAACTTTCATAAACTGCTCAAAACTTGAAAAAGTTTTGAGATTTACATTCAACCCCCCTTCTGTAAATCTCATTGTTAGTCCACTAGGAATAACAGTAGTGATATCGCTGTAAAACAACAATCCAAAAAAATTAAGGTATAATTAGTCCAGGTTTACATCTTCCGTAAAAAGTAATTATGAGCAAGGAGAAAGTTCAGGTTCTAAAAACTTATTAGGAGACTTTAAAAATGTTAAAGATTGTGACAGCAGCGACAGTGATTGTATATCCAGTGGTATGAACTTAAATTCAGTTCCATTCTTAATTTCTCTGATGTTCCACAATCATAATTTTTTCATATGTTGTAGGTGATTGTGACGATGTTGATGTACATGAATTTGACAATACTGTTACTAAGTGAAATGAGTACCTCGATGTCGGTGATCCTGATAAAATTTGTTCAAAGCGTCAGGAGATCATGTGGAATCATGAAAGGAACAATAAAAGTGCAACCATAAAGCCTCCAACTTTCTCTCTTTGTTGTAAAAATGCTCAGATAATCCTTGATAAAGAAAAGCAACCTCCTGAGCCTCTCGCTTCACTCCTTAGTGGTGGATCCCGTTTTAGGCATTTTAAGGAAAATATTATAATATACAATTGTATGTTTGCCATGCTTCCACTGGAGGTCAAATTGATCGTAGTATCAATCATGGTGGTGCTCCTTACTGTTCCAAGGTCAAAGGTGTAAATTCCCACAGTATTGGAAGCTTTGTACCACTTGATGGTGAGATGCCCAAATTCTGTCAACTCTACATATATGATATTGAAGATGAAGTAAATAACATAATAAATGTCGTTAAGGGAGGACGCGATGCCGTAGATGAAGATATCGTTCAGTCGTTGTTAGAAATGTTGGATAAATATAATCGACTGGTCAAAGGTTTTCGTATGGCACGTGAAAGAATTAGTCAGAATGCAGTTGATGAATTTAGATTGGTTCTAATATCTTCTTCTTCCGCATCTGGTCGAACTAACCATATTGGTCTATCGAATGAAGTTGCCGGGTTGATTGTGTGGCGCCCTCCAAACCCAGGTCAGAAGTTTGGGGTCCACAACACATACACAATATAAGAACCTGTATAAGAACTATTATTTGTGATGACCCTGCTTTACCTAACCACGGATCGCAACAGGTTAAAGTATGAAAACAAGCCACAACCTTAACTTTTATTACAATATACCAAATTCCAACTAATTTAACTTACAACTGATAATGAAATTATTTTTACAATCTTACTATCTCACTACCAACATAAGCTCCTACTAGCTCGATCCAACCCAATCTGGAATCCTAGCTCGTACTCTGGAATGAGAAACCTCGCTATCAACAATATCCTTTTTAACTGTGGAATACATAAAAGAATCGCAAGAGTGAGCTAACTAGCTCAGCAAGTCATAATAGTGATAACTGAGGTTAAACAATATTCAAATGGAATGATTCAGAAGAATCAAGTTTATTGTTAAACAATTGTTAGAATTGGATATTCATTTTAAGTTTTAAAACCAAGGTTAGGCTGCTGATCAGTCACGCACTAACCCCGAACAAAGCACGCAGCTCCGCTCTAATTACTGGATCCAAGGCACACATTGGCCTACCTCGACCACGAATCTGGTCCACATAAGAAAACTATCCAATTCTATAACTCTTCAGTATGATAAACAATATACTTCAATAAAACAAGATCATAATCAATGATGATAAAACACTTGAATAAAAGCGTAATGAAATTCATGGGTATCACAAGGGTATATCAAGGTATGTATGAGAAACGGTTTTCAGCCTGTAAAAGGATCAGGTATTAGACAAATAATGATATTTCAAGGTTTAGTTCTTTGATGTTATAGAGAATGGTTGGGGTATAAAAGTTTCGGTATTTTCAAACAATTCTCTGCCAGTGTTTGGTGTTTGGTAATTATACATTTGGGGAGTAGTATCATATTTGTGTGGTTTGGGAAGTTTTAGAAGTATTTGCCTTACAAGGCTTTACAACTATTACTGATCAACTCTGAGCCGACTCTGTCGCTCAGGCTTTAACGTCCAACCACTAGATCACATTAAATTCGACCTCGACACTCAGGTTTTCCTGTTGAAACTCTACTGAGCTCATCGACAGACCACGGGGTTATCATTAGTCCATCGTCCACTTTCGGTTTCTCGACTAGAACCTACAGGGTCGAAATACTCTATGTTAGACACCTAGTTATGCTTGACATATCCTCGCTAACAACCTACCCATGCAATAGCATATTCCGACTCGTAATTATTTATATTATAATAACACAGACAACAATTAGGGTTCACGTTCTCGAAATCAGTTCAGTGTTCGTTTTCAGAAAATACGTATACTCGTCATCTTATGAAATTAGGGTTACTGAGTTTTGGACAGAACATTTACCACAACATACAATCAAGTTCGTATAAAGTATAAGTATGTATATATATTCAGTCGACGTCCCGATAATTACCGGATACGCTCCCGTATTTCCATAGTTCATTTCTCGGAAATCGGGCAACGTCTCCTTTGTTTATCGGACTACCTGTCGAAACATCAATCGACGTCAAATCCCAAACACAAGAATCGCAACAATTATCCAATCACATTCCAATTCCACAAATCCCAATCACTGATTTAAACCAATTAATTATTATTATTCGCGTTTTTACATTTATTTCTTTTAAAATATTAGGACTCAGAATAAACATCACAGTCCACCGTCGGCTCGCCAAGGCTCATCGCCGACGGCGGTAAAATTCGTCGGTACCCGACAAATTTCGGGTTTCCACACGAACTTTCACCGTGTTAGGTCACACACACTGTAGAAGGGGGTTGAATACAGTGTTTATCACAATCAAATCGAATTAAAGAACATAAGTAACAGAAAATAAACTTTATTAAACTCTGTTACAATATGGAACTGTCCTCTCTCAGTGATGAATAAATTATCACGAGAGCTGTTAGGGTTACAGTAAATAATAACTTCGATTATGATAACACATATAGTGTAAACCCTATGTCTTTGTTTATATACTACACAGTTACAAGATAATCGCTAATTGATATGGAATATAATTCTGCTTCCTAACATATATCAATCAGTTATCTTTTCTTCCAAGTATTCTATTCTTCATAGAATTCCTTCTTCATGCATATCTCTTCTTGCGTTTATCTTGATCTTCTTTCCTTTCAATCTGCCGCCTTACTTATCTGAAAGTCTCCTTAAGTCCTGATATTATCTCCTGATAAATATCTCCTGATAACTTAAGTTCTGACAACTTAAGCTCTGATATCTTAAGTTTTGTTTTCAGTATAAGTACTGATTTATCCTGTTAAATAAGATCTGAAAATGAAACACAAATCATATTAGACATGACATTATCAAATATATTTAACAATCTCCCCCAACTTGTAAATTAGCATAATATACAAGTTTAACAGATATTTGATGATGTCAAAAACATTAAGTACAAATGCATGAAAATTAGACTAGATAACTACAACTTACGGTCCTTGTAGCTTTACCATCCTCAAGGTCTGATAACAACTTTAGTCTGTATACACATCAGAATTTAAGCAGTTGTAGATCTTTGACTTGGTTTCAATTACTAATCTCTTTGATATCAGGAGTTATTCTGAGATAGTTCTTTAACAAACATCTCTCAGCATATTCAAGTTCATTAACCATCCTCCTTTTAGCATTCTTCAATTCAACTGTATCTTCACCAATTTGAAATATAGCAGCCCTGAGATCATTTATTCTAGTTTTTCTTATGTCCTGATCTAGTCTGATCAAATATTCCTTGCCAGACTCAAGATTGAATTCCACAGCTTTATAACCCAGAAAGGTAGTTATAATCTTCGCAGAGTTAAGCTTCATCTTGACAATATCACCCTTGTGATCTCTGTACATAGGACAGTATGTGTCGTTAGACTTTACAGAATAAAGCTTCTTCGGTCTCTGAATTTGAGTCCTCAAATAATTTGCAGCACTATCTGTTAATCTGTTCTTCACTTGAAGTAGGAATAGAACATGTTCTAGTTCCTAAAATTACTTCAGTGGTATAACATTCTGCCTAATATGGTATACCCTTCCATCTGTCATAAAATATAACAAGATGTGTTCTTTCAAGAATGTCTAATAAACCATATGTACAGATTCAAGCTGGTTCAATCTTTCAGGAGTTGCTCCAACACCTGGTTCACTTAAAGAAGTTTGATCATTGGTTGTATTCTTTATTCTTCTTTCATCAGCACTACCCAATCCAGATTTATCTCTTGCTTCTTTTCCTGTAACCACTCTTGCTTCAAAACCACTTGTTGCAGTCTTCAAAGGTTGAGTCTGTTTAGCTTTGGTGAATCCTGGTAGGAGTAACTTTGAAGGTTTAACATGAGCAATGTCAGAGGTTTCCTTTTCCATATCTTCTGATATTAAGCCAACTTGAGCTATGTCAGAGGTTGCTTGCTTCATCGTCATATCAGAACTTACTATATCTTGACTCTGAACAACTTGAGCCATGTTAGAAGTTGTTTGAGAAATCTTCCTTTATATCAGAGTAAGACTAGAATCTTCATCAGATATTTCTTCATCCATAAATCGCACATAAACCTTTACAGGTTCATCAACTTTTTCCTTGCCCTTGGACCTTGGATCTATCTCCATTTGTGACTTGGCCTTGGTTTCCTCGGGATTTGTCCTTTCTTTTATCACAATGCCTTTAGCCTTAGGAAGTTTCTTTTCACTAACAGAAGCTTTAGATTTGGAGTTGACTTTTTCTAACTTAAGTCTAGCTTCTTCTTCCTTTAGACTCTCAAAGTCCATTCCTGGATTTTCTTTCAGAAATAACTGTCTTGAAATTTCCTCATCAAGTTCCAGATGTTCATCAGAACTTATCCTTTTACCAGTATCAGAACTTATTCGTCTCCCAGTATCAGAACTTGTTCTTCGACTTGTAGTTCCAGCTTTGCTTGATGAAAGACCTTTACCTTGACCATGACCTCCACCCATTCCAGAGTTTCCCTGGTCATCTTTTTTTTCATCCTTTCCCTTCAGTGTCTTAACAGTTTTGTATTTGGACTTAATTACTTTCTCCCCCTTTTTAGCATAGCAGGTAAAAGAAGAGAGAGAAGCAATTCCACTGAGGATTGGATTTCATTGAGTTGATTTTGATGAGAAGCTTGATTCTTCAAAATTTCATCAATCTGAGACTATTGCTTCTCTTGGGTTTTCTCAATGTACTCAATTCTGTCAAAAGTAGGTTTGAAAAACCTTTTCTTGTCCAGCTTGGCAACCATATCTTGTTGATTGATAGATTCTTGAATTTTGTCCACCTTGGCCTGAGTTACAGATTGTTGACCTTGAAGGTGTCTTGTACTAAGTGCAGCAACTCTTAGCTGTGTCTTGAAATCATCATTGACTAGCATCTCATCAGCTTTTTCCATGTGCTCAGCAAGTATAGTTGAAGAAGGAACAAAAGTAACTTTGTTCCATTCCTTAGACCACTCCCTTCCTCTAGGAGTTTCACTCCAAGGTACTGGTGCTTCCCCTGTAACAAACTTCTTGACTAAGTCAGCTTTATGAACAATTTGTTGAGGTGCATGTCCTGATGGACCAGCTGCATAAGCATCGACATTGACAGCAGCTTCACCAGGAAGTTCAATATTAGCAGCATCAGAACTTATAGAATCAGCATCATCAGCATCCTCTGATAAAAGAATAGTATGAGAGGCTATTGATGCTTCAACATCATCCTCTAAGTGATGATCTACAACTAAGTTCTGATCAATACCCAAACCTTGATGCCCACCTAAATTCTGATTTTCATCATCCAGATTCAGAATTGGTGTAGATGGAATATCTTCATTAAAATCAGCATCTAGAATTGGTGTTGTTGGTGGAGTGACTTGAGTTGGTGGAGCTTCTAGATACAAAACTTGAGGCACTTCCAAGTTATGGATGTCAATTTCATCACTTGGCCCCTGGTTATCAGCATGTACTGGAGATACTAGAGGTGTGGGAATATGAGTTGTTTCTGGCTCATGAATTGGAGAGTGATGAGTTGCATGAAGGTCTGGATCAGTACTTGGAAAATTGTGAGCTTCAACAGGGTCTTGTGAGATCATAGATTCCTGACCCCCTTCCTTAGCTGCTGCTTCCATTCCTTTACCAGAATCTGCAAGCCTTTTTGCTAATGTTTTAAATCTTTTAGCTTTTGAGGAGACTATAGGAGCTGCATCATCAAAATTAATTGTTCTAGGCATTTTCAGGGACCTAGAACTCCCAGTCTTTGTATTTTTCTGAGAAGAGACATTCTCAGCTGCAGTAACAACAGGTTCTGTAGATTGAACCTGTGCCTCATCATCTGATTCATCTCTCAAGATGATCCTTCTTCTTTTCTACTGTGAAACTTTCTTAGATCTTGATGTTGTTGTTCTAGCAGAAGAAGGCTGCACAGGATGTGCTGAAGGTTGAGGTTGAGATGACTGTGATGGTTTGAAATATGTCCTGATTGAGGGTTGAGTAGGTTGAGGTTGAGAATGTTGAGGTGTTTGGGTAGATGTGGTATGTTCTAATGGCTGTTGTGGTGGCTGGGATGTGTTGGTGGGTTGAACATCAGGGTAAACAGATGCTTGGAGTACTAGTAGCACCACCATCATCAAGATGCCCAGTCCGCCAAAATGTCAGTACTTGTTGGCTTGAAATAGCTTGAGGTTGGGTCAAAGCATACCCAATCTCACTATTTGCTAAGAAATCTTACACAAAGTGCAAATCTGATGGAGCTTCAGCCTTGTTCAGGATTGCAGCTTAGTTGTTTGGTACAAACTTGGCTCCATCAACAATTAAATCTTTAAGTGCCATGAGAAATAAGTGAGAAATGTTATATAGACAAGGAAAGACCAAGAGATGTATGGAATGTGAAACAAAAAGAAGTAAAGCCTTATCTCCCTAGACCGATGAGTAATAATGACAGCCATTGGAAGCTTAAAACAGGAGTTAATAAGCACATGAAACAAGTAAAAATTACTGTGCATATACGAGTACCACTAACCCAAATTATGTTGACTGTTTATATCTCACCCAAATATATTCTGATTTTAAATATGACTGTTTCAGATTGAACCACAAATAAGTCAAGTAAAGAATCAGGATTTAATATCAGAACTTAGACTTATATCAGAACTTAACAGTCATCAGAACATGACTCCTTAACTCGAACAGTGAATGTCTATTTCTGTAATTTTTCACACAAATACTGATTTCGTTTCTTCAGAAATTAATCATTAGAATATCCATCATAACTTGTCCTCAGAATTTATGCAACTGACACTTAACCTGTTCATCTAAAATAACATTTATCACCACAGTAATTTTCATCATTTATATGGAGTGTATGTGTGTGCAGTAAGCTAAATATCAGATAAAGATTAAAGTCTGATTCACTTCAGTACATCTTAGAAATAAAGCATAACTAAGAACTTTGCTCAAAATATGTCATTATTCTGAAGTCTACTATAGAATGAGTTCATGCATGAGTCCACCTCAACTGTTTTGTGCTCATTTTATGCATCTTTTGAAATTCCATTTGACAGTGGCTTCTCAGTGTAAGTGAGTCGCGACTGCTTATCAAGATTTATGCTATTATCAGAGTATTTCTCCAGTAATCATAAAGTGTGAAAAGTCACCAAGAAAATATTTATTTTTCTTTTCTAATGCATATAACTTAATATCAGCAATGCACTTGAGTTGTCCCTTCCACATTTTTACTCTAGATCTCAAAGGAGTGCCTGATTTTTCTTTTCTTTTCTTTTTCTTTTGATAAGTGAGGCTTATCAGCACTTAGTACATCCATTTGAATGACTATAAACATTTTGTGAGAAGCATAAGCCAAAAATATCCTTATGGCTTCCAATCTAGCAACTGGTGCAAATGTTTCATCATAATCAATTCCCTCCCGTTGAGAATATCCTTTTACAACCAGCCTTGCTTTATTCCTTATAATTATGCCATCACTATCAGTTTTGTTTCTGAATACCCACTTTGTACCAACAACAGATCTGTTCTTTGGTCTTGGCACTAGGGTCCAGACTTTGCTTCTTTCAAATTCATTTAACTCTTCCTGCATTGCTTGCACCCAATCAGCATCTTGAAGAGCTTCTTCCACTTTCTTTGGTTCAGTTTGAAAGAGAAAAGAGTGATAAAGACATTCATTTGATGTAGCTGTTCTGGTTCTGACACCTGCATCAGGATTTCCAATAATTAAGTCAGGTGTATGTACTTTAGTCCACGTCCTTGCAGATGGAAGATTTTCTCTATAACTGGATGCTCCCCCATGATCCATGTTGTCTTCATCAACATTTTCTGATTCTCCCCCTGAAATTATGCTCTCTGAGTTGGATCCTTCAAGGTTTGAGTTTCCAGAAATATCAGCACTTGAGTTTCCAGAATTATCAGAACTTGGCCCATCAGAACATGATGAATCAGAACTTGAAGAGCCTGTTGTAGGTTCTGATGCTTCTTGAAATGTGATTGTAGGTTGTATCTTCAGTATGCTCCCCCTGCACAGGTGCATCTTCCTTTGGCGTAGTCACCGCAGTTTCAATAACATCAGAGTTTAATCCATCAGAGTTTGCAGTATCAGGATTTAGACTATTAGGATTTACAGTATCAGAATTTAAAACTTCATTCTCAAATCTCAGCTGATCATGATCATTGAAATCTTCAAGTCCTGTAATCTTCTTATCATCAAAAAAGACATTGATAGATTCCATGACAACCCTTGTTCTTAAATTGTAGACTCTTAAGGCTTTGTGGAAAGTGGATATCCAACAAAAATTCCTTCATCAGCTTTTAGATCAAATTTGGATAGCTGTTCAGGATGAGTCTTAAGAACAAAACACTTGCATCCAAATACATGAAAATACTTCAGATTTGGCTTCTTTTTCTTCACCATTTCATATGATGTTTTTCCATGCTTGTTAATGAGTGTTGCATTCTGAGTAAAAAAAGCAGTCTGCACAGCTTCAGCCTAAAAGTAGGTTGGCAACTTTGCTTCATCAAGCATAGTTCGTGCAGCTTCAATAAGAGTTCTATTCTTTCTTTCAACAACTCCATTTTGTTGTGGAGTTCCTGGAGCAGAAAATTCCTGCTTTATTCCATGGTCTTTGCAGAACTCTTCCATGATCAAATTCTTGAACTCAGTGTCATTATCACTTCTTATGATCTTCACAGAATCTTTGACCAATTTATCTAGTTGCTTGACATGATCAATCAAAATAGATGCATTTTCACTTTTTGTGTGCAAGAAATACACCCATGTGTATCTGGTGAACTCATCCACTATGACCATAGCATATTTCTTCTTTGCAATAGACATGACATTCACTGGACCAAATAGATCAACATGTAGTAGGTGATAAGGCTCAAGAATTAATGATTTAGTCTTGCTCTTGAAAGAAGATTTTCTTTGTTTTGCCTTCTAACATGAATCACAAAGGCCATCAGGAGCAAATACTGATTTTGGCAAACCTCTCACAAGATCTTTCTTGACTAGTTCATTTATGTTGTTGAAATATTAATGAGAGAGTTTCTTGTGCCAATTTCAGCTTTCTTCAATTGATGCTCTACTTAATAGACAGATTACAGAACCATCAATACTTGTTGAAAGCTTGGCTTCATAAATGTTACCATGCATGTATCCTTTCAGAACAACTTTGCTTGTAGATTTGCTTACAACTTCACAGTGTTCTTCAAAGAAATTCACATGATAACCTCTGTCACAGATTTGACTAACACCGAGCAGATTGTGTTGAAGTCCTGAGACCAGAGCTACTTTTTCAATGATGACATTCCCCGGATTGATATTGCCATATCCAAAGTATTTCCCATGTTGCCATCTCCATAAGAAACACTTGGGCCAGCTTTCTCCACAAAGTCTGATAGCAGGGCTTTATTTCTAATCATATGTCCTGAACATCCACTGTCCAGAACTAGGATGTTTTTCCTGTTGCCCTGCAATCACAAAGACCACTAATGATTAGTTTTAAGGATTCAGACTTGCTTGGATCCTTTGGCCTTATTAAGTTTGTTAACATTTGCAGCGGATTTAGCATCAGAGTTTATGTTAACATTTTTCTTATCAGCATTTACACTATCAGACTTTACATCAGAACTTACACTAGAAGGAACAATGCTAACATTCTTTAAAGAAGCTTTTATTGGATAATAATCATAGTACAAACTAAGATATTCCTTACAAGTATAAATGGAATGCCATAAACTACCACAATGAAAATAATGATTTTGTGGCCTATATCTAACAGACTGACTCTTAACTCCTGACTTTGAAGGTAAGGAGTTTATGTTCTTATTTTTCCTGCAAAAAGAAGCCAGATGGTTAGAAATTCCATAATTATAACATTTCTTTCTAGGAGCAATAGGAATAGGCTTATAATCAGTACTTTTATTCACACCTTCCTTTCCATTCCTATTTTTCCTAGGTGGCTTTACCTTGTTTACATTTTTAACATCGTTCAGCTTATTCTAAGCTGCTTCTTTGTCATTAAGCCTATGTTTACTTCAGTTGGCTTACCCTGTTTTGGTTTGTCACAAGTTAATTCTCTTTAACTTCTGATTTATCAATATCAGACTTTACAGCTACAAACTTAACAGGATTTACCTTTCGCTTTTGTTTAACAACTATAGGTTCAATTTCTACAGTTCCCTTATCATTCTTATCATCTCCATAACCTAAGCCCTCTTTCCAGTTTCCACTACTTAACAAATTCTGAGTTGTTCTGCCAGAGTTAGTCCAAGTCCTGATAATCTCTTTTTCCTTTTCTAACTCAGTTTTTAGAGATTTATTTATTTTAAATATTTCATCCCTAACATAAAAGGCATCATCTCTATCTTTCTAAGTTTGATGGAACATGACTAACTCTTTTTCTAAATAATCATTCCTCTTCTTATAAGCAAGATTTTCAGAAGTTAATCTTTCACATGTTAAAGTTTGATCTCTATAACTAATGAACATGGTTTTAAGATATCTTCTCAACTCATTAATATCATCAGTATGATAGGCATAAGTAGTTTGATGTACCTTTAACTCAGCAGCATCAGAACTGCTATCAGCATTTACCATCAAGGTATAGTTCACTTCACTTTCAGAATTCGAAGTGTCTGTCCATCTTTTCTTCTTTGTGACAAGAGCCTTTCCTTTGTCACTCTTCACTTTCTTGCAATAAGGAGATATGTGGCCTTTCTCACTACAGTTGTAGCACTTGACATTTGAGTAATCTCCTCTGTCAGACTTTCCTCCTTTGCCTTCAGATTTTCTGAAACCCTTCTTATCAGAACTTGCACCTTTCCTGGAAAATTTCTTTCCCTTTCTGAATTTCCTGTATGCAATCCTTGTGATTCCTTTCACCATAAGAGCACACAACTTCATCATCTCTTCATCAGGATCCATCTCAGGTAAGCTTTCAGTTTCTGAGTCATCATCAATATCAGAACTTGATGATTCAGTATCAGACTTTGTGATGAGAGCTTTTCCCTTGCCTTTCCTTGAGGCAGCTGCTTTGGGGGATTCCTCCTCAGCCTTAAGAGCAACTATCCTTGACTTTCTTCCTTTTCTCTTGTTTCTTTGTTACATCTCAAGTTCATGAGTCTTGAGCATCCCATAAATTTCATAAAGAGTTGTTTCTTCAAGATTATAGTTATCTCTTATAGTGGTGGCCTTTAAATCCCAACATTTAGGAAGAGGTAACAGGAATTTAAGATTTGAATCCTCAAGATCAAATTCCTTGTCAACTAGTGACAAATCATTCAAGAGTTTGACAAATCTGTCATATAAACCAGTTAATGACTCATCAGGCTTTGAGTCAAAGTGCTCATACTCTTGAGTGAGTATAGTCTTCATGTTCTTCTTAATTGAATCAGTTCCCTGGCATCTTGTCTCCAATGCATCCCATATCTTCTTTGTAGTCTTGCAGTTGATTACCCTGTTTGACATTACATTATCAATAGCACTATACAGCAAGTGTCGTACCTTAGCATCCTTAACAATTGATGAGATATCTTCAGCAGTGTAATCACTCTTCTCCTTTAGTACAGACTTTGCTGGTTCACCTGCAACTACAACAGAGAGTTTGGTTGGCTTGTGTGGTCCTTCATTGATTCTGTCAAGGTATTCTAGATCAATAGCTTCCAGAAACATAGACATCCTCACCTTCCATATGGAATATTCAGATGGTTTCAGTATGGGAACTCTAATAGTCTCATATCGACAATTTGAGTCTTTGGAGGTTCTTCAGTTTTGGTGGGCTTGGTTGGAGTTTGTTCTTCTTCAGACATGATTGTTTCCGGATCTTAAACTGTTTGTGTGTTAACAGATCTGCTCTGATACCACTTGTTAGGTCACACACACTGTAGAAGGGGTTGAATATTGTGTTTATCACAATCAAATCGAATTAAAGAACATAAGTAACAGAAAACAAACTTTATTAAACTCTATTACAATATGGAACTATCCTCTCTCAGTGATGAACAAATTATAACGAGAGCTGCTAGGGTTACAATAAATAATAACTTCGATTATGATAACACATATAGTGTAAACCCTATGTCTGTGTTTATATACTACACAGTTACAAGATAATCGCTAATTGATATGGTATATAATTCTTCTTCCTAAAATATATCAATCAGTTATCTTTTCTTCCAAGTATTCTATTCTTCATAGAATTCCTTCTTCATGCATATCTCTTCTTGCATTTGTCTTGATCTTCTTTCCTTTCAATCAGCCGCCTTACTTATCTAAAAGTCTCCTTAAGTCCTGATATTATCTCCAGATAAATATCTCCTGATAACTTAAGTTCTGACAACTTAAGTTCTGATATCTTAAATTATGTTTTCAGTATAAGTACTGATTTGTCCTGTTAAGTAAGATCTGAAAACTAAACACAAATCATATTAGACATGACATTATCAAATATATTTAACACACCGATTAGTATAATAATTATTCCCGTATGAATTTAGTATTTATTTCACGGAAGCCATCAAAATTCGATCCTGCAGAAAATAAATAAATAAATAATTCGGCTTAACAAAATTATAACAGAACTACCACACACTCAAGTGCACACACGCGCTGCGTGTGCACGCCCACAGAACCACCACCATCTTGCCGCCGGAATCCGGCGAGAGGCGGCAGCAACGAGCAGAAACACCATACAAAGAACACACACAATCAGACATACACACTTCTGGCCACTTAGCCGGAATTCAAATGGAGGAAACTGGAAATTAAGAGGTAACAAACAACTGCACAGATACATACATATATACAAGTGTATATATATACAAATCAACTGAAGAAATTGAAGCCAACATCCAGAATTAAACAACCGAGACAAGAAGGGAAACCGGAAAAATTACTGAAAATGGAGATCGACCAGGAGGAAGGAGCAAGAACAGAGAATCGCAGGAAGTAGAAAAAACGAAGAACAGGGAGGGGGAGAGTGCGGAGAGAGAAAGAGAGATTTGAGAGTAGAGATTAAGAGAGATTGAGTGAATCAATCTGCATGGATTGGAATGAAAGAATAATAGTGAAACACGTATCAAATAAAATGGATATGTGTTAATTTCTTTTATTAGATTTTGGCACGTGTCCCTGAAATTACCGAAGGCCCAAATTATATCTCGAATCGAGCTAGCTATCGAACAAAGCTACGGTTAGAGATGAACCAAAAATTACCAAACAAGTTTTAAAATTTTATAAATATCCCGGAGAAGATAAAAACATAAATTTCAAAATTTTTAAACAAACTTTGGGGCGCAACAAATACTCGCATTTAGCAATTAATCGAAATAACGTGCGGGTGAAATCAATCCCAAAAATTTCCGAAATAATTTTAAAATTCTCAAAATATTCCAAATTTAAAAAAATATGAGTTTCATAATTTTTGAAGAATTCTGGAATTAAATACTGATTTTACAAATAAAAGCAATCAGAAAATCATTTAAAAATAAATAATTAATAAAATATTGATTTCTCAATTTTATAAAATCCTAAAAGTAATTATTGTAATTATAAAACCATAAAAACAATTTTAGAGACACTTCAAATATTTGTAAAAATAAATTTGCATTAAATCCACTTTTAAAAGTGAAACAATTCAATACAATTCCTTAATTAATCACGCGGACAACCCAGTACACCATAAATCACACATAGATAATAATCAGACAACACATAGCGGTCAAAACCTATACACATATTTTATTTATCTAATAATTCCATAATTACATATTTAAATAATTCAAAAATACACAAGTCGTTATATCCTTCCCCCCTTAAAAAGATTCTGTCATCAGAATCTGGTCTAATTACACAAGTGAGGATATTTGTCAAGCATATCCGACTCTAATTCCCAAGTAGACCCTTCTACTCGAGGATTTCAAACGTATTCACTCTAGATATACATTCATTTTCAAGGACTCGCCTTTAACGATCAAGAATTTGGATCGATCACTATATGCAGAACAAACTTGGACAAGAGCCCATTGACTCCTAATCAATCACTTAATTCGAATCAGATACTTATCGCTTTAACATTGACATGAAAAGAACATTATATGTACATAATGTTGTGACTGTAACATCAACTCATGAACAACTTTATCTATATTTATCAAAACCTCGAATGGTCTACTAAATTTAGGACTCAACTTGTCCCTTCTGTTCAGACTTATCCAACCTCTTTCAAGGTGAAACTTTCACTTACACTACTGGTCCTATTTCTATATTTATGCTCACTCTCTCGATACAAGTCCGCCTTTTTTCTTTGTCTACTCCGAGTTGCTTCTCTGGCGCCCTCCAAACTCGGGTCAGAAGTTTGGGGTCCACAACACATAATCAATATATAAACCTGCATATATAAAATATTATTTGTAATGACCCTGCTTTACATAACCACGGATCGCAACAGGTTAAAGTATGAAAATAAGCCACAACCTTAACTTTTATTACAACGTACCAAATCCCAACTAATTTAATTTACAACTGATATGAAATTATTCTTACAACCTTACTATCTCACTACTGCATTAACCTCTTGCTAGCTCGATCAATCATAATCTGGAATCCTAGCTCGAACATTGAACTGGGAAACCTCGCTATCAACCGTATCCTTCTTAACTGTAGAATACATAAAAAGGTTCGCAAGAGTGAGCTAACTAGCTCAGCAAGTCATATTATCAATAACTGAGGTTAAACAATAATAAACGAGGCGATTCAAAAGAATCAAGTTTCCTGTTAAACAGTCAATAGAATTGGATATTCCTTAAGTTTTTAAAACCAAGGTTAGGCTGCTGATCAGTCACGCACTAACCCCGAGCAAAGCACACATCACTGCTCTAACTACTGGATCCAAGGCACACATTGGCCTAACTTGACCATCGATATGGTGTGACCACGAATCTGGTCCACACAAAGAAAACTATCCAATTCTAAAGCATTTCAATATGATAAGCAATAGAGTTCAATAAAATCAAATCATAATCAATAACCATAAAACATTTGTAAAAAAACATGGTAAAAATTCATAGTTACCAAAAAGGGTATGTCAAAATACATAAAAGAAGTGGCCTCCAGCCGGTAGGATAATCGGATATTAGATGAATAGTATTTTTACAAGGTTTTAGTACTTTGATATCACAAGGTATGATTGAGTATAAAAGTGTCTGTATGTGTAAACAATTCTGTTCCAGTGTTTGGTATATATGATGGATATATATTTGTGGAGTAGTATCTTATTTGTGTGGTTCAATATCTGGTAAATCAACATGAAATGGTTCACAAAGAATAAGGCTTGCGGCTCAAGGATCAAATGATATGGCTCAGGTCAAGGCTGAAGGATTCAAAATGAGTACAGTATAAAATAGAACTATTTTGGGTATTAACAATATGTCACAAGAGAATTTAGAAATATTTGCATTATATTTTGAGAAAGGTTTAGAAATACTTGCCTTATCATAATCGATTTCAACTTCACTTGTACTTGTCTAATGACCCCATTCAACAATCACTCGTCTGTTTCTCTTATGCCTCGCTTCTATCCTCTGATCACTTGCGGTATTTTCTACATGTCAATTCTATTTTCTGATCACCTGCTTCTCTTTCTTATGCCTTGCTTACTCTGCTAGGCATCATAAGTATCTATTAATTTTTGACTCATACCATTCTATTCGACATACACTTCTATCTACCCTTCGTTTTACTCAAATCCGATTAACGGATTGAAAGTTACGCTATAAACAAGTAATCACCGAACATATAGACCGACAGTCAACTAACAAGTCACATATAACACATAACACGTTAAATAATCAATGCCATCCCATTTATAAAGAAGTCTCGGGTCATAAACAGGCTTTCGGTTACTTAAAATGATTTTTAAAACATTTTTCGGAATTAAAACGGGTCGTTGGATCAATTTTGGAGTAATAAACAGGGTTCGGTTGGCCAATTCTGGTTCCGAAATAATTTTAGAATAATTATCGAGCCTTGAAAATAATTTAGAATAATATTTTAAAGCTCGAAACTATTTTTCGGAATTTTTTTTAAATCATTTCTAAATAATTAAATCTAATTAAATAAGTAATTAAATTATTAAAAATTAATTACATCAATTAATCAATTAATTTTTGAATTAATTGACCAATTAATCAATTAAAAATTAACTGAAATTAATTAACTAATTAATTCAGATTTATTTTTGAATTAAAAATAATTTTCGGAATTAAAATACTAATTTTTAGAATTTTCAGAAATTAAAATGAATTTTTATAATAAAAATAAATAGGAAATATGATTTTTAAACTTTTTTAAAACAGGAATCCAACTTTTGCAAACTCTGGAAAGTTCAGGGACTTAACTTCATCGTTTTCAAAAGTTGGGGTACTAAACTGCAATTTTCCAGCCCTTCGCCGGAAAACAGTCGGGTTCGCCGGAGAACTCAACTCCGGCCTCCTCCCACCACCACAAACTCCAGATTTAATCTATACTTCACAAGGAACACAACCATGCCATCAATTCATTATAATCATCCTGGAATTAGTCGAAAAATGATCAAGAATCTCGCCGGTTTCCGGCGAGTTCGACGAAAACTTTAAAACCTAACTCCCTCTTTTACAGACCTCGTTGATTCATGAAAATTATACGACTAGATTACAAATTTCACAGAGAACACAACCCACTATAACACAACATCAATCTATCACAGAATAAGAAACCCCCAAATTTCAATTAAGAACATTCATACGGGTTATAAATCCTAATTTTAAAATTCGAAAATCAAACTCAAATTTGAACATGTTATTGAACTCCAAATCAGACGTATGACATATGAAAATCATCAGGAAAACAAGCTCTACAACATGCAATCATCAAATCATACAAACAATCATCCGAACAAAAATTCATATTTTTAATAATTTTAATTCGAAAATAAATAAATTTTCAGAAAATAAACCTTTGGTTCTGCAGTGAAACAAAGCTCAGAATCTGATAGAACACTTCAAATCCTTCATTTTAGTTACTCAAGCTTTGAAAACAGAGATCGGTAACGCCTTCGTTTTGCTGTTTGATTCTTAGAACAGTTTATGTAATTAGGGTTTTTCTCTGAAAATTATAGAATTAACTATCTGCAAATGATTTTGATACGAAATAAAATACGGTAAAAGGCTATTTATAATTACGAAAAATTAGTATCCCGTTGGATCATTCCAGATATAAAATGGTACGTTTATTTGTAAAAACTGATCCAAACGGTATCGATTTTCGTGATAATTATCCAAATCAGTACAATTTGTACTGCGGTCTTGGTCTCAGCGCCTGGTTACACGTATTACGAGGTGATAATTGTGATAGTTTAATAAAAAGCTCCCGTTTCTCGAAAATGCGAGTTTTATTGATTTACCGAAACGAATATTGTATCGAAAATGTTGCGCCGGGACCCGCGCAGGACAAATTGTACGCCGGATCGAAAAAGTCGAAACATCGAATATGCTCGGAATATTACAATTAGGTTAGGAAGGAGTTCTCGGAAAAGTTTTGGGTTCTAAAAACGTAACAACGGATGACGTCGGTTGGTTCCCGTTTTTATAAAATAGATTTTAAATACTCGAAAAAAGATTTTAGAAATTTCAGATGATTCTTATAAATCCATAAACCAACATAAAAATAATTAGGAAGATATGACAATTATCTATATTTTATTTTGGACATATAAAAATTAAAATACTCAATTAATATTATTTTTGAATATCCAAGTACATATAACATTTAACAATTAACTCACAGAATAGATACTGTACACACATAATAATTGTATAATAGCAAAAATAATTACACGATATATCCCGGATATTACATCCTTCCCCCCTTAAAAGGATTCTGTCCTCAGAATCTCCTAAGAAAACAAATGAGGGTACTTTTCTCTCATATCACTTTCTAACTCCCAAGTTGACTCTTCAACCTTTGGGTTTCTCCACAATACTCTTACTAACTTTACCACTTTATTCCTCAATATTTTCTCTCTATTTTCTAGAATCTCTACCGGATTCTCTACATATGACAAATCTGCCTGAAGCTCTATTGGCTCATATTCTATTACATGCATGGAGTCTGGATTATATTTCTTAAGCATTGATATGTGAAAAATATTATGAATGTGCTCCATGTGCGGAGGTAACGTTAACTCGAAAGCTATTTTGCCAACATGCTTTAAGATTTCAAAAGGTCCGACATATCTTAGGCTCGGTTTTTCTTTCTTTCCAAACCTCGTTAATCCCTTCCACGGCGCTACTTTCAGTAGTACTAAGCTTCCTTCTTCGAATTCCATGTCTTTCCTTGATTGATCTGTTTATTTCCTTTGACGGTCTGGTACGACTATCAATCTCTTCTGGATAACTTCAATAACTTCCTTTGTCTGCTGTACTAATTCAGGTCTAAGTATTTTACGCTCTACTGCTCCGTCTTAATACACTAGAGATCTGTATTTGCGTCCATAAAGGGCTTCTTAGGGTGACATCTCGATACTAGCGTGATAACTGTTGTTGCAAGCAAATTCTATCATAGGTAAATGCTCGCCCCAATTTCCTTTGAAATCAATAGCACAAATACGTAATAAGTCTTCTACTGTCTGGATTATTCTTTCACTTTGGCCATCCGTCTCTGGGTGATAATCTGTACTCATATTCAATCTTGTTCCTAAACATTCTTGAAAACTCTTCCAAAATCTCGAATTAAATATTGGATCTCGATCATATACGATAGACACAAGAATTTCATGACGAACTACAATTTCCTTCAGGCACCTATGGATCAACTTATCGAGCGAAAATCTTTCGTTTATAAGCAGAAAATGAGCTGGCTTGGTAAATCCATCCACTATAAGCCAAATGGCATCATGATTAGTTTTTGTGCTTGGTAACCCCAACTATGAAATCCATGGTGATATGCTCCCACTTCCACTCTGGAACTTCCAATGACTGTAACAATCCACTTGATCTCTGATGCTCTACTTTAACTCTGTTGACATATATAACATCTGCTAATTCATTCTGCAATTCCCCGCTTCATATCTAACCACCTATAATTTCCTTTAAATCTCTATACATCTTGGTACTCCCTGAATGGATTGAATACCTCGAATTATGAGCTGCCTGTAAAATTTCATCCTTCAATTCCATCACTGGTGGAATCCAAGTTCTAGAAGAAAACCTAAGAATACCTTGATCGTCCTTTTTGCGTGCACTATTCTTCCCATACTAAATGATTTATATCTTGATTCATTACCTCTTCCTGACACTTCTTTATCTTTTCTAACAATTCTGATTGAAAAGTTATACTTATACATTCTTACTCCTTTTTGGATTATGCACTCTGACTTCCAATTCCAACTTCTAGAATTCCATAGATAATTCTTCTCGTACAGTCTCTATGTTCATTCTCTCTCTGATAGGGATAAATAAGTCCTGATTTTATAATTAATGGGCTGATAGGCCCAATAATAAGATGTATAATATTCAGACCAGAAAGGTTAAGCCTGATGGACCAGATCAGGCCTGGTGGAATAAAAAAGGCCCAAAAGCCCTGATTATTAATTAATTTCGTAATTAATTAATAAGGGAAAAATCAGCTGTTGAGAAGAGTCCTGATAAGGATATAAATCCTTATAGATAAGCCTCAAGGGGACCTAAAAGGATAAGGAATCAGTTTCCTACTATCTAGGACTCCAAAGTCCATTCTAATTATGAGACTTGCCCACCAAGTCTCCTATACCAAGTCCAATTCAAGGACCACCAACATCTATATAAGGGGTCTCACCCCACAGATCAGAACTACGTTTTTTGACTTGATCCTTGGCAATCAGCAAGGTACGTAGGCATCTTGTTAAGGCAGATTGAGTCACGAAACACAAGAGCAGTCAAATCGAGCCTCGAAGCTCACGTTCCTTAGTATTAAATACAGCAATTATATATATTAGTTTTTAATCCATAACATTTGGCGCCGTCTGTGGGAAAGCAACAACAACCATGGCGAGAACACGGAGAACAATTGGAGCTCTAGAGGAAGGAACACCATCAGAGACAACCCAGGTGATTTCATCAACCGTGGAGGTTCCTCCTCATTCAACTTATGCATCTACTCAGGGGGAAGCCCAGACAGGGGCAACTCATCCTCAGCCACAAGGGACAACTCCCCCGACTATTCCAGGTACGAATCCTCAAGTTCAACAAATACATATACCTGTGAATTCTCGACCCGTCGGGTATGAATATTCAACTATTGTTACTACTAACCCCCCTTATGGGATGCCACTTCGCCCTGAGGTTGGAGGAAGCGGATATGCTAGGCGAGGCGAAGCACGAGGGCAGTCACCCCCCTATATACGAGGTTTGGGTCCTATTCCTGAGGATCGGGAATTTTCTGGTCCTTATACTGAGAGAGACTCCGAATCTTCGGATGATGAAGTGGCCCCGAGAAGGAGGCGTCCTGGAAAAGAGCCAATGACCGATGGAAGGCAACGCCCCCAAAGCACCCCAGGGGCGAATCCCCAAGAAGTGCAGGAAAGGATCAGGGCTCATGAGGCTGAAATCCAAAGGCTGAGGCGTGATTTGGAGGCTCACCAGGCCACCAGACCCGAGATATCTCCTAGGGGGAGAAATCCTCCTCCTGTCATAGACCTGGATGGTCCGGTAAGAAGAAGGGCTGTTGTCCCAAGAACTGATCCAAGCAATCTCCTTCCCCTTGGAGATCCTGATGATCCAACTCCACCCTTCACAGAAGAGATAATGAATGCCCATATCTCAAGGAAATTCAAGATGCCCACTATCAAAGCCTATGATGGCACGGGAGACCCCGCTAATCATGTTAGGACATTCTCAAATGCACTGTTGCTGCAACCCGTGAATGATGCTATAAAGTGTCGGGCCTTCCCTCAAACCCTGTCAGGTATGGCTCAAAGATGGTACAGTCGCTTGCCCCCAAACTCTATTGGATCATTCAGAGAGTTAAGTCAGGCTTTTATTAAGCAGTTCATCAGTGGAAAAGTCCATGAGAAAAGTTCAGCATCTCTTATGAGTATTGTGCAAGAAGCTAAGGAATCCTTGAGAGATTACCTGAATCGTTTTACAAAGGAGGCTTTAAAAGTCCCAGACCTTGATGATAAGGTAGCTATGATAGCACTGCAACAAGGAACTAGGGATGAGTTTTTCAAGATGTCCTTGGCCAAACGTCCCCCTGAAAATATGTTGCAGCTCCAAGAGAGGGCAGGGAAGTATATCAAGGTTGAAGAAAGCATGAGGAAGACCGTAGTAAGTAATGAGCCCACTGGAGGCAAGAAGCGGAAAACTGATCTGGAGTATATCGCTAAGGATAAGTATCCTAAAACCGAACAAAACCCTGATTCAACCCCCAAGAAGGGAGGACCTGGGCAAAAGTTCACCGAATACGCTAAGCTGAATGCTCCCAGAAGCCAGATCTTGATGGAGATCGAGAAAGATCGAGATGTTCGTTGGCCTAAGCCCTTGAAGGCCGATCCAGCCAAGCTAGATAAGAGCAAGTATTGCAGGTTTCACAAAGATGTTGGCCATGACACCGATGAGTGTAGGAAATTGAAAGATGAAATTGAGTTTTTGATTCGAAAAGGAAGATTGAACAAGTATACTGGAGATGGAGGGGACAGAAATAATAATGGAAGGAAGAACTTTGAAGATCGTAGGAGGGACCAAGACGATCAGGGGCGAAACCCCCAACCTAGAGGACCAGTTATAAACACCATTTATGGAGGGCCGAGACCTCGAGGGCCTGTGATAAACACGATCTTTGGAGGTCCAACTGCTGCTGGATTGTCCAAAAATTCCAGAAAGACATATACTAGAGAGGTTATGCATATTGTTGGAGAAGCCCCGAAGAGGGCCAGGACAGAAGTAACATTGGCTTTTGATGATTCCGACCTAGAGGGTGTGAAGTTTCCCCATGACGACCCGCTGGTCATAACGCCGATAATAGGAAATAGCCCGGTTAAGAGGGTCCTTGTGGATAATGGTGCTTCTGTGGATATCTTGCTCCACGACACCTTTCTAAGGATGGGGTATAACGACTCCCAGTTGACACCAACCGACATGCCGATATATGGATTTGCTGGAGTAGAATGTCCTGTGGAAGGGATAATTAAATTGCCAACCACCATAGGTACGGAGCCAAGGCAAGCAACGCAGATGCTGGATTTTGTGGTGGTAAAGGCTAGTTCAACTTATAATGCTATCATGGGGAGAACAGGGATACATGCCTTCAAGGCAGTCCCCTCTTCCTACCATTCAGTCATGAAGTTTCCCACCCGAAACGGGATTGGAGAAGAGAGAGGAGATCAAAAAATGGCGAGAAGCTGTTATGTGGCCTCTTTGAGGGCAGATGGAGTCGGGGGGCAGGTTCTTCCTATTGAAGATATGGATGTTCGAGAAAATGATGAGAATAGAGGAAGGCCAGCAGAAGAATTGGTTTCGGTTCCTTTAGATCCCAAGAATCCTGAGAGGATGACTTTCATTGGAGCCACATTAGAGGGAAATTAGTGAAATTTTTGCAAGAAAATAATGATGTGTTTGCATGGTCAGCAGCTGATATGCCAGGCATAGACCCGGAGTTAATTACTCACAAGCTAAACGTGGATCCAAGTCGGAAGACAGTGAAACAAAAGAAAAGAAATTTTGCCCCGGAAAGACAAGAGGCTATAAGGCAGGAAGTGGAAAAGCTCTTAGAGGCTGGTTTCATTGAGGAGATTCAATTTCCGGAGTGGTTAGCAAACCCTGTAATGGTAAAGAAGGCTAATGGAAAGTGGAGGATGTGTATAGACTTCACCGATCTGAATGATGCATGCCCCAAAGACTGTTTTCCGCTGCCTAGAATTGATACCTTGATTGATGCCACCGCTGGACATGAGATGCTGAGTTTCATGGATGGGTTTAGCGGATATAACCAGATCAAAATGCATAAGGATGACATTCCAAAGGTATCATTTATCACTGACTTTGGTGTTTATTGTTATCTTGTTATGGCGTTTGGTCTCAAGAATGCAGGAGCCACCTATCAAAGGTTGGTGAATAGAATTTTTAAGGATCTTATCGGTAAGACTATGGAAGTCTATGTTGATGACATGTTAGTCAAGAGTCTAGTAAAGAATGATCATATAGCCCATTTAAGGGAAGCTTTTGAGGTCCTGAGGTACCACAAGATGATGTTGAATCCTACGAAGTGTGCTTTCGGAGTAGGATCTGGAAAATTCTTGGGACTGATGGTCTCAAAGAGGGGAATTGAGACTAACCCGGATAAGATAAAGGCAATCCTGGACATGGAACCACCAAAAACTGTTAAGGATGTTCAGAAGCTTACAGGAAGGGTTGCTGCATTAGGACGATTTATCTCCAAGTCAGGAGACAAGTGCTTGTCATTTTTCAAGTCACTAAAGAACATCAAAGACTTCGTATGGAGTGAGGAAAATCAGAAGGCATTTGAAGAGTTAAAGAAGTATATGGGCCAGGCCCCGTTGTTGGCCAAACCAGCTTTAAATGAAGTTTTATACTTGTACTTAGCCGTTTCAGAGAGTGCTTTGAGCGCTGTGTTGGTTAAGGAGGAACTGAAAGTCCAGAAACCCGTGTACTATGTCAGCAAAATTTTGCATGGTGCTGAGTTGAATTATTCAGCCATTGAGAAATTCGCTTTGGCCTTGGTAATGGCTTCAAGAAAGCTGCGTCCTTATTTTCAAGCTCACCAAATTGAAGTGCTAACAAATCAGCCACTGAGAAATATCATTCACAGTTCCAAGGCAAGTGGGAGACTGATTAAGTGGGCAATAGAGTTGGGAGAGTTCGATCTCAAGTATAAGCCACGTACGGCCATAAAAGCCCAGGCACTAGCTAACTTCGTGGTGGAATGTACCATACCCAACCAAGAAGTCGGGGGGCAGGAAGATACCATACCTCAAGACAAGAGAGTCGACAATGGGGACAGGGAGAAGAATGACAAGGAGAAAGAATATTGGGTTCTCTATTTTGATGGAGCATCAAAAACAAATTCCAGTGGAGCAGGGTTGGTTTTGCAAAGCCCTGGTGGGTTCTTAATTGAGTATGCTATGAAGTTAGATTTTCCAACCACAAACAATGAGGCAGAGTATGAAGCCCTGATAGCTGGCCTTGGTCTAGCTGGGACACTTAGAGTCAAAAACTTAAAGGTCCGTGGAGACTCGAAGCTGATCATATCCCAGGTAAAGGGAGAATTTGAGGCAAGGGATGATACGATGGCTAAGTATGTCCGCCTAGTAAGGGCTGTGATGACCCAATTTAATGAATGCCATGTTGAACACATTCCAAGGGAAGAAAACGTTAAGGCGGATGCGCTATCAAAGTTCGCTTCGTCTGAGATTGAAGAAAGTTCAGGAAGTGTGTACTTCCGTGTTTTGAAGACACGGAGCATAGATGTTAAGCTAGTGGCTCCCATAGGCTTGGGGACGTCATGGATTGATCCCATCAAGGCTCACATTCAGACCGGTTGGTTGCCAAGTGATGCAACTGAAGCACGGAAGTTAACTGTTCGGGCACTAAGATACTCTTTGATAGATGGGATTCTTTACAAAAGATCTTTCGTGGTTCCCTACTTGAGGTGTCTCAGGCCCGATGAGGCACGCTTGGCTCTTGAAGAAGTGCATGAAGGTATTTGTGGACAACACTTGGGGGGCAGGGCCTTGGCTCATAAGATAACTCGTTTAGGCTTCTATTGGCCAGAAATGATGGCTGATGCCAAAGAATATGTAAAGAAGTGTGACCGCTGTCAGAAGCATGCACCAATTGTTAGACAACCCCCTGAGATGCTGACCTCTATCAACTCGCCTATTCCCTTTGCCATGTGGGGGATAGATATTCTAGGGCCTTTTCCTATGGCCACGGCACAAAGGAAATTTCTGATTGTAGCCATTGATTATTTCACCAAGTGGATTGAAGCCAAACCCTTGGCCAAAATCACTACTAAGCAGGTTGCACAATTCCTGTGGGAAAACATTATGTGCCGATATGGAATTCCCCGTATCCTTGTCACTGACAATGGAACACAATTCAACAATGAGGAATTCAAGAAGTATTGTGAAGAAAATGAAATCGAGTTACGATTCACCTCTGTGGCTCACCCGCAAGCCAATGGACAAGCAGAGGTAGCAAATCGGATAATCCTGGATGGACTAAAGAAGAGGATCGAGAAGTCAAGAAATAATTGGGTAGATGAGATACTTCCAATATTATGGGCCTACAGGACTACTTGTAGAGTCACGACAGATGCAACTCCTTTCATGTTGGCATATGGGGCGGAAGCAGTAGTTCCCGTGGAGATATCACATACCTCTCCAAGGATTCAGGCTTTCGATGAGAAAGAAAATGAGGAAGGGCAGAGATTAGCCCTGGATTTAATTGATGAAGTGCGAGATAAAGCACATGCAAAGATAGTAGAATATCAGAAAAAAGCTTCATTCTACTACAACCTAAGGGTTAAAGAAAGGTTTTTTAAACAAGGCGATCTAATCTTGAGGAAGATAGAAGCATCTGGTGTAGGACAAAAAGGGAAGCTTGCCCCGAATTGGGAAGGGCCGTACAGAGTCAAGAGTGTTCAGGGTAGAGGAACCTACAAGCTGGAGACTATGGATGGTTTTGAAGTCCCGAGAACTTGGCATGCACAAAACCTGAAGGTTTACTATGTGTAGGGCAGTTGGATACGATTCTCACTTGTCATGATGGAGAGTAGGTTGAAAAGCACCTTGAAGCTTTGCTTAGGATTTATATGTCTTATTATGAAGTTTATTAAGACTTGTGTAAGGGATGAATCCCAAACAATTTTTGAAGCTCAGAGAATTTTTTGAAATATGTTTGAATCTCTATGGCATGGCAATTAAATTAGATGCATGATATGAAAGCCCTATAAAAAGGCCCAATTCAAAAAAAAAAGGGGTTAAAACTTGTTGGGCCTGGAAGTATGTCAAGCCCAGATAAGGGCCCCAAATATTCAAAGCCCAGCACCCGGGGTCCAAAAACTGGAAGAAAATATATATGAGTATTATCTTCAAAAACCAGAAATAAGTCCCAAATCCAAAAAGGATTTGGATAAATGAAGGCCCAAAAATAAGGCCTAATCCTACTTGAATTAGAAAAAAACCCAGTATAGGGATCAATAAATCAAGCCCAGGGTCAATACTAAGTGCCCAATTAAAGATCAAAGCCCAGAAGGGCCCAAGTTGAAACCCAATACAAGGTTTCATAAATCTAGCCCAGGTTTAGGGCAAAGATCAACCCAATAAGAGGTAAGCCCAGAAAAGGGCCCAATTAGCTGAAAATTAAATGGCCCCAAATTAAAGACCAATTTAGGGTGGACCAAAGAAGCCCAGTTAAAAGTAAGGGGCCTAATACAAAAAGCCAGTCAAAAAAGGGGAAGGCCCAAGGTAAAGGCCTGGTTTGGAAAAGGCTCAGGGTCAAAAATAAAGTACCCATAAAAGAATTCAGGCCCAAATCTTAGGCTCAAATTTGAGATTGGAAAAAATCCAGCCCAGACTTAGGGCCCAAATCAAATATATGGAGTCACAGAAAGTAATATATCCCAAGTCCCAGACCCAATTCGATCAGGTTTCATGTTGTATTCATCGTCGAATTAGTTGAGATCGAAAAGGCTTCGACCAAGGCTAGAAAAGGAGGTTAATTCGGTCAAAAATATTTATCAAGACCAAAATGTTCCTGAGGAAATAATCATGCCCAGTTGACAACCCAAGTGTTTGAAAAGCCTTGTATGAATCCCACTTGATTTTTAGGAAAAAAGGGTAAAAAGAAGCCTAGCTAAATTTTTGGCCCAAATTGAAAGCCCAGAGTTGGGAGCCCAATTGAAAGGCCTCTGAAGCCCAATAAAAAAGAAGCCCAGCTAAATTTTTGGCCCAAATTGAAAGCCCAGAGTTGGGAGCCCAATTAAAAGGCTTGTGGAAAAGATGGTCAATAAGAAGCGAGCCCAGAAAAGGGCCTATATAATTAAAAGTGGGAGGCCCAGGATAAGGCCCACTATATTTTAAAAAATAAAACCCAAGTTTTAGCCCAGCATTAGGGGCCTAAATCCAAGTATGTACAAAAATTTATGCAAATGATCTTGACCTATTCGACCAGAAAACACAAAGAAGTCCAGGTCGAATGGCTTGAGCTCGAAATCAAGTCGATCAGGGTTGAAAAAGAGGCTTAATTCGACTAGAAATGAGACCCATTCGACCAAGAAACATGAAAGATTCCTGGTCGAAATCATTGAGGTCAAAATTCTGTCGACCTGGGCAACAAAAGATGGCTAATTCGGTCAAAAATGAAGATCCTGACCGAAAGGGACGAAAATCCTGGTCGAAAACTTCCTAAACGACAAAAAAAAAAAAAAAAAAAAAAACGGGGGGGAAAAATCCTGGCCGAAATTCGACCAGGACTTCTGCTCGAAATACTCCTGCTCGAAAGGCTGTCGACCAGGGCAATATGGAGGTTAATTCGACCAGGATCCTGGTCGAATGGATTCCTGGTCGAAAATTGTATAAAAAAAAAAAGGGAAGAAAAAAGAAAAAAAAGAAGGAAGAAAAAATCCTGGAAAATTACAAAAAAATAAGGAAATTCCTTAAAATAATTTCTGAAAAATGTTAATATTTTCAGAAATTAGGGAAAAAATCCAGAAATTAAGGATAAATCCCAGAAAATTAGGGAAAAATCCCAGAAATTAGGGAAAAAATCCAGAAATTAAGGATAAATCCCAAAAAATTAGGGAAAAATCCCAGAAATTAGGGAAAAAATCCAGAAATTAAGGATAAATCCCAGAAATTAGGGAAAAAATCCAGAAATTAAGGATAAATCCCAGAAAATTAGGGAAAAATCCCAGAAATTAGGGAAAAAATCCAGAAATTAAGGATAAATCCCAGAAAATTAGGGAAAAATCCCAGAAATTGGGGAAAAAATCCAGAAATTAAGGATAAATCCCAGAAAATTAGGGAAAAATCCCAGAAATTAGGGAAAAAATCCAGAAATTAAGGATAAATCCCAGAAATTAGGGAAAAAAATCCAGAAATTAAGGATAAATCCCAGAAAATTAGGGAAAAATCCCAGAAATTGGGGAAAAAATCCAGAAATTAAGGATAAATCCCAGAAAATTAGGATAAATCCCAGAAATTAAGGGAAAAATCCAGAAATTAAGGATAAATCCCAGAAGATTAGGGAAAAATCCAGAAATTAGGGAAAAATCCCAGAAATTGGGGAAAAAATCCAGAAATTAAGGATAAATCCCAGAAAATTAGGGAAAAATCCCAGAAATTAGGGAAAAAATCCAGAAATTAAGGATAAATCCCAGAAAATTAGGGAAAAATCCCAGAAATTAGGGAAAAAATCCATAAATTAAGGATAAATCCCAGAAATTGGGGAAAAAATCCAGAAATTAAGGATAAATCCCAGAAAATTAGGATAAATCCCAGAAATTAAGGGAAAAATCCAGAAATTAAGGATAAATCCCAGAAGATTAGGGAAAAATCCAGAAATTAGGGAAAAATCCCAGAAAATTAGGATAAATCCCAGAAATTAAGGGAAAAATCCAGAAATTAGGGAAAATCCCAGAAAACTAGGGAAAAATTCCTGGAAATTAAGATAATTTCTGAATAAAAGGAAGATTCATTGTAAATGTGTAGGACGCTCCACACTTTACGCAAAAACGAAACCCTGAAAGGGAACGAATAACTTCTGCGAAACCTAATCAATGTTTCCCAAAAGTTGGGGGGCAAATGATAGGGATAAATAAGTCCTGATTTTATAATTAATGGGCTGATAGGCCCAATAATAAGATGTATAATATTTAGACCATAAAGGTTAAGCCTGATGGACCAGATCAGGCCTGGTGGAATAAAAAAGGCCCAAAAGCCCTGATTATTAATTAATTGCATAATTAATTAATAAGGGAAAAATCAGCTGTTGAGAAGAGTCCTGATAAGGATATAAATCCTTATAGATAAGCCTCAAGGGGACCTAAAAGGATAAGGAATCAGTTTCCTACTATCTAGGACTCCAAAGTCCATTCTAATTATGAGACTTGCCCACCAAGTCTCCTATACCAAGTCCAATTCAAGGACCACCAACATCTATATAAGGGGTCTCACCCCACAGATCAGAACTACGTTTTTTGACTTGATCCTTGGCAATCAGCAAGGTACGTAGGCATCTTGTTAAGGCAGATTGAGTCACGAAACACAAGAGCAGTCAAATCGAGCCTCGAAGCTCACGTTCCTTAGTATTAAATACAGCAATTATATATATTAGTTTTTAATCCATAACACTCTCCTTCTTGCTCATCTCTTGCCACTACATTTGCTTTTCCTCGAGAGTTCATACTTCAACTCTTGTGGTCCGTATATATCTCACATCTTTCTCTATACTTATAATATTTCCCAATCTTTCAAAACGAATATTATTGTTGCTTTTAATCCCCAGTTATGAGTAGGGTACTTCTGCTCATAAGGTTTCGGTTGTCTGGATGCATATGCAATAACTTTATTGTTTTGCGTCAACACACATCCTATTCCCTTACGAGAAGTATCACTATAAACTACCAAATCTCCCTGATGCTTTCAAAGTGATAAAATAGGTGTTGTAACCATTCTTTCATTTAACTTCGCAAAACTTTCTTCACCCTTCTCCATTTCATATAACCTTCTTGCTTTTCCTGGTTAACTTTGTTGGATTTTTAACGCAGCGGGGTCATGGTAAAACACTTTTACACATACAAAATCCAAATAAAAGCATATAAATCGTGAATAAAAATTCGAGGGATCGAATCTAACCTTTAAAAATAATTCGGAGACAACGATCAGAGATCCTTAGTAGTTGCTCCTCAAGTGTGAAGCACTCCACCGGTATCCACCAAGAAAACGATGTTAAGGAGGAGGAAGGAGGTGGAGAGAATTGGGTTTTCCAAACTTTTTGGGTTTTCGGGTTTCGAGGTTGGAATAAAATTAGGGTCTATAATATTGTATTTATAGGCAAAATTTTCAGCTGAAATTTTCCCATAAATATTATTATTATTATCCCATTTATTATTCTCATTAATAATTAAAACACCTTTTAATCATTAATCCTTTTTCTAAACACTTTAGAAATAATTCTCTCTCTTGATTTAATTTCCAAAAATTAAATCCTTAATTAATAATATTAAGAACTTTTCTTAATTAATTTATAATCAATTAAATCTCATTTAATCAATTATTAAATTTGCCAAATAATTATTTATTTCACAAATAAATAATTATTAGCCATTATTAATTAATTTCTCCACCAATAAATCATTCTTTTTTTATGGTGTGACCCTGTAGGTTCAATATTAAGCCGGTAGTAGAAATAAATAATAATAAAACTATTTTATCATTATTTATATAAATTCTCTAATTTATTTAATATGATTAATTAATTAATCACATTTATTCTACATCGTGAGTGATGCTTCTCAACATATCGCGACTATCCGGATAATATGAATTCACTGCTTAGAATACCAAGAACCTGTCAGTGAATAGTTACCGTACAATAAACTCCTTCTACCCTACAATGTCCCGATTAAATACAAGGCATGGATCTCGTGTCAAGCCTATCTAATTCAATCACTTTGCTTACCATTTACTATGCGTAGTTCTATGCAAATTAGAAACTCCTTTCTAATTTCATTCACTCTGGCCAGATATTCCTGAACTAGCATAAGTGGATCAGCCTTGAACATTCGCTTCCTTCACTGGAAGGGGTAGATCTTTTATTGATCATACACTATCTTCGTGTACAAATTCCTATACCCAGAAGAGCCCTAATAATTGTCCCTGGAGACTAAGAACTAAACCAAAGCATAGTTCAGTGTACACGAGATGACTATGATGACCTCAAGTCTAAGGATACTTGTACAACTATCACTATGTGAACAATTGCTGACATGTTAGTGAACTCCATCAGTTGTTCAGCTGTGCGAGTCATGTTCAGTGAACTTATTCTACAATAAGCACCTACATACTAGCTATAGTGTCACCACACAAATGTCTATGAGAACAGACATCCTTCATAATGAAGCAAGCATAGTATGTACCGATCTTTGTGGATTATTAATTACCAGTTAGTAATCCTATGACCAGGAACTATTTAAGTTTAGAGTTATCATCTTTTTAGGTCTCACTATTATCATCTCATCATAATCCATAAAAGTCTTTACTCTAAACTATGGTATATCTTATTTAAATACTTAAATAGATAGAGCCCGTAATAAAAACAAAACAAGTCTTTTATTAATATCAATGAAATCAAAACAGATTACATAAAAGTTATTCCTAAATCCTAATACATGATTGGACTTAGGACATATTCCTTTCAAACTTCATCTCGAATATTACAACTTTCAAGAAATCTTGCATAAATTTCCAATAATAACCGGCCCATGATAAAACTTCTTACTTTTGTTGGTGCTTCTGGTCTTTCTTCATTCATACTATCTTTAAATTTTCTGTTGAATCCCCTTTTGTCTCCTCCTTACTGACTGTCTATACTAAGAATTATACCTCCTGCTATTAAAGTTTTCACCTGGTAAACTCTTTTTATACCGCTTCTTTCTTCTTTGACTCCTCAGCTATCATTGTATAGGTTACATGGTTCTTCTTAAGTAACACCGTCCAACTAACATTTCTAGCATTTTATAACCACAGTACTGAGTTCTGAAAATTATCTTTGATATGTCCATAAGTTCAATCTTCACTTGGTGATATACCCAGTCTTAAATCAATCTTATAAAAATACCTTGCTTCATTCATATGATTAAACAAATCATTGGTTCGAGGTAACCGATATTTGCTCTTGAGGGTAAACTCATTGGGCTTTCGCTAACACATAATCTCATACTTCCATTTTTCTTATTAACACATTATGACGGTGCACTTTAGGGGGTACGCTAGGTCCAGTTGCTTTTTCTTCTAATTATCTCCTGCATTTGCTCTAGTAACTCCTTTATTTTATCCTGTGCCATTCTGTGCGGGGCTTTGGACACTGGCTTCATTTCAGGTGCTAAATCAATCATAAACGCATTTTCTTTATCTAAAGGAAATATTGGTAACTCATCTGGAAACATATCTTGAGACTGTAAAATCTTCAAGTTCGGTTTGCTCCTGACTCTTATTTATAATCGCCATAGCAAGTATATTTCGGTTACTGTAATCCTAAATCATTCTTAACAAGTTCTTTACTTTCCTTTGTCCTTTAAACTTCTTCATGTTCTCATTTGGCGTCTTCAAAACTATCTTCCATCATGACAGTCTACCTGGGCATCACACTTGAATAGTTAATCCACTCCTTAGAATTATGTCAAATTCTCTTATCTCAAATGATATTAATTCTTTGCAACTTATTGCCAGAAATATCGATTCCGCCATTGGTACTTACTTATTCAATAACTGCACATTCTTAACTTGCTAGTCCTTTGGTCATAAACTTATTGATTCAATAAGATAATTCATCTGATTAATAAAACCTTGAGAGATATATGATCAAGTTGCTCCCACATCTTTCAATACTTTAACGCATAAGGTATTTGTATTAATCTTCCACATCATCACATCCATATTCTAAATATCATATCACAAATTCTCGTTCTCGAAGACGTATCTCTTATTGAAGTAGATTCCTTTTACTGTTAATGCATCTCTGGCTAGGGCCAGTGATTTACAATTCTCACCATATGCCCTTGTTTCCTTTTCATGCATGAGAGATAAATGAGACTTTGCCCGCTGGGTGTATAATACGTTGACTTTTGTTTGAAATGCTCTCGCAAAGAGCAACGGTACAACGAAACTACTAGAAGGATTCACAATTTTAATAAACTTAGAGTTAAAAAGAAAGAAGAAGTAATGATTTGAATATGAATGAGACAACCACATAGTACTTAAGATGGCCAGTCTTTCATACCGTATGGCATACAGCACATGATTAGGTGGCGTCCCACCCGACTCTTTGTCATTCCGACAAGTGTCTCATCATAATACTGTTTGTCTCAATCAGAAAACAAAACTCAAGGGGAACAATTAAGTTTGAAAGGAATGCAAAATCCTCCGTTTTGATATCATCAGAAAGAATTTATTAGTAAAAGGAGTTCATACATTTTTAGGAATTAAAAAGGCATATACGCTGTAATGTTGAGGACAAGAATGATACCATTGGTCACCATCCACATTCCACTTGTATTCATCTTTCGAGGTTGATCGATCATATCCCAATTGTATCGTATAACAACTTTAGAAGTATGCTGAAATGCCTTCGCAACTAAGCATTATGGTAGATTCTTACTTGTAACGTCGCGCCTACACATGTAATACTTTAATAATTCGATCGTAATGGCGTTCTTATCAAATAACCTTGAGTTTCTTCTTTTTAATTTGGAATAACCGTAAATCATTCAACATAATGATCATTTTATTAATAATATTCTTCCTTTAGAAAAGTCTGGAAATTTTCTCAATCTTCTTCGGTCATGCTCAGGCTTTCGTTTAATCAATGAATTCTTCGAACTCTGATAATCCCAGTAATTCGATGAATAGTTATTCCGTACGCTGGTTCTGTTGTTAATCCTATCAGAAAATACTTGCACTTACTTCTTCATAATCGCAGGTTACCTCGTTCTCCGAATTAACAATACTGAGTCGGAAACAACATCCTTCCAGATAATCCGGGTCTTTTAACAAATAAGAAACTCAAGTAGTAACTTGACAACAAAGGTTTAAAACTTATTTTATTCAAAAAGGCTTTTAGAAATTTTGTGAGGAAAAATCTTTTTCGAAAACTTGTTAAAAATTTTGAAAATTTTGAAAATCACACCTCCTGTTGTCCTTACTGTATGAGTTGGTTGTTTTCCTTCTTATGACCAGATACCAAGTTAAAGAAATGATCACCCAAAGATCCATTCACTTTCATTTATCTCCTTTCCTTCATTAGGTCTATTACTTTCCGTAATCAATGAAAACTTCCGCTGTCGTTGCACGTTATCTTATTCGTAGCTTCACATTAAGGCTCCCATACTGGTAGTACTCCCGTTAACCACTTTGCAATCATTGAGTGGAACAGATTATCCAATAGTCAACAAGTCAGCTAATGTCACATCATCTTGTTAAAATGTTTATCACATCATTACAACAGCATTTTCTAATCTCAAGAAATCTTCAGATCCCTAATCTCCTCTAACTCTCTCTTTTCAACACTTTTCTACTTCATTTCACAAGCTAGTCATGAGTGGCCTAATTACTAATAGCTTCTTTTAACCGGATACAGCCATCCTCCAGAACACGTGAATCTTCTTTCTAAACTCCTTCTCACCTTAATTTATATCTCAATACTCACCGTTTACTGTCGCTATCGCGTCCCTTCTCGCAAACGCTGTTGTTTCGCTGGAAAGGTTTTTAAACTAAGGATGTAGAATATGGTGTATAATAGACAGAAAAGATACATTCATAGTTGAATGCTCAAAAGAACAAGAATAAGCAAATGAAGGTTCTTGAATAGGTAGTCTCATATCGAGAGATGATAGAATAGCGTTGAATAACTTGGAGAGGCGCAACTATCATAACAGAAGGTAATACCGCTAATACTGATGGAAGATCAAGGAACAAATCGAATCTGAGAGAAGATGACGATCCTTAAACGGAAGGTTCCAAACGATCAGTTGATGTAGGGAAATCAAGATCTGCCATTGCCGTTGCCTGGATATCACGTCGCTAGTCAAGAATCCTGAATCGCAACACGAACCATGCCGGAGATCTACTATACAGTCGCACTCAACCTCACAATGACCTATCTTTCTATTTCCTTTTCCTAATCCTAACTGTTAGGTCCCAATATGTTTGTAGAAGGGGGGTTGAATACAAACAGTACCAAATAATCGAATAAATGCGGAATAAAAAAAAGTGAAACAAAATTCAAGTTAAATAAAAATATTATTAAACTTGAAAGGTGTTACAATAACTGTATCGATTACAAGGTATTAATCTCAAATCAATTATCACAAATCTAGAATAAATTTGACATGAACTTTTTCTATTTTTGCAATAATTAGAATCAAATGCTAAACGCGATTTGAGATTAAGTTCTAGGGATTTTGATCCGCTAGATTGTTACACAAGAACAAGAGAATGATTTCTAGTTGATTGGATTTAACTTTGCAATCTAGAAATTGATCTTGAATTAAGCAGATAAAAAAATTGAATGTTTCAGAGGCGGCTGCTTTTTCTTTCTGTTTGTTCTTGGCTTCTATTTTTTTTTGGATGATTGAGTTGCTGCTGCTCTGCTTCTTTTTAATCAACAGCCGAATAGAATTGAACTGGCATGACAATCCTATAGCTGGCAAGACTTTCGGTAGGACAATGGATTGAACTAGCAAGACAATCTGAATGAACTAGCATGACAATCAGAATGAACTAGCAAGACAATCATCCTCCTAGTGTAACTTTCGGTGAGACTATTGAAAATGGCCTAGCATGACAATCGGTATGACAATCCTGATTGTCATGCTAGTTCATTTTCAATTGTCTTGCTGATTTAATGCAGATTTTAATCCAATTAAAATTCTGAAAATCATTAATATTAATTCAGAATTAATTAATCAATTAATTCAATTAATCAATAAATTAATCTTTACAGATATAATTTATTTTCTTAATTAAATTATATGACTTAATTAATTAATAGAGAATTAAAACTAATCTTAAGCAGCAACCATTCTTCTGAAAATCTTCTCATAATCACTGTCAATTATGAATCAATTCCACCACTTCAACGTTGACACTCGATGTACTGTCTGGTTCATGAGTGACTAACTTCCGTGACGTTTCTTCATGTCTTGACTTTGACACTTTGATTTTCTTCAGATTAAATCCTTGTAATTAATGATACTCTGACGAGATCTCTGTCACTTGATTAAATCCACAATCTTGATTTGCATCACTGAGGCTTGATCAATTTCTTGAGCTTCTTCCAGTGAATTAACTCCTCAAGTCTGTAGATGAACCTTGTTTCTGAATCCTCTGACAAATGTTACTTTGCGAGATCTCTCTGACGGTAGATCCACTATTTACTTATTACATTCTTATTTGAGTTGAGTTGAATCCTCGAATATACAAATAGGCTATGACATATGACTTACAATCTCCCCCTATTTGTTTGTTAGACAATAACACACAAATACCTAGAGGATAACTCAACTAACAAATAAGAAAAAGATATAAAAAGAAATACAAAGTAAATAGTAGAAAAGTTCTGGACTAGATTTAACACTTTTCAGATTCCAAGTAGATGTTCCTCTAGACTGAACATATCTTCAAGTAGTTACATCTTCATTTGTACAACCACATTTCCTGTTGAGAAGCCCATATCTCTCTTGCTTCTCCCCTAATGAGAATCAACTGATTAAAGAAGATCACCTTCGTTTACCACCTCTCCCGTACAATAGGATCCGCAGATAAAAACCAATGGTACTCCCCTTTTGAAAACAACTTCTTCCCTTACTAGAAAATTACCTTGTGTTTACCACCTCTCCCGTACAATAGGATCCGTAGTTACAAACAACAATGGTGTGGTGTAGTGTACATGTAGGATCTTTTTCTTCCTCCCTGCTATTTCTCCCCCTTAGTTGAGGAATCCTCCAAACTATTACTTAATCTTTTATCTCCCCCTTAAAGAAGGAATGTATGTCGTCGTCTGAAGGAGTTCTCATATTTCACTTGGTTGGAAAAGAAATAACAAGAAGTTTCTCTTTCTTCCTCACTGTGAGTGTGTGATTCTGTTTAGTGTACCTCACATGTGTTTCACTCTTCTCTCCACTCGTGTTTACACTCATTCTCACAAGTGTATCACTCTTCTCTCATAGCTCCATAATCCAGCTGTACCTGCAAGGAAAATCACCTTAGCCATCCTTAAGGAGGTCACAGGTGGTGCAATGGGAGTTCACAAATCCCCATCCTTGTTAAACTCGTCAGATGAATCTGAGTCATAATTTACAAGTTACTAGTTTCCCTTTTAGGGTTCCAGATTTGAATTCTGGGAAGGTAAACAATGATCCAAAGAATTTAGCATAAAGATCAAAGTTCCCTTCTAATGTCTGTGAAGACATTTCCTTGTGACTCATCAGGTTATATCTGAATCATTGTCAACAAGTTGCCGATCTGCGCCTATGTCAGATGCACTATCCGCAGATGCATCCAGGGGATTTAAGCCTGGGGAGGTAGATACTGACCACTGACATATGGCTTTTGGATCAGTATCCTCTCCTAACACCTGTAAAGGCAATTGGTCCACTAACGAACCTTGAACAATCGAATGTGACCTTAAAATGGTCGAAACTCTTATTTCCGTCAACTCATCCTTTGTGTGTGTAACCTCTCCTTGTGCATCAAGAATTGATTATGTTTAAAGTGGTGACACTACATCGGATACCTTGGCCGACAGGCAAATTTCAATAGACGCACCCTGTTGAGAGAATGAATCTAGTAACTGTTTTTGTGCCTTTTCAGCCATTACATCTTTTTGAGAAGATGTATGGGGGCTAGCAGTTGTCTCGGTTTAAATACTACTCATCTATGTAGGAGACAGAGCTACTGGGTTGACTACAGAACCTTCCTTATGTGGTGCACTAAGGCACTATCTCCCTCACGCTCATTCATACTACATTTAGTGGTAAGAGAGTGTTGGTTGGTTCTGTTTCTGTGTTTGTCTTTACAGTCTGGGATAGACGTTGTGGGTTTTCAACCTCATGACTGTCAATGAAAGAAAGTCATTGGAGACTGAACCTGTAACACAGAACATATGGTAATAGAGAGAAAATGATTTACAATAGTGATTTCAAAAGATTTTACATGAAATAAGAAATCACTAATGTAGAAAGAAGTTTGATTTTGTTTTTCAATATGAATGAGTTTTTGATAAAACATTGATCACTTAGGGTAAAGTCTAAGTAATTCTCATTCATATCAAAAGCTTACAAATATCTGCAACATAATGTTAACAACATATCATTGACCGATACTTGTCAAGTACTTTAGATACTAATTGTTATGTTGCATAACATTTAAAATAAAATAAAAATAAAATAAAAAAATAATACAATACAAATAATAATAATAAAAACAAATATCAATGAATTAAATACCAAATATCTATCAACAAGATATCAACATTCAATTTCATATATCATACAATATTTACAATTAAAGAAAATACAAATAAAAACTTATATAAATATTGCAAAAATATAGAAACTATTTACAAGTTCAATGATAACATTATCAATATATCACTGCACATATAAAACAATATGATTGTGCCTAGTGATAAGAGAGTTATAAATATGACGACTCTACTAGTTCATATAAAATTATAACTTCTGTTAGAGTGCCATACCATGTCCTTGACTATTGCTTGAGTAGTACACTAGTACATACCAACCTGAAGTGAGATTGTGAAGAAGAGATTGCATAGTCCAATAGATCTGCAACTGCAAAGTCCATGAACTGAGGTGCATTGACTTCCTCTTTTGACTCACCAACCAGGAGTACACTTGTACACATCTTACTAGAGTCCAATTCCAAGTGTAATGTGCAGCAGGTGCCTGATATGTCGTAATATTCTCACGTCTCGTCACTGGTGCTATATGTTAGATACTGCTTCTTGATAATAACCTAGCACAATATACAAAATTACAATGATAACATTCCCAGCTTGCAAACAGCCATATCCCTCAGATAAACCTTTGCTGTTATCTCCAAAGGTAACCAGGGGGCCAGCTTTCTCAATCCATATTTGATAGCAGGGCTCTATCTCCGGTCATATGTCTTGATGATCCACTGTCAAGACTCCACACTCCCGGTTTCACCTGTTTAATGCCCTGCACTATAAATGGATTAGACCTTCTTCGGAACCCAAACTTGGTTGGGCCCGGCATACTTGTAGAATTGTCCTTTGTCAGTCAAAACAACATTTTTAATTTTAATTGTCTCAACTTTCTCAATGACTGAACATTTGACCTTGTAAACAGCCTTAACAAATTTCTGTTTAAGCTTAGGCACAAATGTCTCCTTTCTAGCCTTAGAAGGATTAGCAGTCTTAGACCTATCATGCTTCTTGTTATTCACATGTTGACGAAGAGTAGTCTTATCATTAGAAATATGCTTACCATTAAAATAAGCATACATCATATTAAAAGCACAAGACATACAATTAGAAACACCACATGCTTTATGAGAGTGATTAATAGTAGGCAATTTATGCATGGCAGACATGGCATTTTTGTTATCCAACTCATGTGTGTCTGAGTTAGTCTCAGTTGCTTTCACAACTTTGACTGGAACTTTCGACAAACTTGACTTGGAAACAACCTTCTCATTAGCAATATCTTCAGCACGTATTTCTTCTTGAATAACAGAAGAGGTCGCATCAAATGGTTCAGCAATTGATGGTTTATAGAGGGGTTCATCAACACCCTTAAGCACATGTGGTACTTCCCTCCCTTTAGCACAGACACGAGGAGGGGAGTTTATGCCTAATTCTCCAATAGCACCATTGTAATCATAACCTATTCCAGATGTTTGATTAACAGATTGCTTACTATAGAACTCTTTAGCCTTCGAACAAGAATTGAAGTAGGCTCTAACCTTAGTCTCAAGACCGGTGATCTTGTCTTTGAGAATAGTTTCGAGTTTTCTATAACAGTCAACTCTATTCTCTAGAAAAGATACTTGTTCTTTTAATTTGTCTTGATTAATGTGCACAAGTCTTAATTCATTGACCTCTTTCTCAAGGTCTGTGATCTGTAAACTTAACAGTTCATTATCACGACGTGCACAATCTAAGTTACCTCTTAGATGATAAACCATTTCAGCATCAGAAAGTTTTACCTCTATTCTTGATGATGAAGCTTTTCCATCAATAGCCATAAGAGCAAGATTTCCTTCATATTCATCTTCACTGTCAGTATCATCCCAGCTTCTTCCCTTTGCCAGATAAGCCCTTTCAGAGTTCTTTCTTACTTGCTTTGGCTTCCTACATTCTGTGGCAAAGTGTCCCAACTCATTGCAGTTATAGCATCTAATGGTGCTCCGATCAACCATCCCTGTTTTGTATCCACCACTGCTAGTGTTAGAGGATGAAGATCCACCTTTCTGGAATTTGTTGTACTTGGACTTGTACTTAAGCTTGGGATTCCTCTTGAATCTGACATGGGAGAATCTCTTGACAATTTGGGCCATTGACTCGTCTTCCAATTGCTCCAGCTCTTCCAAGGAATAAAAATCATCACTTGATTGATTTGTAGTAGGAGGATCATATTCTGCTACTAACATATTTTCCTCAGCCTTGGAACACTGTACCATTCTCTCCAATTGTTGATATTGCTGTTGTTGTTGACCTTCAGCTACAAGTGCATTAGATGTGCTGACCATTCTATCCTTCCCGTAGACTTCCTTCTGTTGAATCTGCTCCAACTCATAAGTTTTTAACACTCCATAGAGCCTGTCCAAAGAAATCTCACTCAGATCTCTAGCTTCTCTAATGGCAGTGATTTTATGTTCAAGATGAGTTGGCAGTGTTAAAAGGAACTTTTTGTTGACCTCCCTGATTGAATAATACTTTCCATTGATGTTCAGGTTGTTGATCAACGCATTGTACCTCTCAAACACTTTAGTAATTCCTTCTCCTGGATTTAATTTGAAATGTTCATATTCAGAGGTTAAGATTTCCAACTTGTTCTCCCTAACTTCCTCTGTGCCTTCATTAATTACCTCAATAGTTTCCCACATGTGTTTAGAATTTTTACAGTTCATCACATGTCTGTTCATCAAAGGATCAAGGGAATCAATTAATATTAATTGAAGGCTGGCATCCAAGGAGGCTTCTTCCTTCTCAGCAGGAGTAAAATCTTCGGGCTCTTTTGGATAGGTTCTAGCTTTAGTAGTCACCACACCATCTATTATTACCTCCGGTTCAATAACCATCGGAGTTTTTATACCCTTCTTTAACAAGTTTGAATATTTGGGATTTACAACTTGTAAAAATAATAGCATCTTCTTCTTCCACATGATATAATTCTCTTTATCAAATTGTGGAATTTTAACGGTTCCAACTTTATGTGAAGTCATTATGAATTTTTGAATAAATAAAAATTCAAGGAGTTGAAAAATCACAAAAGTCTAGGATCTTGATTTGTTCGTTAATCAGAAGGCTCTGATACCAATTGTTAGGTCCCAATGTGTTTGTAGAAGGGGGGTTGAATACAAACAGTACCAAATAATCGAATAAATGCGGAATAAAAAAAAGTGAAACAAAATTTAAGTTAAATAAAAATATTATTAAACTTGAAAGGTGTTACAATAACTGTATCGATTACAAGGTATTAATCTCAAATCAATTATCACAAATCTAGAATAAATTCGACATGAACTTTTTCTATTTTTGCAATAATTAGAATCAAATGCTAAACACGATTTGAGATTAAGTTCTAGGGATTTTGATCCGCTAGATTGTTACACAAGAACAAGAGAATGATTTCTAGTTGATTGGATTTAACTTTGCAATTTAGAAATTGATCTTGAATTAAGCAGATAAAAAAATTGAATGTTTCAGAGGCGGCTGCTTTTTCTTTCTGTTTGTTCTTGGCTTCTATTTTTTTTTTGGACGATTGAGTTGCTGCTGCTCTGCTTCTTTTTAATCAACAGCCGAATAGAATTGAACTGGCATGACAATCCTATAGTTGGCAAGACTTTCGGTAGGACAATGGATTGAACTAGCAAGACAATCTGAATGAACTAGCATGACAATCAGAATGAACTAGCAAGACAATCATCCTCCTAGTGTAACTTTCGGTGAGACTATTGAAAATGGCCTAGCATGACAATCGGTATGACAATCCTGATTGTCATGCTAGTTCATTTTCAATTGTCTTGCTGATTTAATGCAGATTTTAATCCAATTAAAATTCTGAAAATCATTAATATTAATTCAGAATTAATTAATCAATTAATTCAATTAATCAATAAATTAATCTTTGCAGATATAATTTATTTTCTTAATTAAATTATATGACTTAATTAATTAATAGAGAATTAAAACTAATCTTAAGCAGCAACCATTCTTCTGAAAATCTTCTGATAATCACAGTCAATTATGAATCAATTCCACCACTTCAACGTTGACACTCGATGTACTATCTGGTTCATGAGTGACTAACTTCCGTGACGTTTCTTCATGTCTTGACTTTGACACTTTGATTTTCTTCAGATTAAATCCTTGTAATTAATGATACTCTGACGAGATCTCTGTCACTTGATTAAATCCACAATCTTGATTTGCATCACTGAGGCTTGATCAATTTCTTGAGCTTCTTCCAGTGAATTAACTCCTCAAGTCTGTAGATGAACCTTGTTTCTGAATCCTCTGACAAATGTTACTTTGCGAGATCTCTCTGACGGTAGATCCACTATTTACTTATTACATTCTTATTTGAGTTGAGTTGAATCCTCGAATATACAAATAGGCTATGACATATGACTTACACTAACCCTCTACCCAATCCCGAAAATATAGGCTTGTTTCAGTGACTTATAACCTGTAGCTCTGATACCAACCTGTGGCGCCCTCCAAACCCGGGTCAGAAGTTTGGGGTCCACAACAAATAATCAATATATAAACCTGCATATATAAAATATTATTTGTAATGACCCTGCTTTACATAACCACGGATCGCAACAGGTTAAAGTATGAAAACAAGCCACAACCTGAACTTTTATTACAACATACCAAATCCCAACTAATTTAATTTACAACTGATATGAAATTATTCTTACAACCTTACTATCTCACTACTGCATTAAGCTCCTGCTAGCTCGATCAATCATAATCTGGAATCCTAGCTCGAACATTGAACTGGGAAACCTCGCTATCAACCGTATCCTTCTTAACTGTAGAATACATAAAAAGGTTCGCAAAAGTGAGCTAACTAGCTCAGCAAGTCATATTATCAATAACTGAGGTTAAACAATAATAAACGAGGTGATTCAAAAGAATCAAGTTTCCTGTTAAACAGTCAATAGAATTGAATATTCCTTTTAAGTTTTTAAAACCAAGGTTAGGCTGCTGATCAGTCACGCACTAACCCCGAGCAAAGCACACATCACTGCTCCAACTACTGGATCCAAGGCACACATTGGCCTAACTTGACCATCGATATGGTCTGACCACGAATCTGGTCCACATAAAGAAAACTATCCAATTCTAAAGCATTTCAATATGATAAGCAATAGAGTTCAATAAAATCAGATCATAATCAATAACCATAAAACATTTGTAAAAGAGCATGGTAAAAATTCATAGTTACCAAAAAGGGTATGTCAAAATACATAAAAGAAGTGGCCTCCAGCCGGTAGGATAATCGGATATTAGATGAATAGTGTTTTTACAAGGTTTTAGTACTTTGATATCACAAGATATGGTTGAGTATAAAAGTGTATGTATGTGTAAACAATTATGTTCCAGTGTTTGGTATATATGATGGATATATATTTTTGGAGTAGTATCTTATTTGTGTGGTTTAATATCTGGTAAATCAACATGAAATGGTTCACAAAGAATAAGGCTTGCGGCTCAAGGATCAAATGATATGGCTCAGGCCAAGGCTGAAGGATTCAAAATGTGTACAGTATAAAACAGAACTATTTTGGGTATTAAAAATATTTAACAAGAGAATTTAGAAATATTTGCATTGTATTTTGAGAAAGGTTTAGAAATACTTGCCTTATCATAATCGATTTCAACTTCACTTGTATTTGTCTAATGACCCCATTCAACAATCACTCGTCTGTTTCTCTTATGCCTCGCTTCTATCCTCTGATCACTTGCGGTATTTTCTACATGTCAATTCTATTTTCTAATCACCTGCTTCTCTTTCTTATGCCTTGCTTACTCTGCTAGGCATCATAAGTATCTATTAATATTTGACTCATACCATTCTATTCGACATACACTTCTATCTACCCTTCGTTTTACTCAAATCCGATTAACGGATTGAAAGGTACGCTATAAACAAGTAATCACCGAACATATAGACCGACAGTCAACCAACAAGTCACATATAACATATAACACGTTAAATAATCAATGCCATCCCATTTATAAAGAAGTCTCGGGTCATAAACAGGCTTTCGGTTACTTAAAATGATTTTTAAAACATTTTTCAGAATTAAAACGGGTCATTGGATCAATTTTGGAGTAATAAACAGGGTTCGGTTGGCCAATTCTGGCTCCGAAATAATTTTAGAATAATTATCGAGCCTTAAAAATAATTTAGAATAATATTTTAAAGCTCGAAACTATTTTTCGGAATTTTTTTTAAATCATTTCTAAAAAATTAAATCTAATTAAATAAGTAATTAAAATCAATTAATAATTAATTAAATCAATTAATCAATTAATTTTCAAATTAATTGACCAATTAATCAATTAAAAATTAACTGAAATTAATTAACTAATTAATTCAGATTTATTTTTGAATTAAAAACAATTTTCGGAATTAAAATACTAATTTTTAGAATTTTCAGAAATTAAAATGAATTTTTATAATAAAAATAAATAGGAAATATGATTTTTAAACATTAACAGGAATCTAACTTTTGCAAACTCTGGAAAGTTCAGGGACTTAACTTCATCAATTTCAAAAGTTGGGGTACTAAACTGCAATTTTCCAGCCCTCCGCCGGAAAACAGTCGGGTTCGCCGGAGAACTCAACTCCGGCCTCCTCCCACCACCACAAACTCCAGATTTAATCTATACTTCACAAGGAACACAACCATGCCATCAATTCATTCTAATCATCCTGGAATTAGCCGGAAAATGATCAAGAATCTCGCCGGTTTCCGGCGAGTTCGACGAAAACTTTAAAACCTAACTCCGTCTTTTACAGACCTCGTTGATTCATGAAAATTATACGACTAGATTGCAAATTTCACAGAGAACACAACCCACTATAACACAACATCAATCTATCACAGAATAAGAAACCCCCAAATTTCAATTAAGAAAATTCATACGGGTTATAAATCCTAATTTTAAAATTCGAAAATCAAACTCAAATTTGAACATGTTATTAAACTCCAAATCAGACGTATGACATATGAAAATCATCAGGAAAACAAGCTCTATAACATGCAATCATCAAATCATACAAACAATCATCCGAACAAAAATTCATATTTTTAATAATTTTAATTCGAAAATAAATAAATTTTCAGAAAATAAACCTTTGGTTCTGCAGTGAAACAAAGCTCAGAATCTGATAGAACACTTCAAATCCTTCGTTTTGATTACTCAACCTTTGAAAACAGAGATCGGTAATGCCTTCGTTTTGTTGTTTGATTCTTAGAACAGTTTATATAATTAGGGTTTTTCTCTGAAAATTATAGAATTAACTATCTACAAATGATTTTGATACGAAATAAAATACGGTAAAAGGCTATTTATAATTACGAAAAATTAGTATCCCGTTGGATCATTCCAGATATAAAATGGTACGTTTATTTATAAAAACTGATCCAAACGGTATCGATTTTCGTGATAATTATCCAAATTAGTACAATTTGTACTGCGGTCTTGGTCTCAGCGCCTGGTTACACGTATTACGAGGTGATAATTGTGATAGTTTAATAAAAAGCTCCCGTTTCTCGAAAATACGAGTTTTATTGATTTACCGAAACGAATATTGTATCGAAAATGTTGCGCCGGGACCCGCGCAGGATAAACTGTACGCCGGATCGAAAAGGTCGAAACATGGAATATGCTCGGAATATTACAATTAGGTTAGGAAGGAGTTCTTGGAAAAGTTTTGGGTTCTAAAAACGTAACAACGGATGACGTCGGTTGGTTCCCGTTTTTATAAAGTAGATTTTAAATACTCGGAAAAAGATTTTAGAAATTTCAGATGATTCTTATAAATCCATAAACCAACATAAAAATAATTAGGAAGATATGACAATTATCTATATTTTATTTTGGACATATAAAAATTAAAATACTCAATTAATATTATTTTTGAATATCCAAGTACAGATAACATTTAACAATTAACTCACAGAATAGATACTATACACACATAATAATTGTATAATAGCAAAAATAATTACACGATATATCCCGGATATTACAGCTTCAATCAATATCACTACACCCTTGGTGTGCTGAATTAACTTAGGATTGACAACTTCCTTTTTCCCACTTTATCTGAATAAAGTGGGGACCTACACTTGCGTCCACATAAGGCTTGGTAAAGTGGCTATCTAAAGCTAACATTGATGATAAATGATCATCCCGGTTTTCCTTAAAACTCAACCTCTCAACATATCTTATATTTCCTGAATCGCTTCCTTACTTTGACCCTTCACTTAAGGATGATAGGCGATGCTCATTCTTAACTTAGTTTCCAAACATTTAAACATCTCCTATTCATTCCTATCAGTTAAGGCTGAAAATAATCTCATATATTCACTTATTATCACCTTTAGGTAATTGAACTTTATATTCCACTCTTTCCAATTCGTTTACTAACTCCTCAGTGATCTTTATTACATCCAATCCTTTCTTCCTGCACAAGGCATCTGTTACCATACGGCTTTGTTTAGGTAGTTGTTAATGAATTAATTCAGAATCTTTTGTTAATCCTCGGTCAAAATTTTATACTTGAAAACTCAACGTATAGTTGTTTTCCTTCTAATCTTTGGAGGAAAATCTTTGGGCATTCCACACAAACTTTCTTATTCTTTGAATAGCTAAGGATGTTATCAATAAATACAATTTTCTTACCCAAGTACTCCTTATACACCATGTTCCTTAATTCCTTGTAGACAACTGATACACTTATTATTTCACATAATATTTCCAGAGTTTGTAATGCTCATAACTCATTTTATTCGTAATCTCTGATATATTCTCAGGTCGTATCTTAAGTTAATCCCCGAAACATAACACACTTCTTGAATTAGGTCTCGTAAGTAATTAATTCTTTATATGGGTCACTTATTCTTATTTGTTGTTTTGTCAAACTCCTGATAATCAGTACATAATCTCATAATTCCTTTTCTCCATCAACATCACTGGTACACTTTACGATTCGCTTCTTGTAAAACCACTCCTTGGCCTGCCTTGTCCATCAGGCCTCCGATACTTCGCCTTAATTCTTTGACATGTCCAACACTTCCTAATCTATTTTGAAATTTTCTTCTTATACCTGGTTATCACTATTTTTCTTTAAATTCCCGTATATCTTGGCATTTCTTCAGTAAATCAAATACTTTATATTGTGAATTCTCTGTAGGATCTCATTTCTTAGTTCTTTTACTTGTAGCATCCAAGTGCTGGAAGAAAACCTGGGAATATCGTGATTGTTCTCCTGGGTGCATAAATTTCCTTTTACTAACTACTAACATCGTGATCCATTATCTTCCCTTGACAACTCCTTATCTTTTCCTGAACAACTTCGTCTGAAAGGGCATACTATCCATCCTTGCTCCTTTGGGATTATGAACTCTGACTTCTAATTCCAAATTCTAAAATTTCGTAGATAATTCTTCTGGTATAGTCTCTAGGTTCATTCTCTCCTTTTTGATTATCGCTTGCCACTATATTTGCTTTTTCTCGTGAATACATACTTCAAACTTTTATGGTCCGTATAGATCTTATACTTTTCTCCATACACATCATGTTTCCCAATCTTTCAAAGTGAATATTATTATTGCTAGTCCCATATTATGAGTAGGATACTTCTGCTCATAAGATTTTGGTTGTCTGGATGCATATACAATAACTTGATTGTGCTGCATCAACACACATCTTATTCTCTTATGAGAAGTATCACTATAAACTACCAAATCTCCTTGATACTTTCAAAGTGATATAACAGGTGCTATAACCATTCTCTCCTTTAACTCCGCAAAACTTTCTTCACCCTTCTCCATTTCATATAAACTTCTTGCTTTTCCTGATTAGCTTCATCAAAGGTATTGCAACTTTCAAGAAATCTTGCACAAATGTTTGATAAAAACCGGCCCATGGTTACTTCTGTTGGTGTTTTTGGTCTTTCGTCATTTATAGTAACTTTAATTCCTTTTGGATCCCCCTTTTTCCTCCTCCTCACTGATTATTTATGCTGAGAATTACATTTCCTGCCATCAAAGCTTTCACCTTGTAAACTTTACATACAATTTCTTTCTTCTCTGACTCCCCAATTATCATTAAATACTTTGCATGGTCCTCTTTTGACTTTAAGTAACATAACTACAGCTTATCCATATATTCCTTAAAGATTCTGTCCATCAAGTTCAAATATTACTGGTATATTGGTTAATCCAAATGACAGTACTAGAATTTTATAACAATAGTTCCTAGTTCTGAAAATTATCTTGATATGTCCATAGGTTAAATCTTCAATTGATAATACCAAAATCTTAAATCAATCTTAGAAATTTTTCCACTTCTTTCATTTGATCAAACAAATCATTAGTTTGAGGTAACTGATACTTGCTCTTGATAGTAAACTTGTTGAGCTTTCACTAGCCGACATATAATCTCCTACTTCCATCTTTCTTATTAACAAATAATACAGGTGCACTTTATGGGGTACACTGGGTCTAATCACTTTTTCTTCTAACATCTCTTCCATCTGCTTTGCTAACTTTCTCATTTTAACTGGTGCCATTTTGTGTAAGGCCTTAGTCACTAGCTTCGTCTCAGGTGCTAAGTCAATCGCATACCCCATTTTTCTATCTGGAGGAAATATGGATAACTCATCTGGTAACATATCTTGAAACTCCTTAATTGTTATAAAATCTTCAAATTTCATTTGCTTCTGACTTTTATTTATCACATAATCACCATAATGATCACATCTTGATCACTGTAATCATCGTTAACAAATTCTTTACCCTCCTTCTTCCTTTATACCTCATCATATTCTTAGTTAATATCTTCAGAATTATCCTTTCATCAAGACAGTCTATCTGGGCATTACGCTTAAATAGTTACTCTATTTCTTAGAATAATGTCAAATTCTCCTATCTTAAATAATATCAAATCCTCACAAACTTATTGCCAGAAATATCAATCCCACCATTGGTACTCACTTATTTAACAATTACACGTTCTTGACTTGCTAGTCCATTAATCATAATCTTATCAATTCAATAGGGTAATCCATTTTATCAACAAAATCTTGGGAGCTAAACAATCAAGTTGCTCCCATATCTTTCAATACTTTAACGCGTAAAGTATCCACAATAATCATTCACGTCACCACATCCGTATTCTAAATAACATATTTCTCAGGAAAATCACAAACTCTCATTCCCGGTGACGTATTCCTTATTAGAGTAGATTCCCTTGACTCTTAGTGCATTCCTGACCAGGCTAGTGATTTACAATCCTCGCCATATGCCCTTGTTTTCTTTCCATGCATGAGAGGTAGACGGAACTTTGCCTGCTTGGTTCATAATACATTGATTTTTGTTTGAAAAACTTTTGCAAAGAACGACGGTATAATGAAATAACTAGAAGGATTCACAAGTCAATAAACTTGAAGCTGAAAAGAAAGAAGAAATAATGATTTGAATATGAATGAGACAACCACATTGGTACTTAAGATGGCCAGTCTTTCGTACCATATGGCATACAACACATGATTAGGTGGCGTCCCACCCGACTCTTTATCATTCCTGATAAAGCGTCTCACCATAATACTGCTCGTCCTAATCAGAGAGAAAACTTGAGGGAAAGATTATATTTAAAAGGAATGAAACATCCTCCTTTTTCTTATCACCGTAAAGAATTTTCAAGAAAAGAAGTTCATACATATTTAGGATTCAAAAAAAGGATATACACTGTAATATTGCAGAAAAGTATGATATTATTGGTCACCATCCACATTTCGCTTGTATTCATCTTTCGAGCTTGCTCGATCATATTCCCATTGTTCCATATAACAACTTTAGAAAGTACATTGAAATGCCTTCACAAATTAGGCATTATGGTAGATTCTTACTTGTCACGTCTTGCGTCTTTAACATCACACCTACACATATAATACTTTAAAAATGATTATAATGACGTTCTTATCAGATAACCTCGATTTTCCTCTTTTTAATTTAGAATAACCACGAATCATTCAACGTAATGATCCTTTTGTTACTAATATTCTTCTTTTAGAAAAGTCTGGATATCTTCCCAATCTTCTTCGATTATGCCCAGGTTCCTTTTAAATCAATGAATCCTTTAAACTTTAATGGTCTCTGCAACTGGATGAATAATTACTCCATACGCGGACTCTATTATCAAACAATATTTGCACCTTACCATTAGGAATAATCAACTTCTTCATAATCGCGTGTTACTTTGTTCTCTGAATTAGCAATACTAAGTCTGAAAGAAACATCCTTCCAGGTGATCCGGGTCTTTTAGCAAACAAGAAACTCAAGTAGTAACTTGACAACCAATATTTAAAACTCATTTTATTCAATTAGAAATTTTGTAAGAGAAAATCTTTTCGAAAATTTGTTTAAAAAATTTGAGAATCACAAATCTGGTTGTCGTTACTTTTATGAGTTGGTTGTTGTCCTTCCTTCTTATAACAAGGTACAAAATTAAAGAAACGATCATATAAAGGTCCATTTACTTCAATCTACCCTCTTTCCTTTATTGGGTCCATTTGCCTTCCTTAATCGATGAAAACTTCAGTTGTCACTGCATGCTATCTTATTCATAGCTTCACATCAAGCTTTCATACTAGTAATACTCATATCATCAACTATACAATTGTTAAGTGGAACAGACTATCCAATGGTCAACAAGTCGGCTAATGTCACGTCACCTTGTTACTATAAATATATATCACATCATCATAGCACCAATATCTAACTTCAAGAAAGCTCCAGATCCATAATCTCCTCTAACTCTCTCTTTTCAACACTTATCTAATCCATTCCACAAGCTAGTCATGGGTGGCTTAGTCACTAATGTCTTCTTCTAACCTGGTAGCAGCTATCCCCCGGAATACTTGAATCTTCTTTCTAAACTTCTTCTCACCTTTATTTATATCTCAAGTACTCACCATTTACTATAACTCCCGAATCCATCCTCGTAGGTACTATTGCTTCATAGGACAAGTTTTAAACTAGGGTATAGAACAAGGTGTAGGGTAAACTGAAGAGATACACTCACAACCGAATGTACAGTAAAACAAGAATAAACAGATGGAGGTTCTGAAGAAAGTAGGCTCATATCAAGAGGTGGTAAAATACCGTAGAATAGCTTGAAGAGGTGCAACTACTATAACGGAAGGTAATGCCATAAATACTGATGGAAGAAAAAGGTGCAAATCAAATCTGAGAACTGATGACGATCCTCGAATGGAAGGTTCCAAATAATCAGATAATACCGGGAAAACAGGATCTTCCCTTGCCATTATCTGGAAATCACGTCGCAAGCTAAGAATCCCGAATCGCAACACGAACCGTGCCGGCGACCTACTATACAGTCGCACTCAACCTCATAACGTCCTATCTTTCTATTTCATATTCCCAATCTTAACCCTCTACCCAATCCCGATAATCTAGGATTATTTCAGTGATTATAACATGTAGCTCTGATACCAACCTGTGGCGCCTTCCAAACCCGGGTTAGAAGTTTGGGGTCCATAACACATACACAATATAAAAACCTGTATAAGAACTATTATTTACGATGACCCTGCTTTACCTAACCACGGATCGCAATAGGTTAAAGTATGAAAACAAGCCACAACCTTAACTTTTATTACAACGTACCAAATTACATCTAATTTAACTTACAACTGATAATGAAATTATTTTTACAATCTTACTATCTCACTACCGACATAAGCTCCTGCTAGCTCGAACCAACCCAATCTGGAATCCTAGCTCGTACTCTGGACTGAGGAACCTCGCTATCAACCATATCCTTTTTATCTATGGAATACATAAAAGAATCGCAAGAGTGAGCTAACTAGCTCAGCAAGTCATAACAGTGATAACTGAGGTTAAATAATATTCAAATGGAATGATTCAGAAGAATCAAGTTTATTATTAAACAATTGTTAGAATTGGATATACATTTTAAGTTTTAAAACCAAGGTTAGGCTGCTGATCAGTCACGCACTAACCCCGAGCAAAGCACGCAGCTCCGCTCTAATTACTGGATCCAAGGCACACATTGGCCTACCTCGACCACGAATCTGGTCTGACCACGAATCTGGTCCACATAAGAAAACTATCCAATTCTAAAATAGTTTAGTATGATAAACAATATACTTCAATAAAACAAGATCATAATCAATGATGATAAAACACTTGAATAAAAGCGTAATGAAATTCATGGGTTTCACAAGGTTATATCAGGGTATGTATGAGAAACGGTTTTCAACCTGTAAATGGATTAGGTATTAGAAAAATAATGATTTTTCAAGGTTTAGTTCTTTTATGTTATAGATAATGGTTGGGGTATAAAAGTTTCGGTGTTTTCAAACAATTTTCTGCCAGTGTTTAGTGTTTGGTAATTATACATTTGGGGAGTAGTATCATATTTGTGTGGTTTGGTATCTGAAAATCAACAAAGGTTGGTTTACAAAGAATAAGGCTTATGGCTCAAAGATCAAATGATGTGGCTCAGGTTCAAGGCTGAAGGATTCAAAGTACTTACAATATAAAACATAGCTATTTTGAATACTCAATATGAAAACAAGCCACAACCTTAACTTTTATTACAACGTACCAAATCCCAACTAGTTGAACTTACAATTGATAATGAAATTATTCTTAATATCTTACTATTTCACTACCGCAGTAAGCTCCTGCTAGCTCCATCCAACTCAATCTGGAATCCTAGCTCGTACTTTAAACGGGGAAACCTCGCTATCAACCGTATCCTTCTTAACTGTAGAATACATAAAAAGATCGCAATAGTGATCTAACTAGCTCAGCAAGTCACAATAACAATAACTGAGGTTAATCAGTGATCAGACGAGATGATTCAAAGGAATCAAGGTTCTTGTTAAACAATCAATAGAATTGGATATTCATTTTAAATTTTAAAACCAAGGTTAGGCTGCTGATCAGTCATGCACTAACCCCGATCATGGCACACAGTTCTGCTCTACGAACTGGATCCAAGGCACACATTGGCCTAATTCAACCACGAATCTGGTCTGACCACGAATCTGGTCCACATAAAGAAAACTATCCAATTCTAAAGCAATTCAATATGATAAACAATATAATTCAATAAAACCGGATCATAATCAACAACAATAAAACATTTGCATAAGAGTATGGTGAAAATTCATGGGTACCACAAGGGTATGTCAAAGTATATAAAAGAAATGGCCTCAGCCTGTAGGATAATCGGGTATTAGATGAACAATGTTTTTACATGGTTTTAGTTCTTTGATGTCACAAGGTATGGTTGAGTATAAAAGTTTCTGTATGTTTAAACAATTCTGTTCCAGTGTTTGGTATACGATGGGTATATATTTGTGGATTAGTATCGTATTTTTGTGATTTATTATCTGGTAAATCAATAAGAAATGGTTCACAAAGAATAAGGTTTACGGCTCAAAGATCAAATGATGTGGCTCAGGTTCAAGGCTGAAGGATTCAAAATATTTACAATATAAAACAGAGCTATTTTGAATACTTAACAATATGTTACGAGAAAATTTAGAAATATTTGTATTATATCACGAAAAAGGTTTAGAAGTACTTGCCTTATCACAATCGATTCCAATTTCACTTCTACTCGCCCAATGACTTTCTTCAACAACCACTCTTCTACTTTTCATATGCCTCGATTCTATTTTCTGATCACTTGCCGTATTTTCTACATGTCAATTCCATTTTTTGATCACCTGCTTCCCTTTCTACACCTTGTTTATTCTGCTAGGCATCATAAGTATCTATCAATATTCATCTCACATTATTCTAATCGTCACATGGACGTCATAAGGTTTCAACTACCCTTCGTTTTACCCAAATCCGATTTACGGATTAAAAGTTATGCTAAAACAAGTAAGATCTGATCACATAGACCGACAGTCAAACAAATTAGTCACACATAACACAGAGCACATCAAACAATCAATGAAATATCATTTTATAGGCTTCTGGGTATTTAAAATGATTTTTAAAACATTTTTCGGAATTAAAACGGGTCATCGGATAATTTTTAAAGCAATAAATAGAATTTAGTTGGCCAAATTAGGCTTCAATATAATTTTCTAATACTTATCAAGCCTTGAAAATAAATTAAAATAATATTTTAAAGCTTGAAACTATTTTTCAGAATTTTTAAATCAATTTTAAATAATTAAATCAAATTAAATAAGTAACTAAAATTAATTAATAAATAATTAAATTAATTAATCAATTAATATTTGAATTAATTAATCAATCAGTTAATTAATTATTAATTAAAATTAATTAAATAAATAATTTGGATTTATTTTTGAATTAAAAATGAATTTTGGAATTAAAATAATCATTTTCGGAATTTTTGGAAATTAAAAACAATTTTTTAAAAATGATTTTATAAAAGAAATCTAATTTTTGAAAAGTTTTAAAACAGAAATCTAATTTTTAAAATCTTTTAAAACAGAAATCCGAAATCTGCAAAGTTTAGAAACTTTCAGGGACTAAACTGTAAAAACACTATTTAATATTTTGTTTTAGGAAATTTTGGATTGAAATCGGGTCAAAATCGGGGTCACCAAGAACAGAAACGGGTCGCGAAGAACCCAGTTTCCAGTGACCAGAAACGGCATGGTTTTACATGATTCAGGTGGGGTTTTCGTTCTAAATCACGTCAGGAATTCAAATCAAACAACAAATGAACCAAATGATATCTGGAAACAAAAATCCGGCCAAAAGCTTCAAGAACACCGGCGAGAACTTCAAATCACAACTCACTCCTCTACAGGCCTCGTCGATTTGCACAACTTATACGAATCGATTGCAAATTTCAAGGGGAACAAAACCCACCCCTCAAGAACGTCTATCAATCCCGAAATAAGAAACCCCCAAATCGAATTGAAAACATTCAAAACAATATAACCCTAAATCTGAGATTCGAAAATCAAACTCAAAATTAAACATGTTATTGAACTCCAAATCAAGAGAATAATATACCAAATGATCAGGAAAACAAGCTCTACAACATACAATCATCAAATCATATAAACAATCTCTCGAACAAAAATTCATAATTTAAATACCAAGAAATTCGAATATAACTAATTAAAAAGAAAATCACCTGATGTTTCTGGGTATGTTTTGATGAAAGATTTGGATTCTAGATTTCAGTAGCTTTATTTTGAGTATATGTACGCCAAAATCGGATATCGATAACGCCTCCGAATTTGTGTTTGATTACGAAGAACAAAATATAATTATAGTATTTTCTCTGTAAAAACTCTGTAAATACTGTTTGCAAATGATTTCCGGTAAAAAATAAAATACGGTAAAGGCTATTTATAATTAAGGGAAATTAGTATCCCGTTGGATCATTCCAGATACAAAACGGTACGTTTATTTATAAAAACTGATCTAAACGGTATCAGTTTTTGAGATAATTATCCAAACCAATACAATTTGTACTGTGGTCTTGGTCTCAGCGCCTGGTTACATGTATTACGAGGTGATAATTGTGATAGTTTAATAAAAAGATCCCGTTTATCAAAAATACGAGTTTTATTGATTTACCGAAACGAATAATATATCGAAAATGTTGCGCCGGGACCCGCACAGGACAAACCGTACGCCGGATCGAAAAAGTCAAAACATGGAAGATGCTCGGAATATTGCAATTAGGTTAGGAAGGAGTTCTCGGAAGAGTTTCGGGTTATAAAAACGTAAGAATGGATGACGTCGGTTGGTTCCCGATTGTATAAAATAGTTTTTAAATACTCAGAAAAAGATTTTATAAAATCCATATATTTCCTATAAAATCATAAATCATCATAAAAATAAATAGGAAGATATGACAATTATTTATATTTTATTTGGGACATATAAAAATTAAAATACTCAATTAATATTATTTTTAAACATCCAAACACATTTAACACTTAACAAATAATTCACAAAATGGATACTGAACACATATAATAATTATCTATTAGCAAAAACAATTACACGATATATCCCGGATATTACAGTTCTTGGAAAAGTATTTCCCTCAGTTTGTGCAGGATCAAATGAAATTGAAAATTCTGGAGCTTAAGCATGGGAATATGTCAATGGCAGATTATGAAAGTATGTTTGAGGAGTTGTTAAGGTTTGTACCATCTTATGTGGATACTGATAGGAAGAAATCCAAGAGGTTCCAGCAAGGACTCAAGCCATGGATTCGTGGGAAGGTGGCAATATTTGAATTGGACACGTATGCGTGAGTTGTGCAGAAAGCCATGATTGCGGAGACAGAAAGTGAAATGTCTCAGAAGGAGAGGGAAAGTAAGAAAATGAAGTTTGAAGAAAGTGAAGGACAATCACAAGCAGAGAAGTTTCCAAATTTCAATTAGAGGAAAGGAAAGTTCCAGCCCGGAAGAAATTTTAACATGCAGAATCCAGGCAATGGAGGACAAGGTAACCGTCCAGCCACTGGGAACCAACCAACCCAGCAGAGGCCAGCTATACCAGATTGCCAAGTCTGCGGGAAGAAACATGGTGGAATTTACAACATGTTGAATGTGGTATGCTACAGGTGCAACCAGAGGGGGAACTATTCAAGGGAGTGCCTTAACCAACCATCCAGAGAGCCAGCTAATAAGGATCAGCCTACCAGGAATCAGAAAGGCAAAGTTCTAGCAATTGGGTATACCTGTTTAAAGTGCGAAAAGCCAGGACACATAGCCAGGGATTGCAAGGCACCAGTTCTAGTCAATAATACACTGCGAATCATGGGAGCCCCTTCAACAGTGAATGAACCCCCCAGAGCTAGAGTTTATAACATGTCTGTGAAGGATGCTATCATGAAAACTGATATTGTGGCAGGTACGCTTACTGTGAATTCTTTATGTGCTAAATTGCTAGTAGATTCGGGAGAAACTCGATCATTTATTTCTTAAGGTTTTGTTCATAAGTTGAATTGTCCAGTTGAATTGCTAAGTGAAATTATGACGGTAGAATTAGCAAATCAGGAGCGTGTATTTGTTAACCAAGTATGTAAGAACTGTGAGATTGAGATTTCTGGCAATAATTTGATGCTGACTTGATACCATTTAAGTTAGGAGAGTTTGATGTCATTTTAGGAATGGACTGGCTATCTAAGCACGATGCTCAGATAGACTGTCGTAACAAGAAGGTAATATTGAAGATGTCAGATGAGAAAGCGGTGACGTTTAAAGGTCAGAAGCAAGTAAAGAAGTTATTGACAATGATTCAAACTAAGAAACTACTACGAGAAGGATGTGAGCATTTCATTGCTTACGTGATAGACAGAAGACATGAGCCAGCAAAACTGGAAGATATTCTTGTGGTAAATAAATTTCCCGACTTATTTTTGTTGAGTGGCATTTATGACACTTTATAACGTTCCATTAAGTTTTAAATTGGTGTATTTGTACTCAAGTTGTTGTTTTAATGTGTTTTCTAGTGTTTTTGCATTTCAGTCATTAATCTGGGATTCAGGTGAATTAGCATTGATTTGATGCTAATATGGTGTTAGGATGGTGTATGAGGAATAAAGCATATATACATCACAACAACAATATAACGGGTAGAAAACTTGCCTGAGTGCTCCCGGATAGACTTAAGCTTAGAGTGGGTCCGATAACCTATGAACAACAACATAAGTCGGAATTAAACCCCGATCGCTTAAGAAACTAGACTTTAACCAATTGAATCCTAACGTTCGTTTATGGTCACTCCTACGCTTAAGGAATCACATAAGTCGTTCGAGTACCCTCGGCTCCACCATTTTTAATAAATTAACCATTAATAATTTTAAGGAGATTATTTCGCGAGTACTCTACCAACTGCCTAATCCATTTTACAAAATTGTTTCATACTCCAATTAGTCATTTAAGGGCCTTAACCAAGGTTTTAAAGTAAGGCGAGGGGTAATGGTTCGTTCGCGAACGCCGTTACTTAAAACGGTCGTTTCTCCTAAACCGTACATCGGATTCAAGCGTACCACATATCAAAACGAAGCTCATAACATGAACTATCTAATCATGGCAATGGTCAAAACCTAACAGTGAGTTCACGGGTCCTGAAGTTAAGAACAAAAACAGTTTAAGGTGAATCGGGCATTACGACGGCTATATTTACGCGATTACCAAATTTATACCACTCCAAATCAATCCACAATCAACCCACAATCATTATACAACAAAACTCCATCCATACTTTACTACAACAGCCCCAACGTTTCAAGATTTCCAATTTATACTACTCTCAGTCATGACCTAAAAGCTATACTTAAGTTCATTAACCAATAATCAAGATTTACAACTTCAAACCTATTACAAATCCAACCACACTGTAAGTATACAAGAATCATGCTTCTCATGAACCATATCAATCATAAAAACTCTAAATATACAAAAGTAGGGCTAGGGTATGAGATTATACCTTCCTTGGTGAGTAAAAGTAACTAAGGAGCTTAGAATCACCCTTGAAAATCCTTACCAAAGCTATATCTAAAGAAAAACACAAGATCAAAATTTTTAAGATCTTGAAAACACTATTCACTCTCTTCTTCCATGAATTATTGGAAGAGATTGTGAAGGAAATGGAAGCTTAGATTCATAGGATATCTATATCTATGCTTAAGGAACCTTTGATAATTACCTCACTAATTATCAAAGCTTGGAACTTGAATTTGGATTTTTTCTTCTTGAAAAAGAGATGACGCTGAGAGCTTCTTGTTGGAAAATGAAAGTCAACTTGTGTTTTGTGTTTTGATTTGTTTTGGCTTGGTTGCTTTGTTTTGTTGTTAATTAAATTATTACTATGGTAAAAATTGTGTGGCTTACAATCAACCAACAATTCCTTCCCATTTTGTCATGCTTATGTCATCCACTTATGTCATCTTGTTACACTTGACTTCCTCTTGTTGGTGTGATGACATCATCCTCCACTAACTCTTTGATTAACTCCTAATTACTTGGCTAATGACCACTGATCTGTTATACGGTTCACTTAACTTTCGTTCTCATTTATCGTTTGATGGATCATACTCGGGATCTTATTACTTGGGTTATCCTAAACCTTTCTCAATATTTTATATTTCTTTTATGATCCTCTCTTATAATCCTTGAATTAAAATCCTTTTAATCATGTTACATTATACTCAATTCTTTCTGTATCTGGTGGATTTTCGGGAAAAATCAAAGTGTTCGAATTTGTATTCTGCCGATCTTTTCATACACTTATATACCATATAGAGTACTAATAAGATCTCAGAATATCAATAAAAGAACCCCTACAAAGTGTGGCATGAAAAGTTTTCTTATTCAGCATAATCAGCAAAATCACTATTCATAAGGATCACAAAAAGTTCAAAATTTTTGGGGTTATTACAAGCACGGGCGCAACACACAACCCACATATCACAGCATAACACACACACACACTTATATATACGTATGTATATATATACCGAAAAAGCAGGCAGAAGGCGGTGGCAATTCGCCGGAATAAAGAAACGACGATGACAGAAAAGCAAAAGGGCGGAGGACATGATCGAAAACAGAGAAAGAAAACGGAGATACAACAATTACCAAGAACGAAGTCGCAGCAACACAACAAGGGCACAGCCAGGGGCAATTAAAAGAAGATTTAAGAAGAAGAAGGAAGATGAGAAATGGGTGAGACTGTCGAGAGAGAGAGCAGATAGCTTCGAGAGAGACAGGAACATGAGTTTTATGGGAGAAAGGATAAACACAGTCGTGTTTATCCAATTTAGGGTCGTATTGATTTATTTTCCCCCGAACTTAAATTCACGATTCTCGATACATTTACAGATAACAAAATCTCGAAATAATTCCTAATAATCTCAACCTTTTTTAAAAAAATATTTAAAGCTAATATCATACATTTACTCTTTAACATTCTAAATCATTTCTGGATTGCACGACCGGCCCGCATCTGCAAATTAACGAGCAAACGGGCGGGTAAATAAAAGCCGAAAAATTTCAAAATAATTTTAAAATTCTTGAAATATTTAAAAGTTAATAAAATAAAATTTTCAGGATTTTTGAAACAGTATAGAATTAAATACTGATTTTACAATTTAATGAAGTCAGAAAATCATTTAAAATTAAATAATTAATAAAATATTAATTTCTAGATTTGATAGACCCTTAAAAATAGTAAATAAAATTATAGAACAATAAAAAATAATTTTAGAAACAATTTTAATATTTATAAGAATAAATATTCAATAAAATCACTTTAAAATGAATTAAATTCGTACAACTCTGTAATTAATTATAAAATTAATCTTCGCGTCCAACAAATCACAAACAATTTATAATACAGCAACACATAGCCGACAGACCCATCACATATTTTATTTATTGAATAATTTGATAATTATATTTATAGATCGGTTCCGAAAATAGGTTACTTAGCCGCTAAGTTACTAAAAAGACGATACGATTTTAATTCTAGAATTGGATAAGTATCAAAACAGAGCTTCCTATAAAACACTTTATACGAAAATAAGGTGATAATATCTCGTCATTTGAAAATATAGAGTTTGTCGATCTATAAAATGATTTGCATATGGAAAATTTCACACTGGGACTCGTACAGGTCAAACCGTACCCCGGATCGAGAAAGTCAAAACATGAAAAGTGTTCAAAATTATCAAATAAGGTTAGGAACGAGTTTTCGAAAGAGTTTCGGGTTGTAAAAACGCAAAAACGATTGAAGTGGGACGATTTCTGATTCCAAAAAGTAATTTTATAATCACGTGAGATAATCATTATTAATTCTATAAATCCTTATAAAATCATATAATAATCCAAAAATTACCAGAAAAATACCAAAATTATCTATATTTAATTCTGAATAATAAAAAATTTAAATATTTTATTTTTATCAGAAATAAACATCCAAATACTAATATCATTTATCAAATAATTTACCAAAATTCACATAAAAATCACATAATAATTATTTATTGATAAAATAATTACATAATATTTCCCAGACGTTACAGATGAGGTAAAGTTGTGCCTATCAACAAGCAAAACGCTTGGGGAACTTCGATATAGTTCGATGTTTCCAAGTATATGATAGGATTCTTAAAAGGATAAGAAGGGGTAGAGATCTAGTACTTCATGGACTGGGGAGACTGTCATATTTATTTTCCGTATGAGAAGGTACCATGTGTACTGAAGGACATACGAAGTATGCAAAATATACCCGGGTGGAATGGGGAAGCATATAAAGCCCGAATGCGGCTTGGGTGACAACCATAATGTTGGGAAGTCGTCCCTCTACATGTAGAAAAGGTTACTGTTACCGTTATACGACTGATCATCGTATCTCGGGGGCTCCAGTGAATGTCCTAAATTCTTCCAATTGGAATTTTGATGCAATACCGTAACCAAAGCCTAGGTGCTGGGTTTACCATTAAGGTATTTGCAGGATAATAAATCCACTAAATAATTGTTTTCGAAAGAAGGTGTGTATCATCAAGAAAACTACTTTGAGTAAATACATATCCTTATACGGATTAATATAATTTCTTTAACAGTCTTTTGATATTGTTGATTATTATGGCTGAGCATTATTGCTCACTCTTACTTTCTTTTAAAGGTCATAACACAACAGATTACCAGTATGCCGGCGTGGGACTTAGTCACTTGAAATCGTGGGGAGAATCCCTTACAGCTTTATCTCCGGTGGACCAGAGTATCCATATAGGTATAAAATATTAGTAGTAATTATTGTAACATCATGTAGAGGTTACGAATAATTGATTAAGATCCTGTAAAGTACATTTGAGTGTAATAAAAGAAGATTACATCTTGTACATCATTATAAGGATATAACTTGTGTGTGTGCGTGAGATTGGGGTTTGTTGGATTATTGAATCAATATAGGTTAAACATGAGTGAAGGATGGCGTGACGACCCATATTCCTGACCCCGGATCTGGGGGCGTTACAGAAATTGTATCAGAGCATTAAGTTATAGTACTCAGAGACGAGAGTGTTAGGAGTCTGTCTAGATGTGAGATTACGCAAGAGCTCATATAGAGTTCATCATTGGACTACCGGATGTAGCCCCAATGTGTAGGTTAGGATAAAGTGTATATTTGAGGTATTAAAGCATGACTAATAGGACCATTGTAGATTATCAGAATGATGAGAAGAAAAATTAGAATCATATATGATTTGGCAAGTATGTGGTTGTAGAACTCAGAGTTAAGTCTTCAGGGCATTTGGGGTAAAGACGATATTACCAACACCATATGTTCATTTTGATAACACGAGCCTTGTTAGTCGTAGTTATTTATAGGTTTCCTGTGAGGGGGCATCACATGTGAGAACCATGAAGTCTAATTATTAATATACAGTTGAGGTTATTGACCCAAACTAGTTGAAGGTGTCATTTTAGCAATGAGGGTGTGAATATCGTATTAATAACGAATTCAGCAGAGATAGTGTCTGATATACCCTTGAGGATTTTAATTCCCATTAGGGAAGATTTGAATATAATATACAAATATCATCATAAGATAAGTACACTACATGATATTATTAGTGCGCTTAACATGTAAGGTTATGATGGTTTAGATTAAAAATTAAGAGCATCGAGAATCGATGGCATGGCTACAATTAAATGGCGTAAGATTACAACGAGCGATGGTTCGATCTTAGAACCTTTTAAAAAGGATAGACCATATATGATGTCAGAGGCTTTGTATATATACTCGTAGACCTCTAATATATTCAGTAACGTATGTTCAATTACACGCACATGCCACCGAACTTATGGACTGCATTGAGATCCCTGAGAGATCTCTTTGATCTATTTCTAGGGGGAACTGGCCACTTGTAGTTAATAACGGATGCGTGTAGCAAGCCCCTATCGGCTTAGCAGATGCTTTTGGAATAATTATGTGTAAGGTCTTCGAGGTAAAACACCAGAATGACAAATATACTTGCGAAAGTCAAGTTAGTAAGTGACTTTAAAATGATGATTGAGGGAGACAGTAGTAGAAACATGGAATTGCGAAAATGAAGATATGGGATCATCCTCGGATGGATGATAACGAGGGTTAGGATAATCAGTGAATTATTTTGGCATCTACTCACCGTCACACTACTCCCTCCAAACTGTTGATCATTCGTATTGCCTTGATAAGTCATATCAGGCAATCCGTTTCGTTCCCTACTTTGAACTTCTGATGTGACCATCTTGAATAGTCTTTCTCTGCATCAGGACTTGTTCAATTCTTTTAGTTGATCAATGAACTTTCATTCATAGATTATGATCTTCTTGTTCGGCTCAGAGCTATTTATACTTTATTTCAATTATCCAAGAATTTTTTTTCTCCTCAATTCATTGACGAATATTCATAATGAATATCTTTATTTGATTCTTCTTTCATACTTACTCTTCTCAGTCGAGATTGTAAATATTTAACAAATTGTTAAAAATATGGATGATCTAATATCCATAGATTCCTCGGGAATCCTTTTCTTCTAATCAGGATGAAATTGTATATCGAACTTTGAAATCATAGTAAGGGTATCAATTTGATATTGGTATTCCGAATTCAATTCTATTTGAGAATCTGATAAAGTATGTGAATGAGGACACCTCTGAGTGTACCCTTTTATTGGCAAGAAATATTTGATAAGAGGCTATCGATTGTTCCGATGCCAAGACCACTCGATTCAGAGTTATAATTGTCTTTCTCGGCCCAAATTGGAAAACTCTTTATTTTGAAATCATCATCCAGGTAGCCACAAATTCTTTAGTGGTTATGATATTGAGATTTTCTTTTTCGAACAAACTGAAATATGCTTAGTTGTATATGTTCTCATGAATGACTAGTTAATGTCCTAACTAGTCAAAATTTTGATTGATATTTTGAAAGTCTAGCTAATCGTTCTAGCTAGTTGCTATGGGCCAAACCAATTGTGCTGGCCATTTTCTTAGCCGGTTGAAAATATTGCTTGATATGGACTAGTTATTATTTTGCTAGTTCCACTTCCAATCAAATTTTTATTATTCCATAGTGCATTATATATGCAAAATTTAATTGTTGATGAAATTTTCAAAGAATGATTTAATTGAGACCTAACTAGGTCGCCCACTCAAACGAGAATTCATATTCAGTTTTATGAAATATTTTGTTCATGAAATATTCTATTCTTTTGTTTATATAAAGAATATCCAATTAAAATCATAAAGTGATTGAAGAACAATATACTTCCTTATTTGTTAATCATTGAGTAAAATTCCTTCTTTCAAAATAACATCATTTTGAAACCTTAATGGTTAACCTTTGGTTGAGAATGTCATTTCAAATTTCCTTCATTATTCGAAAATAAAAGTATTCTTTCAATGGGAAAATCTTACAAGTATCATTCGCATGATGTTATTATTCAGCAATTATTGCTTTTAATGGATATTCTCTATAATATCACAATATAAAATTCTCAGGACATGGAAGGATAATCCTTGTTGTATTCTTCCTTCCAAGTTATAAATCTTCTGAGTGTTGCGACTCTTTTATTTAGAGCTCATTATTTGTTCAGATGTTATATTTTGAAATCTTGTTAAGATTGTCTAAATTTCATCGATATCGTGAAAATCATTTTTCCAAGGCTAATTGCCTTCCGAACAAAGAGAGGTATAGTTGAGAACCGATTATTGTAATATGAGACTGAAAGCTCAGTTCTATGATGGTGCAATTGGAGCATCGTGATGAGTAAGTTATTTTAAAAAGGAAATACCATGTTTAGTTATTATCATAAGGATCTTTAACATGGTTATAGAAGAACGATAATAGAGATACAACGTGATTAGTGAGGTACGCTTCTGTGAAACACTATCAGGATAAGAACTAATGAATTTGGGAAAGACCAATCATGTATGAATTTGAGGAATAAGATTTTCAAAAAGTGAAGGTAAGATTAGTAATAGCCTCTTGTTAGAAATACTCGGCGATAAAAAATAGGATTTTGTATAAAATGTAATGATACATCTACACAGCTTAAGGACCGTGACATAAGGCGTCCTAATAATGATCTAGAATAATAGCGATAAGGTTCGCACTGAAAGGGACAAGGAGTTTACTTATGAGGAAATTTTGGAATTTTTTTTTCTCTTACACTGAACACAAGATAGAGGCTATAGTCAAATTGATCAAAGGCTATGATTGAGAAATCTATTATCATCAAGGAAAGGCCAATGTGATGGCCGACACTTTAAGTAGGAAAAGATATATTGAGGATGACAAATCTTAGAATAACTGATGAGAAGGATCACATAAAAAGAACCCTTTATTACTTAACAAGAAGACTTAAAGATGCCTAAAAACGTAAAAGGATATTAGTCATGACAGAATATGAAAAGGGATGTCATTGATTAGGAAAGTAAGTACTCGACATGGTTGAAAGTGAAAACGGAAAGGCGAGGTTTAAAATTTTGGTGATTGTGGCCTGTAAATGACACGAATGGGAGTAAGAGTTAATTATAATAAATATTGAAGGAGGATTATCAAGAACCAAATTAGTTGTCGTGCTATTTGAGGATTTTGAGTGATAGATTAAATAAGACCGCTTATTTATTATGCAAATGATAGATGTCCACTCTACAAAATTGTTATGAACGCAGAAGAGATAATTGGGACAGAGAGACCCCGTGACAACTGCGTCGCGCAAGGACCCAAGATTTAATTTCACAACGGGACTATTTCCCAAGATATTTTGCGAAAAAGGACAGATAGAGGCACGACTTAGAGTTCTCAGATCGACAAGTAGAATGAGAGGACTATCCTGACCATTGAAGATATGTCTAGCGACTTACCTTTTATTTGGAACGGTTTGGGGAATAGCCTATTATTGACAGATTATTCGTGTAGATGTACTTACCATGCTAGCATACAAAAAATAGTTGTTGATATCCCTTACGAAGGACATCGCCAAAGAATGAAGGATGTCAATGTCAGATCTGATAGAAGGAAAAGAAGATCATACACGCCCTATAAAGGCCACCGGTAGCACGTACGAATAACAAGTATGACCCAGAAGGTATCGTAAGTACTATAGATATTATACGGGGAATGATTAAAGAAGTCCGCCCAATTACGGAAGCTGAGTGTTCCACGAGTCTAAACGTGTCAATCAATTGCGTATAAAATGGTGTTTCCTTTAAGATGGCAACAGGACCCGACATGCCTTTCGTTACTATGGGAAGAAATGTTAAATATGGCGTTAAACGTATAACATGAGACGAGTGTGTATAAATGAAATGAGAACTTCTTACATTAAATAATCGACATAGATGATGCGCCGAAATGAGCAAATGTTAATGAATGAAACTCTAGCACTAGTAAGAGTGATGGAGGGGGAAACGAATCAGTTGTAGGAGCATTCCAAACACTAGAAGATGCGCTAAAAGTCCATATTATAGATTTCTAAGGAAAATGAAGTGACCAATTGATGTTAACCGAATTACCGATAATAACGAGTTATCGTGCGGGCATTGGAACGGCTACAAAGCTTGTACGGAAGAAAGAATCGTTCTCCCTTAGGTTGGGAAAGAGTTGGTAAGCGGAGGATAGTTGGACCATCATTAAGTCAAAAGACTAAAGACATTCCTAGAAATTATCAGAACCCGGCTAGTGGCAGCCCAGGATAAACAATAGAGATATATGGACCAAAACTATAAAGACAGGAAGTACGAAGTAACAGACCAAGTATTGTTGAAAGTGCCTCCCGGGGAGGGAGTGATGAGATTCGAAAGAATAGAGAATACGAAGTAAGGATTTCAGTGTTGTTGAAGGCATCTCCATGGAAGGGAGTAATGAGGTTTGGAAAGAAAGGGAAGTTGAGTTCCAAATTCATAGGACCCTTTAAAATTTTGAGGAGAATAGAACCTCTAGCTTACGAGCTCACCTTGCCTCCTAATCTGTAACAAGTACATGACGTGTTCCACGTGTCAATGTTAAGGAAATACCATGCCGATGTGCGACATGTGATAGAGTACGAGCAGGTAGATTTACAACCGGACTTGACCTACGTTGAGCAACCGGTGAGAGTAATGGATCAAAAAAGAACAAGTGATGAGGAACAAGACCGTGAAGCTGGTTAGAATCTTATGGAGAAATCAAAATGTTGAAGAGTCAACTTGGGAACTAGAAGACGCAGTGAGGAATAGATATCCCCACCTATTTTCTAATAGATTCCGGGACAGAATCCTTGTTAGAGGGGAAGACTGTAATAACTCGAATTTTTGAGACTTTGTAAAAACGTTTAATGAATAGTAATCCTGACAGACGGGGGAAAACTTTTTAGTCCACAGTATGTTGTTCATGGGAAAATGAGTTTCGAAGTTGATATTATGATTATACGTACCAAATGAGTGTATGTAAACGCTATTAGTTTTCGAAGAAAATGAACTTTGAAAAATGACCATATTTACGAATCATCGAGGATTACGGGAATCACAATATAATTACGAATTTAAAACCCTAAGGATTTATATCCAAGGATGATACTTCAAAACATAATTAATAAATATGAAAGGATTTACGCCGTGAACCGTTTACGAGAAATTATTACGAAAACGTTTAAGCGACGGAACAAACGTGTAAACGATTAAATAAACATATCATACTAACTAACCATGGTAGAAAAGTAACCATGGTTACTTTATCAAATAGTAATCTAAGGTTATAAGAATGATCATCTAAGGCTAGAAAATAGTAAGCTAAAGGCTAAACTACTAGCTTAGCTTGTAATCTAGTAAGGCTAGCAAGATTTATCCAAGGATTTGCCAACATAAATCTATTCTGGGTTATATACTAGAGAATATACAAGCATATATCACAAACATTATTCAAGAAGCAAGCAAGAAGCTCACAAAATCTCTCTCTCTCTGTCTCTCCAAAAATGCAATGCTGATTTTCAAGAACACCATGGAAAGAAAAATTCATATCTCATGATCTACTCTTTCAAAAATCACCAAATTTTTACCAAAATTCTTTCATATCATGGGTAAGTTACGCACCTAAATTCATGCCCATCCATGAAGTTCTCAATTTTATAAAAATGTTTGAAGTTGAGGGTGAATAGTAACTCCGAAAATCACTAACTTGTTTTCTTGATTTTTCATGAAAGTTTAAGGCTCCTAAAGCTAGACCAAGGCTTCATAAAGGATATTAGGACTTTATTAAGTATTAACAAGCTTCAAGGAAGGTATAAACATTCATCCAAAATTTGTTTAAGTTTTAAGTTTCAAGAAAAGTAAGGATCGTGGATATAAGTATGGTTTTGATGATTGATTTGATATTAACTTGATCTTTAGTTAATTAGTTTTAAGGTTAATGATTGTTGCCTCAAGAACATAATGTTCTTGAGAGTAGTTAGTGTTGAGATGATGATTTGATGATTGTTGATGGTTGTATATTAATTTAAGAGGTAAACGAAACTCGACTTTATTATGATAGACAATGTTATAAGGATCGTTTAGGAGCTTGAATCGCTTGATTTCGATTTACAGATCAAACTTTATGGCCGCTTTAGTAAAAGGGATTTACGCGACAAAACTGCTACAAATTATGAACTTTGTAAATATAAATGATTGACTTAAAAATATTTAAAAATCATGAAATTTTTACATAGAGTAATAAATAGAGTTTATTATCTTCCATAAAATTTTTAAGTAAAAATGTTGATTTTCAATTTTATAAAAAATGTCGGAGCCGGGGTCGCGCGGAGTACGAATGTCAAAAATAATCTCATGTTAGGAAACTGCCACTTCGGGATTTTCACCCCTATTACCAGAAAACCATTTTCCGTAGTAGCAGGGTCCTGGGAAAGGATCAGAATTGATGTGTTCTAAATTTTTTCTAGATCACGCACGCGAAAACGGTGCGTCAATTGAGTTAACGGTTTGAGAGATATAAACGTTTTAGTGAAAGCGGTTTGAATAGTAAAACTCCGTAGTTGACCGAACTTTTGAAATGCTTTTCACCTAATTAAATTCATTTTATCAAAATGAAACTTTTAGGATAAATATTACAAGCACTCAAGAAGCTCCTCTAGGTGATTTCGTATTAAAATATTAATTGTACGATTTATTAAAAATAATAGAGTGTGAGTCACATAATAGTAATATTCGGTAAAGTCAAATCTAGAAGACCACTTTGACCGTCCGTTTCGACCAAGGATTGATACTTATTTCGAGTCGGTCGAATATTGAAAATTATGAAGTATTAGACTTATTAGAAATATAAGTTGGTGATGAGAGTAGGAATACTGATTAAGATTATGATGTTTGTTGATTAGAAAACCCGGAATTAGAGGAAGTCGGGAAACGTATCTTGGACCGAGAGTCGGTCGTTATGTATATTATAGACCGAGAGTTGGTCGGTATGTATATTATAGTAAAAACCCGGGAATCATCTTGGTGATGTTTTGGACAATCAAAAGTCTGCACTTATTTTATTCCAAGGGACTTGATTTCCACTTGCGAAACATTAAATACCTCGAACTTTTATTGAAACGATTTCCAAAGATCGTATTCCCTCAACTAGATTTAATTTCTCGAATAATGGATATTATTTCATTGTTCATTTATTATAGGAGAAGTATTCTCCAACAATTATTTATTTTAAACTCGATTTATTATTAAAGATTACTTTAATTTACTTAAACATAAATTAGTTGAGGAATATTATTTCAAATATTCTTTTAAAGTATAATTATTCGAGGTTTAATTATTTAACAATTAATATTTAATTATTAATTATTTATTAAATGATTTATTATGATTTAAAGATCATAAAACCTGATTTAAAATACTTTCTGATTTTCGGAAAATCATTCCAATAATTTTAGATTGCCGGAGAATATTATCTCGACTTATTTTAAATATTTTGAATATAGTTTCAAAAGAAACTCCCCCTTATTTACTTATCTGTTGACAACGGTCAACTCACATCCTTAGTACTTCCTCCGAAAACTTTCGGAAGTACATATATATATATGTATATAATGAGGTAAAGTTGTCCCTATCAACAAGAAAAATGCTTGGGGAACTTCGATACAGTTTGATGATTCCAAGTATATGATAGGATTCTTAAAAGGATAAGGAGGGATAGAGATCCAGTACCTCGTGGACTGGGGAGACTGCCATATTTATTTTCCATATGAGAAGGTACCAGGTGTACTGAAGGACATACGAAGTATGCAAAATATACCCGGGTGGAATGGTGAAGCATATAAAGCCCGAATGCGGCTTGGCTGACAACCAGGATGTTAGGAAGTCGCCCCTCTACATGTAGAAAAGGTTACTGTTACCGTTATATGACTGATCATCATATCTCGGGGGCTCCAGTGAATGTCCTAAATTCTTCCAATTGGAATTTTGATGCAATACCGTAACCCAAGCCTAGGTGTTGGGTTTACAATTAAGGTATTTGCAGGATAATAAATCCACTAAAGAATTGTTTTCGAAAGAAGGTGTGTATCGCCAATAAAACTACTTTGAGTAAATACATATCCTTATACAGATTAATATAATTTCTTTAACAGTCTTTTCATTCTGTTAATTATTATGGCTGAGCATTATTGCTCACTCTTGCTTTCTTTTAAATATCACAACACAACATATTACCAGTATGCCGGCGTGATACTTAGTCATTTGAAATCGTGGGGATAATCCTTTACAACTTTGTCTCAGGTGGACCAGAGTATCCAGATAGGTATAAAATATTAGTAGTAATTATTGTAACTTCATGTAGAGGTTACGAATAATTGCTTAAGATCCTTTAAAGTACAGTTGAGTGTAATAAAAGAAGATTGCATCTTGTACATCATTTTTAAGGCTATAACTTGTGTTTGTGTGCGTGAGATCTTGTGATAAGTGCATGATTGTTATTAGCAAATCTTGCGATATATTGGAGCATGTGATATGGTATATATACATGTCTGTTTCGTAATCTTGATATCTAATTGTTGATTCAATTGCTTATAATTGCATAATACCTATGCTAGAGATAAGCAGTAGTTGCATATACCCTTAGTATAGGGGACCTAGAGGTGAACATTTTCTAAACCGGGAGTCGATGTTCCCGAGTATAATATATATATTTATATATATAGATATAATTTTAAAAACTATTAATCGAATAAGGTTTATTCGATAACTTTATTTTATTTAATGAATATTATTTTGAATATTCATTCGAGGACTTATGACTCCCCTTATTTTATTTAATGAATATTATTTTTGAATATTCCTTCGAGGACTTATGACTCCGCTTATTTTATTTAATGAATATTATTTTTGAATATTCATTCGAGGACTTATGACTCCGCTTATTTTATTAAATAATATTTTTTATTTTATTAAAGAATAATGTTTCGATAATCAAACTTATTTTCGATTATTCAAATAAAGATCGTACTTTCGTATAAGTATATCTTTGGTTATTTATTATTCATTTCAAGTATGAGTTGTAAAACCTATACTTCAATTATTTTTATAAGGATTATCCTTTATGGGAATACAATTTAAGTAATAATATTCAGATATTTTCTCCAACATATCGGGACTGATTTATTTTATTAAATCAGCGTTACTCTAAATATTCTTTAAAATGTTTTCGAGTCTTCAAAATGATTTTTAAAAGTTAGAGCGGATCCCAAAACTCATTTTTAGATTTAAGATCTTCCTTTCGAAGGGGATTTAAATACTCGCTCAAAACCTGAGGGATCCGGCTCTGTGGTGTATTTTATATTCGCAACGAGGTTGCTGTTTTAATAAATGAATTGATTACTTACCCAACATTCGGGAAGTAAGTCCATCTATTTGAGTCGGCATAAGCAACATGGGCTCAGTGGGCGTCCATGAAAGTGTAAGTGGCTCAGTGGGAGTCCATCAAATACGTAAGTGGCTGAGTGGCAGTCCACCATAAGGTCCTAATGCGGACAGGGTGATGACCAGTGGGGGATTCATCCATCTACTAGTAGAAAAGGTTACTTATTGGTATCTTTGCCTGATCAGCAAGATATCAGGTTTATGCCAAGGTTTTCTCCTTTCCAAATTCATTGGATATTACAACTCTGTTTATAATTTTCATAACAGAGGTTTTCAAGGAGTGTATGAAATGTATATATATAGGTGTATATATATCAGGATTTAATGAAGTATCTCGTAACTTCATTATTTATAATGATATTTCAAGGATTGAATCTATTCAAATCTTATCTCGTAGTCTCATCTATGTGATGAACTTTTGAAATGGATTATACCTTGAACGGTGGTAGTTCAAGTAGTATTCGGAAAAGATATAAGTATATTGGAGTCTCTTGTAACTTCATCTTTTTAACTTATATCTGGTTAATGATTATCTTATGCATGACAAAGATTTTCAGAAAAACGTTGAGACAAGGTTAGATTTATGAGATCACCTTGCAACGATATTTTTATACAGTTATAAACTGGAACTCTGTGTACATTATACATGTCAGAGGATTTCAAAGATTTTGAGTAGTATATATGTATATATATACTGAATATTTTGTGACTTGTCGCATTAAGATATCAACTTGGTTCAATTCTTCTTAACCAAGACTTTCATGAGTACTATGAGAATGCTCATATATTGTTAATTATTATACATATTATTTTGGTGGGCTTGTTGCTCACCTTGCTTTCTTCTTTCATCACACAACAACAGATAGACAAGATGAACAGGACCAAGCTCCCAATTCGTGAGCGGATAGGAAGCATTCCCCAGTTTCCTGTAGGCGTTGATGTCGTTGTAGCTGAGGTAGGATCTACCAAAAGGCTAGGCTTTCAACTTTTGATGTAGCAGACTTATGTATATTTATGAATTGTAATAATGGCAAAGAATATGTAAATTATTCAGAAACCCTTTCTAAGGTGAAATGGTTTATAATTGTGGAATAAAATGACTTGTGTTATTTTGGTATTCATCTCTGAGACTATAACTTGTGGTGTGTGTGTGTATATTGTGGGGTCACAGTACGCAGTAGTTGGTTGACTGTTAAGATTAAGCATGGATAAGGGAAATGGAACTCGTAACAACCCGAATCCCCGACCCCGGATTTGGGGGTGTTACAGAAATGGTATCAGAGCCATGCGTTATAAACCTCAGAGATGATGTGGCGTTAAGATAATAAGTTCACTAATATAATAAGAACTCTTGCCAAGTTCATAGTCGGGCTACCTAACGTAGTACAGACAGTTAAAACCCTTATGGGAACCCTTATAAATATCGTGATAGAAGCGTAGTTCGTTATCGTATATGGTAGTGGGACTCCGAACCCTGAGGTTGAGGAGCAACAACGCGATGATGTTTTATTACTTATTGGAGATCAGATTGTGGATCTGATAGAACGTCCTAACGAGGGACCGAATGACGTTCATATTGAGGATGTAGCGGTTGATGATGTTGTCCTAGAAGGGATTGTTGCTGAGTAAGATCCCGTGGAGGATCCTGACAAGAATGAATAAAGGACCACTGAGGAATTGATGACCATGGTTAGGGCAACTACCAGAGGTAGGATTGGTCGGTCACTATCGGAGGTTCGTTCAAGTTTATAAAGATAGTAGCCCCTTTAACGCGGCTTACTCGTAAGACTGAGAAGTTCGAATGGACAGAGAAATGCGAGAACATCTTTTAAGAACTAAAGAAAAGGTTGGTGACGGCCCCTATGGTGGCGTTGCCGGATGGAAAAAGGAGATTTCGTGATGTGTAGTGACGCTTCACATAAGGAATTTGGGTGCTTCTTATACAGCACAACAAGGTAATCGCGTACGCGTCAAAACAATTAAGGGAATATAAAATTCGATATCCCCACCCATGAGCTTGGGCTCGTGGCAATAGTTTTTCCCTAAAGATTGGAGGCACTACTTGTATGGAGAGAAGTGCGAGATTTACACAAGCCATAAGTGCTCTAGTGCATTTTCACGCAGAAAGAGCTCAACATGCGCCAGAGGAGGTGGTTAGAGTTAATCAAGGATTACGATTATGAGATTCTTTATCATCCAGGGAAAGCCAAAATGGTGGCTAATGCCCTTAGTATAAAGGAGAGACTCAAGATGAAAATTTCTTTGGGAGAGTTGATAAGAGATTTTGAGAATATGGAAATAGAAGTGAAGGTAACCGGAGCCGGTACCGAAACGCTATTTGAGATTGTAATACAGCCCGAATTATCGAAAAAGATCATATTGTGCCAAGAAAAAGTGATGATTGAAGGCAGAGAGTCAATGACTGGAGAAGAGATTAATACCAAGAAAGATGATAAGGGAATAACGAGGTATTCTTACAGAATTTGGGTTCCAAACGTTTAAGAGCTTAAGGACTGGATCTTAGATAAAATCCATAGCTCGAGGAATAAGATTTAGGGCAAACCCCGAATGTGATAGTCAGGGAGTTTGCCATTAAGAAAGAAGGAGCCCATAACATAATGAAGTGGCAAACAAGGATTTTAACGTATAAGATGACCCTAAGTATGGGAGAAGGATGAAACATTTCATACTAAGGAAACAGAAAGTCGAGTAAGGAAAGGAGACCCGGGACGGTACTCCTATACGGCAATTTTTATGGACCTGTCTAAAGGGAACTTAGACTATTATCCTCAACCACCACCCTGAGGAGACAGTGCAGTTTGAAATTCTTTCAGGACCTTTAAGTCACTAAGCTCTCAGAGTTTCAAGGAACAAGCGAACCCAGTAGAGGCGAGAGCCTGGCTAAAGGAAATATAGGAATCATTTGAGATTCTAAATGATGGAGGAATCACAAAAGACTGTTTTTGTCACTTACCCTCCTAAGAGAGAGGCCACCCGCTGGTGAAAGACCAAGAAAGGCACGGATCCAGAGGTTAGAATAAACTGATTAAAGTTCAATCAATTGTTTTCGGGAAAGTAATTCCCAAGGTCATGGAGATAGTATAAAAGCTTTAGAGCCAGAACAAAGGCGGACGAGTATGATGAATTATGAAGCTAAGTTGTAAAAGTTGTCAAGATTCGTTCTGATGACAAGAATCCCAGAACGACGTGATGTTTGAAGTCAATGAGTAGTGGGTTCATGAAATGATTATAATAGAAAAGAAAATAAAAAGAAACTGAAGTGGAAAGGAAAATAAAGGAAATAGAGTGGAGAAGTGAAAAGGGAGTTAGGTATGGGAAATCCTAAGAAACCCTTGCAATAAATATAGAGAAGTGTGTCATCATCAGCGCGATGGTGACTGATCATGAGATAAATTCAATAAAGGCGTAAGCGATACGTATAATTAATCCCCTTTAAGTTGAGAGTATTCGATGAAACTTTGAGATAGATCGATGGATTGATAAGGAAACACGAATGGACTGAGGAGAAACGATAATAAGAAATTAGGAAAATGGGATGAAAGAAGTGACCTTCAAGAATGTGAAGTGTAAGACCGGTGGCATGATACCCAGAAAGGGAGATGCCAGGTATGAAAGATATCCCAACATTGAGATGACTGTTGAGATAAACAACAAAAGTAAATGAGGAATTATTAACAAGAAGTTCACGTTGAATATGACCAATATCTTCCAGAACATCCCTATTGTCATTACCAAATTAGGAAAGAAAAGCGGGTAACCATTGTTATCTTTTGAAGGCCATATGGGTTCAACTCAGTTTGAATAAGGATGCTATCGTGAAATTGGTATAGACTATCGAGGTGGGAATGATTGAATAAGATAATCTATCAAGGATATATGACTTAATTTATCCATGGAAGGATGCAAGTACCTTTTTAAAGGTGGAATTAAGGATATAACTTCGATAACTTGAGATGAACCCTGGGGGAATGCATAAAGGTTGGCATTTCACCCTTAATAGGGACATTATGAGTTTGTGTAGTACGGAATGAAGGACTAAGGAAGAAACAACTTTTAAAGATTAGTGGAGGAAGTTTTCAGAACTTTATAGACAATTGTTCTAGTATTAGTAAATGGTATCTTGATATACCATTTAACTAGGGAGTACATGATAAAGGATTTAAGGATAACCTTAGAGGTTTTACAAGGAGAAGGGTAATATTCAAAGTTCTCAAGAATAGAAATTTTGATAAAGGAAATATGACATAATAATAATAATGCCAAGTGGGGCACGTGTTAGACCATGAGAAAGTATGGATCGAACCTATAAAGGTCGAAATTGTTCATGGCAATTAGGACCTAAGATAAAAGACGTCCTGAGTATGATCGAGAGTCAGTCGTGACAATGTTCACATCTAAAGACCGAGGCAATAACTTATGGAAAAATGGTGATATTTTTTTCCTCACCAAAGCTTAAGGAAGAGCATTTTGACTCAAGCAGTGATTGGAAATGAGGTAGAAAATTAGTTGAAGATCGTTCAAAAGACATTGATTATAAGGAACTATTACTATCAAGAAAGGCCAATGAGGTGGCCGACACTCTAACTGTAAAGAGAAATTATAGGCGCTCATGCCATAGGAATACAATAAGGATGGTTAAAGCCATGAAGGTGGTATAATTGTGTGAAATATTGACATTCCTTCTGATGATTGTGCGATACTCAACCGTAATAGTAGTCTGGTAAAGATTTAATTCATGTTATCGTTGTGAGCGGGCTATCTATCTTAAAAGGTCCTATCTTGAGATAAGCCAGGACCATGTTACGAAAAAACTAAATGAACCTTTGAGCTTCATGTCTCCTAATAAAGACATATGGTTAATAATGGTATTAACTTGCTATCGTTATTTTGATTGAAACTCTTCTGCAATTTTATCTGCTTCATGTCATATGTACGTCAAGTTCAGGAGTGTTCTTCATGAATCATGAATGGTGATCATGTTGCCTCCTTAGAAGAATTCGATACGACAGGTATGGACTCCGTATGGTTAGCTATTAAGATTTCAAGAAAAATAAATGACTACCATAGGTCCGCGATGGACTATAGCAATGCAGAAACGATTCTTTTAATAATGAGTTATCATGAGAGTTGTATTATAGTGAATGTTAAGATTGAGTACCACTAATCGGGTCGTGGTGGTGTATAAGTTATCATTGATAGACTAACCAATCGATTATGTACCTATTGAATATTTATTCCTTCTTATCGACAGATAGTCGTATTACTATAACGAGGAAGGTTGTGAGGCAAACGTAGAATTTTAATAACGATGATGTCTAGAATAAAATTCCAGATTCGATTTTTGATGTCGAGGGAGATTCAATGGTGATTGTGTATAAGCTCGAGCAAGAGCATGGGTCCATAGAATGACGGACAGAATAAAAAAATATTTAGGCATGTGAAATGCGATGCTATTATACTTGATGTTGATTTGTATACATATATGTTTTGTTCTCCTATGATAAACCTCTATAGTTCAGAGGTAGATTCCAAGCCAGATATTTTGTGGCAGTATATTTTTTATATATATATACAATTCTCTTCAATTCGTTCTTTTCTCTCCTTTTCATTTTGTATAAGCTGAGAAGAACAACCCTTCCAGAAGGGGAGGTATTGCCGAATGACTATCTATCTGTGTGATAGAAGCCTAGCAGGATACCACATATTGTTTAATTGCTTGTCAGGTACTAAAGGCTGGCCACCTTCTGTACTAACTATGCAATAGAACAAGTGTTCATGATCATAGTGATCTCTCAATAAATTCTTTACTTCTATATGATGGATCAAGATTTCGAAGATAGAAGCAGCTAGAAAGGAAGTAGTATCAGTGCGGTAGTATTCCGAATCTAACGCGTTCGTGATACTAAGGTTGACGCGTTTATTAAAAGGTCATAGAACGTTAACAAGCAGAAATGTAACCAGTATAGTATTATGTATGGAAGATAGTAACGAATACGGACTGGAAAAGAGTGGGTATTGAGAAGCAAAAGCTATAGCGCTAGAAGCTATGATGAGAGTCTATACGATAGACTTGAAAGAATTTGGAATGATCACTTAGCACGTATCGAGTTTTCTACCGATAATAGGTTTTATGTCAGTATCAGGATGACGCCTTATGAGGCCCTTTAGGGAAGACAATGTCGATCTCCCTTGTATCAGAATGAAGTTGGAGAGCGCAAGATGCTCGGACGTGAAGTGGTCCAAAGGACCAAAGATATAGTGTATCTAATCAGAGGATGGCTGGTAGCAACCCCGGGATGGACAAAAGAAGTATGCTGATTTGACTTGAAAGGACAAAGAGTATGAAATAGGGGATGTAGTGCTGTTCAAGGTATCCTCTTGGAAAGCCTTGGAAATGATGTAGTGCTGTTAAAGGTATCCTCTTGGAAAGTCTTGGAAAGGATTGATGAGGTTCGGAAAGAAGGGAAAGCTAAGCCCAAGATACATTGTACCAATTGAGATTTTAAGACGTAATGGGAAGTTATCAAATGAACTAGCCCTACCCCGAACCCGCAGTAAGTTCATAACGTGTTCCATGTATCAATGTTAAGGAAGTGTAATCCGGATGCCAGACAAATAGGGGCATATGAGCGCATAGACATGCAACCAGAAGTAACCTATATGGAGCAACCAGGAAGGGTTATAGATCGAAAAGGAACAATTATTTAGGAGCAGGGTTATCAAACTAGTCAGAGTGTGGTGGTAGAACCACAATGTTGGAAAATTGACTTGAGAGTTAGAAGACACAATGCTAGAAAAGTATCCCTATTCATTTTCTATCTGATTCCGGGACGGAATCCTTTTAAGGAGGGGAGACTGTAATAACCCCAAAAATTTTGAACTTTTTGTAACCCTTATTAATAGAGATTTTGCTGATTATGCTGAATAAGAAAACTTTTCATGCCACACTTTGTAGGGGTTCTTTTATTGATATTCTGAGATCTTATTAGTACTCTATATGGTATATAAGTGTATGTAAAGATCGTCAGAATCCAAATTCGAACACTTTGATTTTTCCCGAAAATCCACCAGATACAGAAAGAATTGAGTATAAGGTAACATGATTAAAAGGATTTTAATTCAAGGATTATAAGAGAGGATCATAAAAGGAATATAAAATATTGAGAAAGGTTTAGGGGAACCCAAGTAATAAGATCCCGGGTATGATCCCTCAAACGATAAACGAGAACGAAAGTTAAGCGAACCGTATAACAGATCAGTGGTCATTAGCCAAGTAATTAGGAGTTAATCAAAGAGTTAGTGGAGGATGATGTCATTACACCAACAAGAGGAAGACAAGTGTAACAAGATGACATAAGTGGATGACATAAGCATGACAATATGGGAATGAATTGTTGGTTGATTGTAAGCCACACAATTTTTACCATAGTAATAATTTAATTAACAACAAAACAAAGCAACCAAGCCAAAACAAATCAAAACACAAAACACAAGTTGACTTTCATTTTCCAACAAGAAGCTCTCGGCTTCATCTCTTTTTCAAGAAGAAAAAATCCAAATTCAAGTTCCAAGCTTTGATAATTAGTGAGGTAATTATCCAAGGTTCCTTAAGCATAGATATAGATATCCTATGAATCTAAGCTTCCATTTCCTTCACAATCTCTTCCAATAATTCATGGAAGAAGAGAGTGAATAGTGTTTTCAAGATCTTAAAAATTTTGATCTTGTGTTTTTGTTTAGATATAGCTTTGGTAAGGATTTTCAAGTGTGATTCCAAGCTCCTTAGTTACTTTTACTCACCAAGGAAGGTATAATCTCATACCCTAGCCCTACTTTTGTATATTTAGAGTTTTTATGATTGATATGTTTCATGAGAAGCATGATTCTTGTATACTTAGAGTGTGGTTGGATTTGTAATAAGTTTGAAGTTGTAAATCTTGATTATTGGTTAATGAACTTAAGTATAGCTTTTAGTTCATGATTGAGAGTAGTATAAATTGGAAATCTTGAAATGTTGGGGCTGTTGTATTAAATTATGGATGGATTTTTGTTGTAGTAATGATTGTGGGTTGATTGTGGATTGATTTGGAGTGGTATAAATTTGGTAATCGCGTAAACATAGCCGTCATAATGCCCGATTTACCTTAAACTGTGTTTGTTCTTAACTTCAGGACCCGTGAACTCACTGTTAGGATTTGACCATTGCCATGATTAGATAGTTCATGTTATGAGCTTCATTTTGATATGTGGTACGCTTGAATCCGATGTACGGTTTAGGAGAAACGATCGTTTTAAGTAACGGCGTTTCGCGAACGAACCATTACCCCTCGCCTTACTTTAAAACCTTGATTAAGGCCCTTAAATGACTAATTGGAGTATGAAACAATTATGTAAAGTGAATTACGCAGTTGGTAGAGTACTCGCAAAAGAATCGTCTTAAAATTCTTAATGGTTAATTTATTAAAAATGGTAGAGCCGAGGGTACTCGAACGACTTATGTGATTCGTTAAGCATAGGAGTAACCATAAGCGAACGTTAGGGTTCAATTGGTTAAAGTCTAGTTTCTTAAACGACCGGGGTTTAATTCCGACTTATGTTGTTGTTCATAGGTTATCAGACCCACTCTAAGCTTAAGTCTATCCGGGAGCACTCAGGCAAGTTTTCTACCCGTTATACTGTTGTTGTGATGTATATATGTATATGCATTATCTTGTGATAAGTGCATGATTGTTATCAGCAAATCTTGCGATATATTGGAGCATGTGATATGGTATATATGCATGTCTGTTTCGTAATCTTGATATCTAATTGTTGATTCAATTGCTTATAATTGCATAATACCTATGCTAGAGATAAGCAGTAGTTGTGTATACCCTTAGTATAGGGGACCCAGAGGTGAACATTTTCTAAATCGGGAGTCGATGTTCCCGAGTATAATATATATATATATATATATATATATATATATATATATATTGTTAGTCCCTTAACAATATAGCATGAATTACAGAAGGGGGGTTGAATGAAATTCTTTATCTTTTTCTTGAAATAAAAATGTTCAACTCGATTATAGATTTGTCTGTTTTGATTAGCACAATGCGGAATATAAACTTTAATGAATCAAAACAAGAGTAATTAAATACAAGAGTCTTTAAAAACTTTCTGGTGGATTTAAACAATTCCACCAGAGATATATATTAATATATCGAGAGAACTCTGTGTGCAGAAATGCTCACAGCTGCTTTTACAAGATAGAACAACTAAGAACACAGGAAATGCTAAAGATAGTGCTTACAAAGATTTCTCTGTGTTTGTTTCTAAGCTCACTTAGTTTTCTTAGTTATCTTTTATTTGCTACTCTCTTGGTTTATATATATTACCAAGATTACAAAGTAAAAAGAACTGAATAAATATAAAATCTAACAGTCTTGATCTTTGCTGCTTTTCGTCCTCTATGACCCAGTTAATAGGCTTCCACAGTGTTTGTATCCAATCTCGACGACTGTGTGTCAGCTTTCACTGTTCAACTGATGTTTGAATCTTGATATTAACATCCGTCGACTTTCAGATCATCCGTCGATGACTTACTTGATCATCCGTCGACTGCTATTTTGAACATCCGTTAAAAGTCATTTGATCATCCGTCGAAGCTTTGTTAAGCATCCGTTGATAGCTATTTTGGCACTTGACTTTATTTCACTTATACAGAATTATAAGACATTGCTTATGTACAGTTAATCAACCTATTCTGCATATCTAGTTAAAGTCAACATGACTTATATGCTACTACAGATTCTATACAAAGGTGCATACAACACTGTGCTACAAACTTATCATTATATAAGCTACTCACTCGATGGATAATAAATTACTCATCCGTCGGTACTCAAACTGAGTTATCCGTCGGGACTATAATTCTTATCCGTCGAGTGCTACATTATTTCACTAAGTAGAATCTACTTAGATGTTTTGTTTAGGTAATCATCAAGTTCACAACATATTCACAACAATCTCCCCCAATTTATGTCTACTGGAATTGTAACCATAAATTTAGAGACACTTGATGATAACAAAACATCCTAAACATATATATTTAAAGATAAGTAGATAAAACTGAAAGTGCTTCAATTTAAACAAGGTATACAAGATTTGGCTCACAGTCAATTCAAGATGCTCCTCTAGCCTGAGCAGATTTTTCTAGTTTCTTGAAGGTCTGGATCTTCTTCCAAGCTTTCTGTTGTTTTCTTTAATTTGTTCTGGAGCTGTCTGTGGAATTCTAATTCATCAGATTCTGAGAGATCTAACATTTCTTGCATTTCCAAAAGAGTCTCATTGCTAGAGATACTTAATTGGTCTTCTAGTCTGAAGAATCTTCTCACACCCTTGTCATCCATGAATTCCATCAGCCAGTAGGGCCTTAGATGCACTCTTCTCCCTGTGTATGGGATGATAAGAGTTTTGGGTAGTGCATCTTTGGCTCTAACACTCCTTAGCTCTTCAATCTTCTTCAATACTAATCTTCTTGCAGTTACATTAAACCCAAAGTTTTTCTTGAAGGATGAATAGACTTTGATCAACACAGCTTGGCTTTCTTGAAGTATCCTGTGAAGAGGCCACTGAATCTCCCTTCCTCTTTTGTACTTGAATACCAACCTTTCAGGTAGGTTTCTGTATGCATCAATTGCCCTTACCTCATCCAGCTCCTCCAGATAAAGGTTTAGGTCTGAAAATTCCTTGATGTCACACAAGTACAAGTAGTCTCCCTTGTTGATCTTGGGTTGAGCTTTGACTACTGCCTTGGATTTGAGAGGTGACAGCTTCACTTTCTTGACTGCCCTTGATTTTGTCCTTCTTGGCTTGGTGAGAATTGGCAAGTTGAAGTCAGGAATTGGTAATTTATCCCACTCTATTGGCTCATCCTTTGGCACAATCAGCTCTCCATGTATGTTCCTGTAGGGGTGTACCACCCTTATGTCTTCAAATACCACAGAGGGCTTTGATGCTTGAGTTTCAGCTTTAGTGGATTCCATTGGAAATTGATCTTCCAATTCCTTGTTAACAATATCCAACTTTCTTTTTGTTCTTTTAGCCAATTCTTTCTTTCTTGGAGATTTCTTATGTTCTTCAATCTTCTTCTTTGATCCAGTAGCTTAAGTTGGTTGAGAGGGAATTTGTTGAGAAGAGTTCACAGCCTGTAGCTTGGTCAAGATAGCAAACTGTTCTTTCTTTTGTTTAGACTTCTTTGCATCTAGAGCAGCTTGCCTCTTTTCCTGCTTCAATCTGGCTTTTTCTTCTTCCTTTGCTTGAGCAAATTGTGGATGTCCAGCTACCACACAAATTTCCTTCCCATTTCTGAATATCTTTGCAATTCTCTCTCTTGAGGCTGAATCAGCTGGATCTTTGTAGAGAAGAATAGATCTTGACAGAAGCTTCTTTTCATCAGGCTTGGGTGTCTCATACACAGTATCCATAGGGTTCTTCAAAGATGACTTTGTATAGTTTTCCCTTGGTTTAAGAATCATCTCAGCCTTTGTAGTCTTGATGTAGGAAGATTGTCCTTTCTCCAGATAGTTCATGCTCATCTCATTCACATTGATTGGCTTGACATGAGAGTGATGGATTGCTGACTGATCTGGTTCCTTGACTAATTGAAACATTCTTTATATTTCCTCATCAATCTTTTTCCAGTTGATCAGAGTCAACTCTTCTTTATCAGCATCTTTCAAACTTGCCGTTGCTGCATTTATAAGATCTATACCATCTGCAACTGGTGGCTTGGAGATAGTAATTGAAGGTACAATTACTTTGCTGATTGGAACTACAATGTTCTCCCCCTTAGTTGGTCCTTTCTCCCCCTTACTTGATTCTCTCTCCCCCTTTTTGTTATCATCAAGTGAAGGAGTTAGGCCTTGTGCTTTAGCCAGTTGCATGAGAAGATTTGTCTGAGTCTGTTGATTTTGAAGAAGTAGGGCCACTGAATTCTCAATAACTTGAACTCTGGTCTCCAGCTTGGATATCTTCTTTTCAGAATCTGATTCTCTTCTCAACCTTTGTAATAAATCATGCATGGTACCATATGGCATTAGTGAATCCAGTTTCTCAGAGTTGTATGTCTTTAAGTCAGCTATCTCCTTTTTCAATTCATCCACACTGATATTCTGTCTGGAGTGTTGGATCTTCATTAAGTGCAAGGAGTCTAGATGAGCTTTAAGAACAGCCTTGGTACCAGCATCTGAAACTTCTTGAAGGGCTTGCTAAATAGCTGTTACTTGTCTTACTAAAGACACCTCAAATTGTCCTGGTGTAAAGTCCTTTTCCCATGCCCATTCAGGTAAACTTAAAGCAGAACTTTGGCCTTCAGCTCCCCCTAAGTTCATGCTCCCATTCAAAGAACTAGAGTCATCATCATCATAATTTACTCCAAATTCTTCAGATGGCTCTCCAGCTTGAGGAGGCATCCTGTTGACAGCAGCTTTATCTCTTTTAAGAGATTCTGTGGTGTGCACTAAGTGTAAAGTCTGCTCTGCCTCCACATTTCCCTGAGCAGCCAACAGTTGATAGGCTGAAACAGGGTGAGTAAAAGTGTCAGCATCCAAGGAAATGTTATTAATTCCAGCTTTGTAATGTTGCTAAAATTGTCTTTCCTTTTCAGCATCATCCACAATCATTGACTCACTAGCAATGGCTGGCTCCATTCTTATTGCTCCAGTACCTGCTTTTCTCTCATGTTCTCTCTTTTGTTGCATCAGGGTCTCACCCTGGCTCCCCACCCTCACACCCTCACCTTCACCTACTAAGGTGGGACTCCTCTCACTCACTTTTGCCAATCCTGAATGAATGGATTGCTGAGATTCACTCTTTTCCTCTCCTTTTGCCTGGGAGCAACCCAGCCTCTCGCTCAATACACTCTCCTCTCTCAGTCCTAAGAGTGATTGTATTACCACCAAATCTTCTGCACTTGAAATTATTGAAGTTTGAAGTTGTGCAGAGACACTCGACGGATAAATGATATCCGTCGGGTGAGTGGTAAAGCTATCCGACGGATAACTGCTGTTAAGCTTATCCGTCGGGATACAGTCACTACTCGACGGATGAGCAATATCCATCGAGAGAGTAGAAATGAATGAGGTGGGAAGAGAAACTATTGTTGACTCTGTGTTGATTGAAGTTATTTGAGGCACATATGTCACAATAGAATCAGAAAGAATTGGCAAGTGAGCCAACAAATCATCTAAAAGATGATGCTCACTTGTACTAGATTTTGGCTTCCCCAACAGAGTTAAAGAAGGGGAATCAGGAATTGAAGTGTTTATCATGTCCACTTCCAGTGAGTTGGTTGGTGAGTATTGTGTTTCAGTGGCTTCTATCAAGAGAGATTTTGGCTGTGACTCCACATTTATTGGAGCCACATCAATCTGAATTTGAGAAGGTGCAGGGACTGTGTCTTTAGCACCAGTTTGCACTAAGTGTGTGTCCTGTGCATCCCCAGTTGTTTTGGATTTCTTCTTTCTAGTGTAAGTTTGGTGTAGGCTTGTGTCCCTAACCCTCTTGGCCTGTGCTCTTGGATGAGAGCTTTGTTCAATAGCCACATCCTTTGCAGCTAGAAGTGAGCTGCTGTCCTTTTTAAGAACTGCAGTTTGTTGGGAAACTGCAGTGTGGCTAGGCTGGGATTCACTTATCTCTCCAACCTTATCCTTGGGGTTTCTTTGATGTTCACCCATTCCCTCACCTATCTTACCCTCCTTCACACTCCCCTCTTTATGTTTGGTAGAATTTTCAACTGGTACCTTTTGAGAGATACCAGAGGGGGTTTTCTTTGATTTGGATTTAAGAATTGCAGTTGTTTTGGCAGCTTTGGTAGGCAACTATTTGGTCATTGTCACAGTTGCCATAGCTATGCCTGAAGTCAAAGAAATAGAAGGGTTTGGAATAGTTGAGAGTGTAGATGAACTTACCTCACTTACCTGAGGTGCCAGCATTACAGGAAAATAGAACATTGGCACATCCTTGTGATGGTTGGCTCTGTTTAGATCTGCAATGATTCTTCTCTCTTGAACCCAACACGCTAATTTGTTGGTTGGGTTCTCAAGTACAATCTCTTCACAAAGATGGTTAGCCAAAAGCATAAAAAATCTAGCATAGTAAATATTCTTTCCTCTTTTGGCTAAGTCACCTAGTTTGTAACCTAACTCATACACAACCAGATCACTTAAGTTGTAATATTTGTCTGTAACTAGCATATATAGCATGTTAAGCATGGAAATGTTCACAGAATCAAAATTACTGATTTTTCCAGAAAAGACCTTAGTTACTACATCACACAAGTAACTCCATTCCTTCCTAAGACCTAGTCTTCTAATTTCACTTAGTTTTGCAGTAGGAAGTGCATAATGAATGGAATTTAGCATATTTACAATATCAGTGTTAGTGTGTGGTGCAGTAACATTGTCATCAGGAATCTTGAAACATGCTTTTATGACATCACTATTGATACAAAAAACATTACCTTTGATGGTCAGAGTGATGGTTTTGTCAGTAGAGTTGTAGATTGTTGTTGTCCATATCTCCTCAACAACTTCACAATAAATTGTGGGTGATTCCAGCATAGAAAAACTTAACTTGCAGTTCTTCACGAAGTCCATCATCGTATGATAGTCTTCAGATTGCTGAATCCCCTTATTGACCAAGGCAGTGAAGTTGTTCTTCTCATAGATGAACCCAGTCTGTGACATGATCTTTACTACGGGTGCCATTGTTAGGGAAGAAAAGGTTTGAAGAGAAAGAGGATTTTTGCTTGAGAGAGAATGAAATAAGACAGTTGAATTTGAGAATGATAAAAGAAAATGATTAGAATGAAATAGGCTTTTATACTTTGCTCAAACTCAACGGATAAAAATAATAAAAAGAAATAAATTACCCAATAGAAACTGCCTAAAATTACCGTTTTAAAATAAACTTTAAAAATTCCACCTATTATCCGTCGTGTAATGCTTATAAACTGTAAGTATACTCGATGGATAATGTTCAGGGAATTAACGGTTAAGATTTAGACACTTCGACGGATGAGGATAAAATGTTATCGTCGAGCTTTAAAATATTCCAGAAAAGTAATTGATTTTTATTTACAATTTGTATATCGACGGATGACTCAACCCGATGGATAATGGTCATCCGTCGAGAGACAAATTTTGACTTAGCCAAAATTTCATCCAAGACTAAAAATCAACTAAATTTCTGGCTTCTTTTCAACTTGCAAGAATAATTCAGATAAATTCAAGAGTAATTAAGCATACCTAACTCACTTACCAACCTAGAAAAGGTGGATTCATCCAGTGGCTTGGTAAAAATATCTGCAAGTTGCTTCTCACTTGGAACAAAATGTAACTCTACAGTACCATTCATTACATGTTCCCTTATGAAATGGTACTTGATGTCTATATGCTTTGTCCTTGAATGTTGCACTGGATTTTCAGTGATGGCAATTGCACTTGTGTTGTCACAGAAAATAGGAATCCTTTCAACTTGCAAACCATAGTCTAGCAATTGATTCTTCATCCATAAAATCTGTGCACAGCAACTGCCCGCAGCAATATGTTCAGCTTCAGCTGTAGAAGTAGAAACTGAATTTTGCTTTTTACTGAACCAGGACACAAGCTTGTCTCCTAAAAATTGACAGGTTCCTGTTGTGCTTTTTCTATCTATTCTGCAACCTGCATAATCTGCATCTGAATAACCAGTTAGATCAAAACCAGAATCTCTAGGATACCAAATGCCAAGTTTTGGTGCTCCTTTGAGATATCTGAAAATTCTTTTAATAGCTATCAAATGAGACTCTCTAGGATTATCCTGAAATCTAGCACACAAACATGTAGCAAACATTATATCTGGCTTACTGGCTGTTAAGTACAGAAGTGGGTCAACCATGCCTCTATAACTTGAAATATCTACAGACTTTTCAGTAGTGTTTAGTTCAAACTTAGTTGCAGTGGCCATGGGAGTTTTTGCAGATGTGCAATCCATCAGATCAAACTTCTTTAAAAGATCAAAAATATATTTAGTTTGACTAATGAATATTCCATCACTAACTTGCTTAACTTGTAAACCAAGAAAGTAAGTTAGTTCTCCCATCATACTCATTTCATACTTGCTTTGCATCAATTTGGAATTTTTTTTACAAAGTTTTTCATCTGTAGAGCCAAAAATAATATCATCTACATATATTTGAACAAGTATGCTAGAGTCATTCACATTTCTGGAAAATAAAGTTTTATCTACAGTACCTCTTGTGAAGTGATTTTCCAAAAGGAACTTTGATAAAGTGTCATACCAGGCTCTAGGTGCTTGCTTCAGTCCATAAAGTGCTTTCAATAGATAGTAGACATACTCTGGGAAATTTGGATCTTCAAAGCCAGGAGGTTGACTTACATACACTTCTTCTTCCAAATCTCCATTCAGAAAGGCACTTTTGACATTCATTTGATAGACCTTGAAATTGGCATGGGCTGCATAGGCTAAGAAGATTCTGATGGCTTCAAGTCTTGCAACAGGAGAAAATGTTTCATCAAAATCTATCCCTTCTTGCTGACAATAGCCTTTAGCAACCAATCTTGTTTTGTTCCTTACTACTATGCCATTTTCTTCCATCTTGTTTCTGAATACCCATTTGGTGTCTATTGGATTCTTTCCTTTAGGCTTGGGTACCAGCTTCCATACTTTATTCCTTTCAAATTGGTTTAGCTCCTCCTGCATAGCTAAAATCCAATCAGGATCTAATAAGGCTTCTTCTACCTTCTTTGGTTCTTCCTTAGACAGGAAGCTGCTGTATAGACATTCTTCTTGAGTTGCTCTCCTGGTTTGAACTCTGGAAGAAACATCACCAATAATCAGTTCAAAGGGGTGATCTTTTATCCATTTTCTTGGTTGAGGTAGATTAGCCCTAGATGAAGAGACCTCAATGTTGTCTTGATGTGTGATTGAGTTTTGATTGCTAGAAACTCCCCCTGAGTTTGTGGATCTTTGATTTAAAATTGGGGTGCTTTCTATGGGTGATCTGCCTTGACTTCCTGCTCCTTTTGATAACCTGACGGATGGTGAATTTTGAGTACCGACGGATGAGGCAGGTTGTCTTCCGACGGATAATACAGATTGCCTTCTGACGGATGGAGCATTATGTAACTCGACGGATGTTGAGTTTTGTGCTTCATTTGTAGTAAATTTGTCTGCATTATCCTTAGACACTGTTTCTTGATCACTTTCATCATCACTTTCTTCACTGACCATCTCAACATTGTCGAATTTGAGGCTCTCATGGTAATCTCCATATTTTAGTCCTTCAATCTTTTTATCATCAAACACAACATGTATAGATTCAACAACAATGTTGGTTCTTAGATTGTAGACTCTATATGCTTTACCAACAGCATATCCAACAAAAATTCCTTCATCTGCTTTAGCATCAAACTTCCCATTTTGATCAGTTTGATTTCTCAGAATATAGCATTTACAGCCAAAGACATGAAGAAAGTTCAGAGTTGGCTTCTTGTTCTTGAACAATTGATAAGGTTTCTTGCATTTTGCTTGATTAATCAGAGAGATGTTCTGAGTGTAGCATGCAGTATTGACAGCTTCAGCCCAGAAATATGTTGGTAATTTTGATTCTTCAAGCATTGTCCTTACAGCTTCAATAAGAGATCTATTCTTTCTTTCCACTACTCCATTCTGTTGTGGAGTTCTTGCTGCTGAAAACTCATGCAGGATCCCATTTTCCTCACAGAATGCTCTCAAGACATAGTTCTTGAACTCAGTTCCATTGTCACTCCTGATTCTTCTAACTTTGAAATCAGGATGATTGTTAACTTGCCTTATGTGATTGATGATGATTTCACTAGCTTCATCTTTGGACTTTAGGAAATAGGTCCAAGAGAACTTTGAGAAATCATCTACAATTACTAGGCAAAATCTTTTCTTTGAGATTGACAATACATTGACTGGTCCAAACAAATCCATGTGAAGCAGTTGCAGAGGTTCTTCAATTGCTGAATCAAGTTTCTTCCTGAATGATGCTTTAATTTTCTTTCCTTTTTGGCAGGCATCACACAGTCCATCCTTTGTAAACTTCACCAGATGAATGCCTCTAACTAGCTCTTTCTTTACCAGCTCATTCATGGTCTTGAAGTTCAAATGGGATAGCTTCTTGTGCCATAGCCAACTTTCATCTTGACTTGCTTTACTGAGAAGACAAGTTACATATTCTACTTTATTTTAGTTGAAGTCAGCTAGATACACATTTCCTCTTCTCACACCAGTGAGAACCACTTTGTTGTTTTGATTATTAATCACAACACAGTTTTCTTTGTTGAAGGTTACTGAGTTGCCTTTATCACAAAGCTGGCTGATACTCAACAGATTGTGTTTGAGACCATCCACTAAGGCAACCTCTTCAATGATGACATTATCCTTTGAAATCAAGCCATATCCCACAGTATAACCTTTGTTGTCATCTCCAAAAGTGATACTTGGGCCAGCTCTCTCTTCAAACTCTGTGAGCAGGGTAGAATCACCAGTCATGTGTCTTGAACAACCACTATCCAAGTACCAAAGATTCCTTCTGTTTCCCTGCACACATCAAAATCAAATCAAGTTGATTTTGGTACCCAAGTTTCCTTGGGTCCTGCCTTGTTAGCTTTCTTCTTCTGTTTCTTAGGTTTTAACTCATTTGACTTAGGAATTTCAGATTCTTCCTTAGTCATTTGGGTTGGGCCTTTGAAACCACTAGATGCTACAGAATTATTATGCATGTTATGGCTAACAAAAAATGGCATGCTTGGTGCAAACATGTTATTCCAGTAAGGCATGCTAAATGGCATTTGAGGCATAATGTATGCAGCATAATATGAATTAGGTGCAAATGGCATATTAGCAAACTGTGCATTCATGTTCTGTGTAGACATAGCATTAACAGGCATAGGAGGCATGGCATTCATGTTAGAGAATTGAGGCTGAACAGACATGGGAGTAGGCATGGCAGATTTGCAATTAACAGACAAATGATTTACACTACCACATTTGACACAGATTTTTCAAGGAGCATATTTTTCAGGTGTGTAGTTGTTATGTTTGTTAATCCCTACTTTACCATTTCTATTGTTTTTCCTTTTAGTTTCTGTTTTTACCTCTATCTTCTCAAGTCTGTCACTCAACTGTTTGACAGTCATGTGACCAACATTAGCCTTCTTTCCTTTCTTGTCTTGACTTGACTCCCCTGAAACAAAGTTCTTGGAAACAGACCCATACTTTTCATTTAGCTTGGTTAATTTGGCTTTACTAATGGGTTTGTTCACAGCCGACGGATGAGGATTTTTATCATTCGACGGATAACACATTTTGTTATCCGACGGATAGTCCTCATCATCCGTCGAGTCTACATCTGTTAGCAATCCATCTACCAAAATAGGTTCTAGTTTCTCCTTATTTTTCTTCCAGGCTTCATCACAAAAGGACTCAATTCCTTGAACCTTGGTGATTTGAGCATGAACATCTCTGGATGTTTTCCATGCTTTAATCACCTCCTGTTCACGATCGAGCTGCTTCTTTAAAATTTCTTCCTTTTTCAAGGACTCAGTTAATGTAACACCCCCAGATCCGGGGTTGGGGATCCGGGTCGTCACGAGTTCCATTTCCCTTAATAACACCCAATCTTAATAATTACTCAACTACTCTGTACAGTGACCCCACAATAAACACACACACCACACGTTATAGTCTCAGAGATGAACATCCAAAAATAACCACAAGTCATTTTATTCCACAATTATCTGCCAATACACCTTAAAAGGTTTTCTGAATAAATTTACATTTCTTTGCCATTATTACAATTCATAAATATAAATAAATCTGGTACATCAAAAGTTGAAAGCCTAGCCTATTGGTAGTTCCTACCTCAGCTACGGCGGCATCAATGCTTCTAGAAAACTGCGGAACGTCTCCTAATCGCTTGCGAATCGGGAGCTTGGTTCTGTTCATCTTTTCTATCTGTTGTTGTGTGATGAAAGAAGAAAGCAAGGGTGAGCAGCAAGCCCACCAAAATAATATGTATAATGATTAATAGTATTTGAGCCTTCTCATAGTACTCATGAAAGTCTTGGTCAAAAGAAATGAACCAAGTTTGATATCTTAATGCGATGAAGTCACAAAATATTCAGTATATATACATATATACTTTTCAAAATATTGGAAGTCCTCTTCCATGCATAATACACACAGAGTTCCAGTGTATAACTGTATAAAAATACCGTTGCAAGGTGATCTCATATATCTAACCTTGTCTCAACGTTTTTCTGAAAATCTTTGTCATGCATAAGATAATCATTTACTAGATATAAGTTTAAAAAAAAAAATGAAGTTACAAGATACTCCAATATACTTTATATCCACATACTACTTGAACTACCACCGTTCAAGTTATAATCAGTTTCAAAGTTCATCACCCAGATGAGACTATAAGATAAGACTTGAATAGATTCAATCTTTGAAATATCATTATAAATAATGAAGTTACGAGATACTTCATTAAGTCCTGATATATATATCCATATATATATATATATATATATATATATATATATATCTCATACATTTCCTGAAAATCTCTGTCATGTAAAGTATGAACAGAGTTATAATATCCAATGAATTTTGGAAAGGAAAAGAATTTTGGCATAAACCAGATATCTTGCTGATCAGGCAAAGATACCAATAAGTAACCTTTTCTACTGTAGATGGATGAATTCCTCACCGGTCATCACCCTGGCCGCATTAGGACCTCGCGCTAGACCGTTACCCGGCCACTCACGCGTTGATGGACTGCCACCCAGCCACTTACACTTTGATAGACCGTACCCCGGCCTGTCGCTTATGCCGACTCAATTAGATGGGCTTACTTCCCGAACATTGGGCAAGTAATCAATTCATTTATCAAAACAGCAACCTTGTTGCGAATATAAAATACACCATAGAGCCGGATCCCTCGGGTTTTGAACGAGTATTTAAATCCCCTTTAAAAGGAAGATCTTAAATATAAAAATGAGTTTTGGGATCCGCTCTAACTTTTAAAAATCATTTTGAAGACTCGAAAACACTTTAAAGAGTGTTTGGAGTAATGCTGATTTAATGAAGTAAATCAGTCCCAATATATTTAGAAAATGTCTGAATATTATTATTTAAATAATATTCCCATAAAGAATAATCTTTATACAAATAATTGAAGTAGAAGTTGTAAGACTTATACTTAAAATGAGTATTAAATAACCAAAGATATACTTACATGAAAGTACTATCTTTATTTGAATAATCGAAAATAAGTTTGATTATCGAAACATTATTCTTTAATAAAATACAGAATATATCTCAGCAAATAATCGGAGTCATAGATCCTCAAATGAATATTCAAATAATATTCATTAAATAATATAAACTGAGTCATAAGCCCTCGAATGAATATTCAAATAATATTCAAATAATAAAATAAAAGGAGTCATAAGTCCTCGAATGAATATTCGTAATAATATTCATTAAATAAAATAAAGTTATCGAATAAACCTTATTCGATTAATAGTTTTTAAAAACTATATCAATATATATATATATATATATATAAATATATTATACTCGGGAGCCTCGCCTCCCGGTTTAGAAATATGTTCACCTTTTATCCCCTATACTAAGGGTAAACTCAAATACCGCTTATCTCTAGCATAGGTATTATGCAACTATAAGCATTTGAACCAACAGATATATAAATCAAGAATATGAAACAGGCATGCATATATACCATATCACATGCTACAATATATCGCAAGAATTTGCTAATAACCAATATGCATTTATCGCAAGATCATGCATATACACATATACATCACAACAACAGTTATACGGGTAGAAAACTTGCCTGAGCGACTGGGGGTTACGAATGGCTCGGGACGAGTCTGATAACCTATAAACAACAAGTAAGTTGGAATTAAACCAAAGTCACTTGTAAATCTATACTTTAACTAACTTAGACTCTAACGCTTATTTTGCGCTTACTGATTCTCTTAAGTCACTCGAGTACCCTCGGCTCCACCATTTTTAATAATTTAACCTTTACGAGTTTTAAGGCGATTCCTTCGCGAGTGTCTTACCAACTGCCTAACACACTTACCATAAATGTTTCATACATTAATTAACCCTTTTTGGTCTTTAACCTATGTTTCAAAGTAAGGCGAGGGGAAAAGTTTCGTTCGCGAAACGCCGTTACTTGAAACGGTCGTTTCTCCTAAACCGTGCATCGGAATCGAACGAACTATATATCAAAACGAAGCTCGTAACATGAGCTATCTAAACATGGCAGTGGTCATAATCTAGCAGGGGGTTCTCGGGTCCTAATGTTATGCACAAAAACAGTCCAAAGAAAATCGGACGTTACGACGGCTATGTTTACGCGATTACCAATATTTAAACTACTCCAATTAACCACCAACCAACTCATAACCATCAATACAACAAAACTTCACCGAAACCATACCACATCAGTCCATAATCTCCAAGGTTTTCAACTCAAACAACCACAATCAAGACCTATGAACTATAATCAAGCTTCAATTACCAAAACACTTCCAAATCAAACCAAACTACTAATAATCACAATCCATGCTTCTCATTTCACAAAACCAACCATTAAACTTACTAACAAATAAAGTAAAGTCTAGGGTTTGAAGTTTATACCTTCCTTGGGAGGTGTTAAGTTGCTAGGAAGCCTTAGGGAGCCTCCTACAAGCTTGATCTTTCCAAAGAAATCAAGAACACAAAGTTAGGCTTTGAAGTTTCTAAAAGTCCGATTTAAAGAACTGTAAAAATGAGGGTCTTACCATGATTATTTGGACGAGACTTGTGAACAAGAGTTGTAGGTCATCTCAATACCTTTCCAATGAGCTATAGAACACAATATTGGAGTGAGAAATGAAGGAGATACAGCAGTTTTAGTGTGCTGTTTCTGTTTTGGCCGAGAGCATGAAGAACAATGCCTTGGTTTCTTTTTGATTTTGATGAAAAATGATTTGCTTGGCTTGGTTGGTTTGATTTTTGTGTTTTTTTTAGTAAATTATCTAGTTGCCCTTGATTTTGTGTGGTTAAAAAGTCACCACATCTCCTTCCTTCCCATGTCATGCTTGTGTCATCCTCATGATGTCATCCTCCCCTCCTTGTCCTCTTCTCATTGGTTGGGTGACATCATCCTCTCTAATCCCTTTGATTAACTTCCTAATTGTTTGCCTAATGACCGCTGATCTGTCATACGGTTCGCTTAACTTTCGTTTTCGTTTATCGTTTGAGGGATCATACCCGGGATCTTATTACTTAGGTTCCCTTAACCTTTCTCAATATATTATATTCCTTTTATGATCCTCTCCTATAATCCTTTAATTTAAATCCTTTTTATCCTGTTACCTTTTTCTCAAATCTTTCCGTATCTAGTGTATTTCCGGGAAAAATCAAAGTGTTCGGATTTGGATTCTGACGATCTTTACATACACTTATATCCCATATAAAGTACTAATAAAATCTCAGAATATCCATATCAGAACCCCTACATAGTGTGGCATGAAAAATTTTCTCATTCAGCAAAAACACTATTCATAAGGGTTTCAAAAATTTCCCAAAAATTGGGGTTATTACAGTTAATTCCTCCTTAGCAATTCTACACTCAATTTTTAGTTTCTCAAACGCAACAAACTGAGACTCAAGCACATTATTCCTCTCACTCAAAAACAAGTTGTTTTCTTTGATTTTAGCATTTTCTTTAGTGAGGGACTTAAGTGTAACACGCAAATGATACAATTCTGTAGACATGTCATTTATTGCATCATTACACTCAGCTTTAGATAAATGTGCAAGGTTTGTAGTAATTACCTGATTGCTTGAGGAACTTGTCTCTGTTTCATCAGACTTGGCCATAAGGGCTAGATTGACATAGCTGATCTCCTCATCTTCATCCAAACCATCAGCTGCCCAGTCTTTCTCTTGTGTAATAAAAGCCCTTTCCTTCTGTTTGAGTAGATCAAAGTATTTTTGCTTATAATCCACAGACTCAAATCTGTTCTTACTGGAATCTGACTTTCTACATTCATTTGCAAAATGCCCTGCCAATCCACATTTGAAATACTTGAATTTTGACTTATCCACCATGTTTCTATTTGGCTTGGCAGCTCCAAAGTTCTTCTTGAACTTGAGCTTGGCAAATCTTCTTGAAAGGAATGCTAGGTGCTCATCAATGTCCTCCATGTCATCTTGACTCAAAGAATCTTCACTTTCTGCAGCTAGCCCTTTACCCTTGCTTTCATAGGCCTTTGAAGTTGATTCCACAACTTCCATCTTCACTTCCTTCTCCTTTTCCAGTTCAGCAACTAGTGCAATGGATCCTCCTTTCTTCTTTCCTCTCTCCATTCTTTCATCCTGCTCTATTTCAAGCTCATAGGTCTTCAGAATGCCATACAGTCTCTCCAAAGTAAACTCCTTATAATCTTGTGAGTTCCTCAATGAGACTATCATTGGTTTCCATTCATTTGGAAGAGATCTGAGAAATTTCAGATTGGAGTCTTTAGTCTCATAGACTCTTCCATGTAATTTAAGAGCATTTAGTAGCTTTTGGAATCTACTAAAAATGTCAGTGAGTGACTCACTTTCTTCATTGTGAAAATGCTCATATTGCTGAATCAGGAGCTGCATTTTATTTTCTCTTACTTGCTCAGTACCATCACAGATTATCTGTATTGTGTCCCAAACTTCCTTGGCAGTCTTGCAGTTGATGATGTTATCAAACATATCTGCATCAACACCATTGAACAGAATGTTCATGGCCTTTTTATCTTTCCTGACTTGTTCAAGATCAGGATCAGACCATTCATGCCTTGGCTTTAGAACTGATGGTTCATTTCCTGTTGCAGCTCTCATTGGAACATGAGGACCTCTTTCTATGTAGTCCACATAGGCCTCATCTTGAGAAAGCATATGAAGATGCATCTTTACCTTCCAATGATGGTAATTATCTTTATCCAGAAAAGGAATCTTGACTCCAACATCTTTCTTGTTCATCTTGCTGAATTGTTTTGATCTTTAAACTCTTTGTAGATTAAGAGCTTGCTCTGATACCAATTGTTAGTCCCTTAACAATATAGCAAGAATTACAGAAGGGGGGTTGAATGGAATTCTTTATCTTTTTCTTGAAATAAAAATGTTCAACTCGATTATAGATATATCTGTTTTGATTAGCACAATGCAGAATATAAACTTTAATGAATCAAAACAAGAGTAATTAAATACAAGAGTCTTTAAAAACTTTCTGGTGGATTTAAACAATTCCACCAGAGATATATATTAATATATCGAGAGAACTCTGTGTGCAGAAATGCTCACAGCTGCTTTTACAAGATAGAACAACTAAGAACACAGGAAATGCTAAAGATAGTGCTTACAAAGATTTCTCTATGTTTGTTTCTAAGCTCACTTAGTTTTCTTAGTTATCTTTTATTTGCTACTCTCTTGGTTTATATATATTACCAAGATTACAAAGTCAAAAGAACTGAATAAATATAAAATCTAACAGTCTTGATCTTTGCTGCTTTTCGTCCTCTATGACCCAGTTAATAGGCTTCCACAGTGTTTGTATCCAATCTCGACGGCTGTGTGTCAGCTTTCACTGTTCAACTGATGTTTGAATCTTGATATTAACATCCGTCGACTTTCAGATCATCCGTCGATGACTTACTTGATCATCCGTCGACTGCTATTTTGAACATCCGTTGAAAGTCATTTGATCATCCGTCAAAGCTTTGTTAAGCATCCGTTGATAGCTATTTTGGCACTTGACTTCATTTCACTTATACAGAATTACAAGACATTGCTTATGTACAGTTAATCAACCTATTCTGCATATCTAGTTAAAGTCAACATGACTTATATGCTACTACAGATTCTATACAAAGGTGCATACAACACTGTGCTACAAACTTATCATTATATAAGCTACTCACTCGATGGATAATAAATTACTCATCCGTCGGTACTCAAATTGAGTTATCCGTCGGGACTATAATTCTTATCCGTCGAGTGCTACATTATTTCACTAAGTAGAATCTACTTAGATGTTTTGTTTAGGTAATCATCAAGTTCACAACATATTCACAACATATATAGATATAGTTTTCAAAACTATTAATTGAATAAAGTTTATTCGATAACTTTATTTTATTTAATGAATATTATTTTGAATATTCATTCGAGGACTTATGACTTCGCTTATTTTGTTTAATGAATATTATTTTTGAATATTCCTTCGAGGACTTATGACTCCGCTTATTTTATTTAATGACGAGGACTTATGACTCCACTTATTTTATTAAATAATATTATTTATTTTATTAAAGAATAATGTTTCGATAATCAAACTTATTTTCAATTATTCAAATAAAGATCGTACTTTCGTATAAGTATATCTTTGGTTATTTATTATTCATTTCAAGTATGAGTTGTAAAACTTCTACTTCAATTATTTTTATAAGGATTATCCTTTATGGGAATATTATTTAAGTAATAATATTCAGATATTTTCTCCAACATATCGGGAATGATTTATTTTATTAAATCAGCGTTACTCTAAACATTCTTTAAAATGTTTTCGAGTCTTCAAAATGATTTTTAAAAGTTAGAGCGGATACCAAAACTCATTTTTAGATTTAAGATCTTCCTTTCGAAGGGGATTTAAATACTCGCTCAAAACCCGAGGGATCCGGCTCTGTGGTGTATTTTATATTCGCAACGAGGTTGTTGTTTTGATAAATGAATTGATTACTTACCCAACATTCGGGAAGTAAGTCCATCTATTTGAGTCGGCAAAAGCAACATGGGCTCAATGGGCGTCCATGAAAGTGTAAGTGGCTCAGTGGGATTCCATCAAATGCGTAAGTGGCTGAGTGGCAGTCCAGCATAAGGTCCTAATGCGGATAGGGTGATGACCAGTGGGGGATTCATCCATCTACTAGTAGAAAAGGTTACTTATTGGTATCTTTGCCTGATCAGCAAGATATCAGGTTTATGCCAAGGTTTTCTCCTTTCCAAATTCATTGGATATTACAACTCTGTTTATAATTTTCATAACAGAGGTTTTCAAGGAGTGTATGAAATGTATATATATATAGGTGTATATATATCGGGATTTAATGAAGTATCTCATAACTTCATTATTTATAATGATATTTCAAGGATTGAATCTATTCAAATCTTATCTAGTAGTCTCATCTATGTGATGAACTTTTGAAACGGATTATACCTTGAACGGTGGTAGTTCAAGTAGTATTCGGAAAAAATATAAGTATATTCGAGTATCTTGTAACTTCATCTTTTCAACTTATATCTGGTTAATGATTATCTTATGCATGACAAAGATTTTCAGAAAAACGTTGAGACAAGGTTAGATTTATGAGATCACCTTGCAACGATATTTTTATACAGTTATAAACTGGAACTCTGTGTACATTATACATGTCAGAGGATTTCAAAGATTTTGAGTAGTATATATGTATATATATACTGAATATTTTGCGACTTGTCGCATTAAGATATCAACTTGGTTCAATTCTTCTTGACCAAGACTTTCATGAGTACTATGAGAATGCTCATATGTTGTTAATTATTATACATATTATTTTTGTGGGCTTGTTGCTCACCCTTGCTTTCTTCTTTCATCACACAACAACAGATAGACAAGATGAACATGACCAAGCTCCCAATTCGTGAGCGGATAGGAAGCATTCCCTAGTTTCTTGTAGGCGTTGATGCCGTTGTAGCCGAGGTAGGATCTACCAATAGGCTAGGCTTTCAACTTTTGATGTACCAGACTTATGTATATTTATGAATTATAATAATGTCAAAGAATATGTAAATTATTCAGAAACCCTTTTTAAGGTGAAATGGTTTATAATTGTGGAATAAAATGACTTGTGTTATTTTGGTATTCATCTCTAAGACTATAACTTGTGGTGTGTGTGTGTATATTGTGGGGTCACAGTACGCAGTAGTTGGTTGACTGTTAAGATTAAGTATGGATAAGGGAAATGGAACTCGTGACAACCCGAATCTCCGACCCCGGATTTGGGGGTGTTACAGTGCTCGTCGCCGCCTGCTTCCGGTTGCGGCTGGTTGTGGGTCATGTTGCAGCGCGTATGCACGTGTGTATGTACCTGTTGCCATATTCGGATGTTTTAATTGAATTTCTGTTTTATTAATTCTGCAGGAAAAAAAATACATAAATTGATTATTTGATTTACAATTCATGAAATAAAAACATATTCCGCGGGAATTTTAATTAATCGGTGGAATACGCATTGGAAACCTGAAATTTTTGGGCACCCGCGGCGCCGTCGATGATGAGCCTCGGCGAGTCAACGGTGGACGGTGATGACTTTTATCTGAGTCCTACGTTTATAAATTAAATAAATTGGTTCGTGTTATTATTACAAAATGAAAACGAATAATAATTAATAAATTGAATTCATATTGGTGTTTGGGAATTGTGAATTATAGTTGTGGATTGGATGTGATTGTTGATTGTGATTGACGTCGAATTGTTTCGACGGGTAGCTCAATAAACAAAGGAGACGCTGCCCGATTTTCGGGAAATTAATTCTGAAATTACGGGAACGTAACCTATAATTATTGGAAACGTCGAATAACCATATATAGTTATATTAGATAAACTTAAGTGCGATTGAGACAAAATAATTTATAAATAATCGATTGCCCTGTTTTTTAAAACGACGAATATATGTATTTTCCGAAAATAAATACCGAACCAAGTTTCGAAGATGTGAACCATAATTACTGTGTGTATTTCAATAATACATATAAATATGAATTCGGTTATGAAATCGTATGGGTAGAATAGGATAGCGATTTGATGTTAAGCTTAAGCAGTTATCTGAATTATGGTATTTCAACCCTGTAGGTCCTGGTCGGAAGACTCGAGATTTGACATTGGACTAGGAATGATCTAGTGATTAATTATCAGACTCAACAAGATTCCAATCGAATGACATGAAGGATAGAATTGTATCCAGAATAGGATAGTGGTTAGACGATATAGCCAAATGTTCAAGAAAATTCAAAAGTCAACCGATAATAGTGGTTAAAGTTTATCGAGACAAGTATTCCCGAACTTTCTTTTAAATACTGCAAGTATTCCTGATTTTTCTTTTAAAATAATGCAATTATTTCTTCGTTCCCATTCTAAGTTCATAATAGTTAAATGTTTTACATTTCGCTGCAATTACTCTGATTATGCATGATTCTTTTATTCTTGTTCCTATAATTCGATTGCTCTCTTGAGCAAATACCCATTCTTTCGGGTTATTTGCGAACCCTGAATTGGGATGTTTTGAATTCAAAATTATTTGACATAAAAATACTCCACGGGCTGGATAATGATGATGTTTTGGGGATTAAGTGTGTCTTAATCCCGAGGACCAGAATATGACTGGTGCCTCGAGATGGGCTGTAATGCCTCGGGACCCGGCTGGATCTATATATGGAGATATAGATCTGAATTAATTCACATGATCAACAGAATATAGATGCGAACTAGTGTCCAGTCTAATTTGTTGTTGATCGCCATTAATGGTATTCTTTCTCGAAAGCTTTTCATGATTCCAAAACCGGACAGAACCCTGATTCAGGAGATGAATCAGGGAATCACTTGGCACTTTTGAATTTATAGTTAAAGGTTGGGGACAACCAACGTTTATTCGCTCAACTCACTCAAATAAATAGAATTGTTTAAAATTGTTTTAAGATTTTGTCCAAAAGTTTCTCTTTTGATATTAATGCTTGAAACTCAAATTATATACTTGCTGGGCATTTTGGGCTCACTCTTGCTTTGTAAATTCTTATTTCTTCCAGAAACAGATAAGGATAAAAGTGAATAGCTTTGATAGACAGCAGAAGTTAGAGAAATCTCTGCTGCGAGAGGTTGAAGAAGTAGAAGAATATGAAAAGAGCGTTAGGAAAAAGGTATTTACACTTGTATTCTAGTTGTTGTAAGTTGTAAAAGATTAGATTCTTGTTTCGTACCGTAACCTGTAAATGATCCGGATCTAAGGGGTTGATTGAATATTCTTTTATTTTATGTAAAGATTGTTTAGTGACACCAAATCTTGACCCCGGATTTGGGTTGTTACAAGTTGGCATCAGAGCTGCCCGTTGCGAGAAGATTCTTATCACTTATCGAGAGCTGCGCGAAGAATGATATCTACCCTACCAGGTATAGGTAAGACTAGCAAGAAGATGCGACCCTATCGATAGACCGAACATCAAATCGCATGCGTGGTTGCAAGCATAACGTCAAGGACGACGACAAGAATGTCAGAGACAGTATTAAATGTCAGCGTTGCAGTAGAATTGTGAATAAAATGATATATGACGGTAAATGAAGTTTAGTCGACCAATAAGGGCGAGCAGAATCGAAGGAATAAAATAGAAGATGTACCAAAGTGGAGAGACCCTTATATGGGCATTCTTTTATTTAGACAGTTCATGGGTAAATCAGGAAAATAGCAAGTAACTTATATAGTAATGACGACCAAATATTTGATTTCCAAAATTTTAAAATGAGATTTCGGAAGAGATTTTCTTAATGAATTTTCAGAATATTTTTGGCATGAAATGAGTTTTATAAATTGGTTGTCGAATTACTATTTATGTTCTTGTTATTACAAACAGAAAATGACCTAAAAAGATAATGGATTTAGAATCAGTGTTGTTAGTTCGGAGGACCAAGTAGACCCATTGGCAGGAAGAAAGGTTTAAAGTTTTCTGTGAAAAATGAAAGTAAACGTTGTTTAATAAAATCAATAATTGAATCAACATATTAAAATATTATTTGCTTAATTTATAAAATTATTAAAATTTAACGAGATTCGTAATTCGAATAGACGAAGGATGATGGAAGGAAATGGCAGAATTTTCTAGATGGTGGAAGAAGAATAATATTTTATCGACGAAATTGAGGCATTGCGTGATCGATGATTATTTTACGCGGCATAAATGGAATATGAAGCAGTGGTTATAAATTTCGCAAGGACGCAAATATGGCCAAATCATTAAAATATTGGATATGGAGGCATGTCCAGACGACATTCCGAAGTTATAACATGACTTAAACGATGAATCTCTCATTCGAATGGTTTCTGAGGGCATACGTAAGTGAAGCATGGAAGGTGATTAGCACTGACACTCTTTCTTATGATAGCATATGCTCTTTTGATTCTTGAGTACGTATGAGCTCTTCTGTTGATAAATTATATGAGGCAAAAACGAAAGAAAATTTATTGTATTCCTTCTGAATTGTTTCTCTTCTCAAATTCTTGATTCCTGACTGAGACAAACAGTGTTGTGATATGACGCTTTGTCAAAATGATGAAGAGTCGGGTGGGACGCCACCTAATCATGTGTTGTATGCCATATAGTATGAAAGACTGGCCATCTTGAGTACGAATATGGTTGTCTCTTTCTTCACTCAATTTTTCTTCTTCCTTCAATTTACTGATTTACAGATTCTCCCAATCGTTTGTTGCATTGTTATTCCTTATCCTTCTTTTCAATCAAAATCCTATTCACAAATTTTCCTCTTGCATCGAGTCTGTTCTCTGACGATTACAAAAGAAATAGAATAGTCCCGCGCGACAGGTAGAATTACGTGTCGAAGGGGAATATGATTACAAGCCGATGAATGGGGGACATTTGCGAGCAAGGAAGAATGGATACACCGACAACGCGGTCCTGACAAAGACATCAAATCTGGAAGTTGTTCGCGTTAGGAGGATCTCATTAGTACGGTAGATTATGTTAATGCGATGCACTTCGAATTGGAAGATTTCGATGAGAAATGAATCGTTAGTGAATCGTAATAATTAGATCAATTACAAAATAAGGAAGTAAAGTTGTGTGCGTCAGACGGAGCAAACGAGTATCGGGACGACGATCAAAGATCAAGGAAATTATGAACAATGACTCAGACATGCAGCTACTACGTGAAACATCCCTTCATCGCGGGAAGATATTTGTCGTGAAGATTTAAGATGCAAGAAATCTTAAATGTAATCGAACTTCAAACGTGCTCTTCAAGAAATTATGAAGTTCTCTAACTTGCGTAAATAAGTGATGGTGAATTCAATGCTCATACCCGGGTCAGTGACGAAAGTTTGATGCGGAACCATAAGTAGAGATGAAGCAATGGTGACTCGACTGTGCAACCTTTTAAGAAATAACGATATAACAATTAAGTTTCCACCAGATTGCGACGATAGTAATGAAAACCGTGCGTGGTTATTAAATGATAAACAAATTAGTTAATGAAATTGAATGTGTATCATCTAAAATAGATAGTTGTTGTGAATTGTGTAAGGATGCGGCATAATTCTTAAACGTAACTGTACACAATTAATAATAACAAGAAATAAGTTAAAAGAATCACGAAATAAAATCCTTGAAAAACAACGAGATAAATTCATTAATGACAATTCGTAATATTCTGAAAGAATTGAGAAATGTATGGTTATATTAATCATTGTGGGTTTCAGACCCAATCCCAATTAAAAAGATATATGCTATGCCAGTCAGATGTTGATCAAAGGTGAATTGTGGGAATTGATGATTTTGGTTGATAAAAGTGGGTAGATATGATTGTGGATGATTTGGTTGATTGATGGTGTCGGCTTGAGTCTGACTGGTAATCAATGATATAGGGGAAGTGCTACCCAAATTTTCATAAATTACCCTACATTTAAGGAAAAAGAAGTATATTATTATTCTCGTCAGTACTCCAAATGATTGTGATCTTGGTTTTTGAGAAAGAATGTTATAATCAAGCCGACTTTATGTAATTGGTCTTTGATTTCATTTAGCTAGTCTTCACTTGGTTTAATTGGTCAATTAAAAGAGTTAATTGATCCACTTTACCAACTAATGATCAGATAAATGAAGATTGTTGTGCATATGTTGTGTACTTGATGATGATATAAACAAAATACCTAAGTAGATTTTACTTAGTGAAATAATGTAACACTCGACGGATAAGAATTATAGTCCCGATGGATCACTCATTATAGTCCCGATGGATGATGACTTATTATCCATCGAGTGAGTAGCTTATGTAATAATAAGTCCGTAGCCCATTTCTGCATACACCTTTGTATAGATTCTGTAGTAGCATATAAGTCATGTTGACTTTAACTAGATATGCATAATAGGTTGATTAATTGTACATAAATGATGTCTTGTAATTCTGCATAAGTGAAATGAAGTCAAGTGCCAAAATAGCTACCGACGGATGATTAACAAAACCATCGACGGATGATCAAATGGCTATCAACGGATGATTAATAAAGAAGTCGATGGATGATCAATGAAGCCATCATCGGATGATCATAAAGTCAACGTATGATCGTGTACCCAACGGATAAAGAATTCAAACATCAGTTGACAGTGACAACTGGTCACATGCGTCGAGATGTATGCAAATGGAATGAGGAAGCCTATTAACTGGGTAATAGAGAACAAAGTAGCAAAGCATAAAAACTGATAGTTTTTATGATGATTCTATCTTTTGACTTTGTAATCTTGGTAACATATAAACCAAGAAAGTAGCAAATAGAAACTAAGATCAAAGATACAAAAAGTGAGAAACAATTGTAAGCAGAATTATTAGCATTTCTCTGTATTCTCAGTAGTTCAAATTTGTAAGCAGCTGTGAGCATTCTTGCACACAGAGTTCTCTCTATATAATATATATCTCTGGTGGAATTGTTTAAATCCACCAGAAAGTTTTTAAAGAGTCTTGTTTTTAATTACTTATGGTTTGATTCAATTAAGTTTTTATTCCGTATTGTGCTAATCAAAACACTTATATTTGTATTCGAGTTTGAACATTTTTTTTAAGAAAAAGGTTCAAGAATTCCATTCAACCCCCCTTCTGTAATTCTTGCTATATTGTTAAGGGACTAACAATTAGTATCAGAGCAAGCTCTTAATCTACAAAGAGTTTAAAGATCAAAGCAATTCAGCAAGATGAACAAGAAGGATGTTGGAGTCAAGATTCCTTTTTCTAGATAAAGATAATTACCATCATTGGAAGGTAAAGATGCATCTTCATATGCTTTCTCAAGATGAGGCCTATGTGGACTGCATAGAAAGAGGCCCTCATGTTCCAATGAGAGCTGTAACAGGAAACGAGACATCAGTTCCCAAGCCAAGGCATGAATGGTCTGATCCTGACATTGAACAAGTCAGGAAGAATAAAAAGGCCATGAATATTCTGTTTAATGGAGTTGATGCAGACATGTTTGACAACATTATCAACTGCAAAACTGCCAAGGAAGTCTGGGATACTATACAGATAATCTGTGATGGCACTGAGCAAGTTAGAGAAAATAAGATGCAGCTCTTGATTCAGCAATATGAGCATTTTCACAATGAGGAAAGTGAGTCTCTCACTGACATTTTTAGTAGGTTTCAAACTACTAAATGCTCTTAAATTGCATGGAAGAGTCTATCAGACTAAAGACTCTAATATGAAATTCCTTAGATCTCTTCCAAAGGAATGGAAACCAATGACAGTCTCATTGAGAAACTCACAAGATTATAAGGAGTTTACTTTGGAGAGACTGTATGGCATCCTGAAAACCTATGAGCTTGAAATAGAGCAGGATGAAAGGATGGAGAGAGGAAAGAAGAAAGGATGATCCATTGCACTAGTTGCTGATTTGGAAAAGGAGAAAGAAGTGAAGATGGAAGCTGTTGAATCAACTTCTAAGGTCTGTGAGAACAAGGGCAAGGGGCTTGCAGTAGAAAATGAAGATTCATTGAGCCAAGATGACATGGAGGACATTGATGAGCACCTAGCATTTCTTTCCAGGAGATTTTCCAAGCTCAAGTTCAAGAAGAACTTTGGAGTAGCCAAGCCAAATAGAAACATGGTGGATAAGTCAAAATTCAAATGTTTCAAATGTGGCTTGGCAGGGCATTTTGCTAATGAGTGTAGAAAGTCAGATTCCAGTAAGAAAAAGTTTGAGTCTGTGGATTATAAGCAAAAATACTTTGATCTACTCAAACAAAAGGAAAGGGCTTTTATTACACAAGAAAATGACTGGGCAGTAGATGGTTTGGATGAAGATGAAGATGTCAGCTATGTCAATCTAGCCCTAATGGCCAAGTCTGATGAGACAGAGACAAGTTCCTCAAGCAATCAGGTAATTACTACAAACCTTGCACATTTATCTAAAGTTGAGTGTAATGATGCCATAAATGACATGTCTACAGAATTATATCATTTGCGTGTTACACTTAAGTCTCTTACTAAAGAAAATGCTAAAATCAAAGAAAACAATTTTGTTTTTAAGTGAGAGGAATAATGTGATTGAGTCTCAGTTTGTTGATTTTGAGAAATTAAGAATTGAGTGTAAGATTCCAGTGAAGAATTAATTGAGTCCTTGAAAAAGGAAGAGATTTTGAAGAAGCAGCTCGAGCGTGAACAAGAGGTGATTAAAGCATGGAAAACATCCAGGGATGTCCATGCTCAAATTGCCAAAGTTCAAGGAATTGAGTCTTTCTGTGATGAAGCCTGGAAAAAGAACAAAGAGAAACTAGAACCTAATTTGGTAGATGGACTGCTAACAGATGTAGACTCGACGGATGATGAGGACTATCCGTCGGATAACAAAAAGGGTTATCCGTCAAATAATGAAAATCCTCATCCGTCGGGTGTGAGCAAGCCCATTAGCAAAGCCAAACTAATTAAGCTGAATGAGAAGTATGGGTCTGTTTCCAAGAACTTTGTTTCAGGAGAGTCAAGTCAAGTTAAGAAAGGGAAAAAGGCTAATGTTGGTCACATGACTGTCAAACAGTTAAGTGACAGACTTGGGAAAATTGAGGTAAAAACAAAGACTAAAAGGTAAAACAATAGGAATGGTAAAGTAGGGATTAACAAACACAATAACTATACACCTGATAAATATGCTCCTAGAAAAATCTGTGTCAAGTGTGGTAGTGTAAATCATTTATCTGTTAATTGCAAATATGCCATGCCTACTCCCATGTCTGTTCAGTCTCAATTTCCTAACATGAATGTCATGCCTCCCATGTCTGTTAATGCTATGCCTACACAGAACATGAATGCACAGTTTGCTAATATACCGTTTGCACCTAATCCTTATTATGCTGCATATAGTATGCCACAAATGCCATTTATCAGGCCTTACTGGAATAACATGTTTACACCAAGCATGCCATTTCCTGTTAGTCATAATATGCATGATAATTCTGTTGCAATGAATGGTTTCAATGGTCCAATCCAAATGACTAAGGATGAATCTGAAATTCCTAAGTCAAATGAGATAAGACCTATGAAACAGAAAAAGAAAGCTAACAAGGCAGGACCCAAGGAAACTTGGGTACCAAAATCAACTTGATTTGATTTTGATGTGTGCAGGGAAACATAAAGAATCTTTGGTACTTGGATAGTGGTTGTTCAAGACACATGACTGGTGATTCTACCCTGCTCACAGAATTGAAGGAGAGAGCTGGCCCAAGTATTACTTTTGGAGATGACAGCAAGGGTTATACTGTGGGATATGGCTTGATTTCAAAGGACAATGTCATCATTGATGAGGTTGCCTTAGTGGATGGTCTCAAACACAATCTGTTGAGTATCAGCCAGCTTTGTGACAAAAGCAATTCAGTAACCTTCAACTCAGAAGCCTGTGTTGTGACTAATAAAAGAAGCAACAAAGTGGTTCTCACTGGTGTGAGAAAAGGAAATATGTATCTAGCTGATTTCAACTCATCCAAAGCAGAGTCTGTAACTTGTCTTCTCAGTAAAGCAAGTCAGGATGAAAGTTGGCTATGGCACAAGAAGCTATCCCATTTAAACTTCAAGATCATGAATGAGCTGGTAAAGAAAGAACTGGTAAGAGGCATCCCTCTAGTGGAGTTTTCAAAGGATGGACTGTGTGATGCCTGCCAAAAAGGGAAGCAGATCAAAGCATCATTTAGGAAGAAACTTGATTCAACAATCGAAGAGCCTTTGCAACTGCTTCACATGGATTTTTTTGGACCAGTCAATGTATTGTCCATCTCAAGGAAAAGATTTTGCCTAGTAATTGTAGATGATTTCTCAAAGTTCTCTTGGACATATTTCCTAAAATCTAAAGATGAGGCTAGTGAAATCATCATCAATCACAGAAGGCAAGTCAACAATCATCCTGATTTCAAAGTTAGAAGAATCAGGAATGATAATGGAACTGAGTTCAAGAATTCTGTCATGAGAGCATTTTGTGACGAAAATGGGATTCTGCATGAGTTTTCAGCAGCAAGGACTCCACAACAGAATGGAGTAGTGGAAAGGAAGAACAGATCACTTATTGAAGCCGCAAGGACAATGCTTGAAGAATCTAAACTACCAACATAATTCTGGGCTGAAGCTGTAAATACTGCATGCTACACTCAGAACATTTCTCTGGTTAATCAAGCAAGATGCATGACTCCCTATCAATTGTTCAAGAAAAAGAAGCCAACTCTAAACTTTCTTCATGTCTTTGGTTGCAAATGCTATATTAGAAATCAAACTGATCAAAATGGGAAGTTTGATGCTAAAGAAGATGAAGGATATGTTGTTGGTAAAGCATATAGAGTCTACAATCTAAGAACCAACATTATTGTGGAATCTATACATGTTGTGTTTGATGATAAAAAGATTGAAGGACTGAAAGATGGAGATTACCATGAGAGCCTAAAATTTGACAATGTGGAGATGGTTAGTGATGACAGTGGTGATGAAAGTGATCAAGAAACAGTGTCTAAGGATAATACAGACAAATCTACTGCCAATGAAGCATAAAAATCAACATTTGTCGAGTTGCATAATGCTTCATCCTTCGGAAGGCAATCTGCATTATCCGTCGGGAGACAACCTGCTTCATCCGTCGGTACTCAAAATTCACCATCCGTCGGGTTATCAAAAGGTGCAGGAAGTCAAGACAGATCACCTACAGAAAGTTCCCCTTTCTCAAATCAAAGATTCACAAACTCAGGGGGAGTTTTTAGCAATCAAAACTCAATCACACATCAAGACAACAATGAGATCTCTTCATCTAGAGCTAATCTACCTCAACAAAGGAAATGGATAAAAGATCACCCCTTTGAGCTTATCATTGGTGATGTTTCTTCTAGAGTTCAAACAAGAAGAGCAACTCAGGAAGAATGTCTATACAACAGCTTTCTGTCAAAGGAAGAACCAAAAAAGGTAGAAGAAGCTCTATTGGATCCTGATTGGATTTTAGCTATGCAGGAGGAGCTAAACCAATTTGAAAAGAATAATATATGGAAGCTGGTACCCAAGCCTAAAGGAAAGAATCCAATAGACACCAAGTGGGTATTCAGAAACAAGATGGATGAAAATGGCATAGTAGTCAGGAACAAAGCTAGATTGGTTGCTAAGGGCTATTGTCAGCAAGAAGGAATTGATTTTGATGAAACATTTTCTCCTATTGCAAGACTTGAAGCCATCAGAATCTTCTTAGCCTATGCAACCCATGCCAATTTCAAGGTCTATCAAATGGATGTCAAAAGTGCCTTTCTGAATGGAGATTTGGAGGAAGAAGTATATGTCAGTCAACCTCCTGGTTTTGAAGATCCAAATTTTCCAGATTATGTCTATTATCTTCTAAAAGCACTTTATGGACTGAAGCAAGCACCTAGAGCCTGGTATGATACTTTATCAAAGTTCCTTTTGGAAAATCACTTTACAAGAGGTACTATAGATAAAACTTTATTTTTCAGAAATGTTAATGGCTCTAGTATACTTTTTCAAATTTATGTGGATGATATTATTTTTGGCTCTACAGATGAGAAACTTTGCAAACAGTTTGCCAACTTGATGCAAAGTAAGTATGAAATGAGTATGATGGGAGAACTAACTTATTTTCTTGGTTTACAAGTTAAGAAAGTTAGTGATGAAATATTCATTAGTCAAACTAAATATATTTTTGATCTTTTAAAGAAGTTTGATCTAATGGATTGCACATCTGCAAAAACTCCCATGGCCACAACAACTAAGCTTGAATTAAACACTACTGAAAAGTCTGCGGATATTTCAAGTTATAGGGGCATGGTTGGCTCACTTCTGTACTTAACAGCTAGTAGGCCAGATATAATGTTTGCTACTTGTTTATGTGCTAGATTTCAGGATGATCCTAGAGAATCTCACTTGATAGCTATTAAGAGAATTTTCAGATATCTCAAGGGAACACCAAAACTTGGCATTTGGTACCCTAGAGATTATGGTTTTGATCTAACTGGTTATTTAGATGCAGATTATGCAGGTTGTAGAATTGATAGAAAGAGTACAACGGAACCTGTCAAATTCTAGGAAACAAGCTTGTGTCCTGGTTCAGTAAAAAGCAAAATTCAGTTTCAACTTCTACAGCTGAAGCTGAATATATTGCTGCTGGTAGTTGCTGTGCACATATTTTATGGATGAAAAATCAATTGTTGGACTATGGTTTGCAAGTTGAGAGGATTCCAATTTTCTGTGATAACACAAGTGCAATTTCCATCACTGAAAATCCAGTGCAACATTCAAGGACAAAGCACATAGATATCAAGTACCATTTCATAAGGGAACATGTAATGAATGGTACTGTTGAACTACATTTTGTTCCAAGTGAGAAGCAACTTGCAGATATCTTTACCAAGCCACTGGATGAATCCACTTTTTCAAGGTTGGTAAGTGAGTTAGGTATGCTTAATTACTCTTAAATCTATCTGAGTTATTTTGCAAGTTGAAATGCAACCAGAAATTTAATTGATTTTTCAGTCTTGGATGAAATTTTGGCTAAGTCAAAATTTACATCTCGACGGATGACCCTTATCCATCGAGTTTGGTCATCCGTCGACACACTTTTTGCTAATAAAAATCAATTACTTTTCTGGAATATCCTATGTCTCGACGGATAACAGTTTATCCTCATCCGTCGAATTGTCTTAATCTCAGCCGTTAATTCCCTGTACATTATCCATCGAGTATACTTACAGCTTGTGAGCATTACACGACGAATAATGAGTGGAATTTTTACAGTTTATTTTTAAACGGCTATTTTAGGCAATTTCTATTGGTTAATTTACTTTACTTTATTATTTTTATCAGTTATTTTTGAGATAGTATAAAAGCTTATTTCATTGCAATTGTTTTCTTTTATCATTCTCAAATTTAACTGCTCTTATTTCATTCTCTCTCAAGCAATTATTCTCTTTCTCTTCAAGCTTTCATTCTTTAACAATGGCACCTGTAGTAAAGATTATGTCTCAAACTGGTTTCATTTATGAGAAGAACAATTTCACTGCATTGGTCAATAAGGGTATTCAACAATCAGAGGACTATCACAAGATGATGGACTTTGTGAAGAATTGCAAGCTAAATTACGCCATGCTGGAATCACTCACAATCTTCTATGAAGTTGTTAAAGAGATGTGGACCACTGCTATCTACAACTCTACTGACAAGACCATCAGTCTAACCATCAAAGGTAATGAATTCTGTATCAATAGTGATGTGATAAAAGCATGTTTCAAAATTCCTGATAATAATGTGACTTCACCACACAATGACACTGATATTATCAATATGCTTAATTCCATGCATTATGCACTTCCTACTTCTAAACTGAGTGATATTAGGAGAATGGGTCTTAGGAAGGAGTGGAGTTTCATGTGTGATGTAGTTACTAAGGTTTTCTCTGGAAAAGAAAGTAATTTTGATTCAGTGAATATTTACATGCTTAACATGCTATACATGCTAGTTACAGATAAATTTTATAATTTCAGTGACCTTGTCTTGTTTGAGTTAGGTTTTAAATTAGGTGAGTTAGCTAAAAGAGGTAAGAATGTGTATTATGCTAGATTTTTCATGTTATTGGCTAACCACCTCTGTGAAGAGATTGTGCTTGAGAACCCAAACAACAAACTGGTTTGTTGGGTTCAAGAGAGAAGACTCATTGCAGATTTAAACAGGGCCAATCATCACAAGGATATGCCAATGTTCTACTTTCCTGTAATGCAGGCACCTCAGGTAAGTGAGGTAAGTTCATCCATCCCTACAACTATTCCAACCTCCACAATTTCTTTGAGTTCAGGAATAGCTATGGCAACTATACCAATGACCAAACAGTTGCCTACCAAAGCTGCCAAACCTACTACTATTTCTTAATCCAAATCAAAGAAAACTGGTATCTCTCAAAAGATACCAGTTGAAAAATCCACCAAAGGCAAAGAGGGGAGTGTGAAAGAGGGTAAGTTAGGTGAGGGAAGGGGTGAACATCAAAGAAACCCAAGAATAAGGTTGGAGAGTTGAGTGAATCCCAGCCTAGCCACACTGCAGTTTCCCAACAAACTGCAGTGCTTAAAAAGGATAAAAGCTCACTTCTAGCTGCATCATCCCAAAAGGATGTAGTTATTGAACAAAGCTCTCAGCCAAGAGCACAGGCCAAAAGGGTTAGGGACACAAGCTCACCCCAAACTTATACAAGAAAGAAGAAATCTAAAACCTCTGGGGATGCACAGGGCACTTACACAGTGCAAACTGGTCTAAAGACACAGTCCCTGCACTCTCTCAAATTCAGTTTGATGTGGCTCCAATAAATGTGGAGTCACAGCCAAAATCTCTAGTTATAGAAGCATCTCATACACCATACTCACCAACAAACTCTCTGGAAGTGGATATGATAAACACTTCAATTCCTGATTCCCCTTCTTTAACTCTGTCGAGGAAGCCAAAATTCAGTGCAAGTGAGCATCATCTTTTAGATGATTTGTTGGCTCACTTGCCAATTCTTTCAGAAACTATTGTGACATCTGTGGCCCAAATATCTTCAATCAGCATAGAGTCAACAATAGTTTCTCTTCCCACCTCATTTATTTATACTCTATCGACGGATATTACTCATCCGTCGAGTAGTGATTGTATCCCAACGGATAAGCCTACCAGCAGTTATCCGTCGGATAGCATTACCACTCACTCGATGGATATCACTCATCCGTCGAGTATCTCTGTATAACTTCAAACTTCAATTATTTCAAGTGCAGAAGATTTAGTGGTTGTACAGTCACTCTTAGGATTGAGAGAGGAGAGTGTCTTGAGTGAAGGCTGGTTGCTCCCAGGAAAAAGGAGAGGAAATGAGTGAAAATCTGCAATCCATTTCTTCAGGATTGGCAAAAGGGAGTGAGAGGAGTCCCACCTTAGTAGGTGAAGGTGAGGGTGTGAGGGTGGGGAGCCAGGGTGAGACCCTGATGCAACAAAAGAAAGAACATGAGAGAAAGGCAGGTCCAGAGGGTATAAGGGTGGATCCAGCCATTGCTCATGAGTCAATGATTGTGGATGATGCTGAAAAGGAAAGACAATTTCAGCAACATTATAAAGCTGTAATTGATAACATTTCCTTGGATGCTGACACTTTTACTCATCCTGTATCAGCCTATCAACTGTTGGCTGCTCAGGGCAATGAGGAGGCAGAAAAGACTTTGAATCTGGTGCATACTTCAGAATCTCTACAAAGGGATAAAGCTGCTATCAATTTAATGCCTCCTACGGCTGGTGAGCCATCTGAAGAATTTGGAGTAAATTCTAATGATGATGACTCTATTTCATTTGATGGAAGCATGAACTTAGGGGGAGATGAAGGCCCAAGTTCTATTCCAGATTTACCTGAATGGGCCTTGACAAAGGAGTCAACACCAGGCCAATTTAATGTCTCCTTGGTCAAACAAATCATGTCTATCCAACAGGCCATTCAGAAGAGCTCAAATGTTGGTACCAAGGCTATTCTTCAAGCTCACCTAGATTCTCTACATCTCATGAAGCTACATCAGTTAAGACAGAATCTGAGTGTGGATGAACTCAAAAAGGATATAGCTGACTTGAAGCCCTACAATTCTGAGAAGCTGGATTTAGTCATGCCATATGGTACCATGCAGGATCTATTACTGAGACTGAGAAAAGAATCAGATGCTGAAAAGAGGCTGAGCAAATTGGAAAATAGAGTTCAAGGTATTGAAAACTCTGTGGTCACCATTCTTCAAAATCAATAGTCTCAGACAAATCTTCTAATGCAACTGGCTAAAGCTCAAGGCCTGACTCCTGAACTTGATGATAACAAAAAGGGGGACAAAGGACCAAGTGAGGGGGAGAAGCTTCAGATACAAATCACTAAGGTAATTGTGCCATCAATTACTGTCTCAAAGCCTCTAGTTGCAGATGGTATAGATCTGATTCAAGCAGCAGCAGCAAACTTGAGAGTTGTTGAGAAAGAAAAGTTGAGTTTGATCAACTGGGAGAAAATTGATGAGGAGATACATAAGAAGTTCCAACTTGTCAAGGAGCCAGTTAAGTCAACCATCCATCACTCTCAAGTCAAGCAAATCAGTGTGAATGAGATGAGCATGAACTATCTGGAAAGAGAACAATCTTCCTGCATCAAGTCTCCAAAGGCTGAAATGATTCTTAAACCAAGGGTAAACTATTCAAAATCATCCTTGAAGAACCCCTTGGATACTGTGTATGAAACACCCAAGCCTGATGAGAAGAAGCTTCTGTCAAGATCAATTGTTTTCTACAAAGATCCAACTGATTCAGCTTCTAAAAAGAGGATTGCTAAGATATTCAGAAATGGGAAGGAAATTTGTGTGGTAGCTGGACATCCTCAATTTGCTCAAGCAAAGAGAGAAGAAAAAGCCAGATTGAAGCAGGAAAAGAAGCAAGCTATTCTAGATGCAAAGAAGGCTAAACAAAAGAAAGAGCAGATTGCTATCTTGGCCAAGCTACAGGCTGTGAGTTCATCTTAACAAATTCCCTCTCAACCATCTGAAGCCACTGAATCTAGGGAGCAAGTTGAAGAACAGAAGAAATCTCCAAGGAAGAAAGAATTGGCTAAAAGAACAAAAAGGAAACTGGACATTGTTGACAAGGAATTGGGAGATCAATTTCCTAAGGAACCCACACCAGCTACAACTCATGGATCAAAGCCCTCTGTGGTATTTGAAGATATAAGGGTGGTGGATCCCCACAGGAATATTCATGGTGAACCTATTGTGCTCAAGGATGAGCCAATAGAATGGGATAACATACCAATTCCTGACTTTAGTCTACCAATCCTTAGCAAGCCAAAAAGGACAAAGTCAAGGGTAGTCAAGAAAGTGAAGTTGTCTCCTCTCAAATCCAAATCTGTAGTCAAAGCTCAGCCCAAAGTCAACAAGGGAGACTACTTGTACTTGTGTGACATCAAAGAATTTTCTGATCTAAACCTCTATCTGGATGAACTAGATGAAGTGAGGGGAATTGATGCATACAGAAACCTACCTGAAAGGTTCGTGTTCAAGTACAAAGGAGGAAAGGAGATTTTGTGGCCACTTCACAGGATTCTTCAAGAGAGCCAAACTGTACTGATTAAAGTTTATTCCTTCTTCAAGAAGAACTTTGGGTTCAATGTCACTGCAAGAAGACTAGTATTGAAGAAGATTGAAGAACTAAGGGGTGTTAGAGCTAAAGATGCACTCCCAAAGACTCTAATCATCCCATACACAGGGAGAAGAGTGCATCTAAGGCCCTACTGGCTGATGGAGTTCATGGATGATAAAGGTGTGAGAAGATTCTTCAGATTAGAAGACCAACTGAGCATCTCCAGCAATGGGACTCTCTTGGAAATGCAAGAAAAGCTAAATCTCTCAGAATCTGATGAACTGGAATTCCACAGGCAGCTCCAAAATCAGATTGATGAAAACAACAGAAAGCTTGGAAGAAGATCCAGACCTTCAAGAAACTTGAAAAATCTGCTCAGGCTAGAGGAGCATCTTGAAAATGACTGTGAGCCAAACTTTGTACATTTTGATTATTTGAAGCACTTTCAGTATTATCTACATTCTTTTAAAGATGTATGTTTAGGGTGTTTTGTTATCATCAAGTATCTATTAATTTATGGCTACAATTCCAGTAGACATAAATTGGGGGAGATTGTTGTGCTTATGTTGTGTACTTGATGATGATATAAACAAAACACCTAAGTAGATTTTACTTAGTGAAATAATGTAGCACTCGACAGATAAGAATTATAGTCCCAACGGATAACTCATTATAGTCCCGACGGATGATGACTTATTATCCATCGAGTGAGTAGCTTATGTAATAATAAGTCTGTAGCCCATTTCTGCATAAACCTTTGTATAGATTCTGTAGTAGCATATAAGTCATGTTGACTTTAACTAGATATGCAGAATAGGTTGATTAATTGTACATAAATGATGTCTTGTAATTCTGCATAAGTAAAATGAAGTCAAGTGCCAAAATAGCTACCGACGGATGATTAACAAAGCCATCGACAGATGATCAAATGGCTATCAACGGATGTTTAATATAGCAGTCGACAGATGATCAATGAAGCCATCAACGGATGATCATAAAGTCGACGGATGATCATGTACCCAACGGATAAAGAATTCAAACATCTGTTGACAGTGACAACTGGTCACATGCGTCGAGATGTATGCAAATGGAATGAGGAAGCCTATTAACTAGGTAATAGAGAACAAAGTAACAAAGCATAAAAACTGATAGTTTTTATGATGATTCTATCTTTTGACTTTATAATCTTGGTAACATATAAACCAAGAAAGTAGCAAATAGAAACTAAGATTTGAGATACAAAAAGTGAGAAACATTTGTAAGCAGGATTATTAGCATTTTTCTGTATTCTCAGTAGTTCAAATTTGTAAGCAGCTGTGAGTATTCTTGCACACAGAGTTCTCTCGATATAATATATATCTCTGGTGGAATTGTTTAAATCCACCAGAAAGTTTTTAAAGACTCTTGTTTTTAATTACTTATGTTTTGATTCAATTAAGTTTTTATTTCGCATTGTGCTAATCAAAAAACTTATATTTGTATTCGAGTTTGAACATTTTTATTTTAAGAAAAAGGTTCAAGAATTCCATTTAACCCCCCTTCTATAATTCGTGCTATATTGTTAAGGGACTAACAAAGATCAATCCCAATTAGATTGAGTCAAGCTCTAACATGATTTTCAGATCCGGAATCAAAGTAATTAGCAGAATTGGGGGATGTAATGACATTAACAGAAATTGGAAATTGAGTAAAAGTAGCGTGATATTACTACAAACATGTGCGAGGTTTTATCCAGAAGAGTACGCTCTTTCCAATAAACAAGAGGAATAGAAAGTTATTAGTACAGGCCAATGAGAAGAATTTTTTTAAGAACCGAAGGTGTAAGACAAAACGAAGAGACGTTATCATTTTTAATGACGTTCCAGGAAGGACTTGAAGGTATACTCATTTCAAATGACGATTGAATGGAAGTTGCTGTAAAATAGCGGAAAGCTCGCAAATTCAAGCATCTAAGGTAAGACGGAGACTGATGAAGTCCACAAGTGAACTCAAGGAAAAGATATGTTGACCAACGAGGTAAAGTCAAATACGCGATCCGTGATGAGTTAAGCAAGGCTAAGAAAATAGCTACCGATGAAATTCGATAATTCTGTTAGTAAGAATTTAAATATTATAAATAAAAGCCTTCATTCCAGTGTGAACTTCAGAAATGACCTATCCAATAATAAACAAATTAATATTACTAAGAAAAAGAAATTTGTTATATTTAAAAGAGATAATAAATAATGAGAATGAAGAACTAATCAAGACAAGAAGTGGAATCAAAAGGATGATAAAGAAATTTTATAAAATAATCCAGGATATATGCAAGGTATGAACATCAGTTGTGCCAGAATTGATTGGAGAATGAAGTGAAATGCCGAGAATTGAAGATGGGAATTTCATTCAAGGAATGCGTGTAAGCAGGAATGATGAAACAAATGTATTAATGGCAGACTGCTAGAGAAGAATGTTGCAATGAATCTCATGTTGGAATTTTTTTAAATTAAAAGTGAAGTCCCGGAGGTTCGAACGAATGATTTACCAAGGTTACCTCAGGGAATGAGGTGAGGATTTCTCGTCGGTTACTGCACACATCAAGCTGGTGTCAAAAGCCCTGTATCGTCTAACTCGATAGGGATGAACAATAAGTGAAGGAAAAACTTTAGAAATGTGGAATGAAAGAATAATGAAATAAAGAGTACTTTGCGCTGTGCACAAAAGCGGTCATGGAAAAGAGAATGGAGATATGAGGTTACACGTCGATTATCCGAGATTGTAAGTTTGAAGGTTAAGTGAACACAATATACCAGGAGTATGGGGATAGTGTGATTGTATTTATTGATAACATCCTCGCCAATTCAAGGACTAAGGAAGACCAAGTTGAACGCCTGAAGATATGCTTGCGAAGAATTGAAAAATAGCAGCTGCATTCTCAGCTTCAAAGATATGAATTCTGGTTATAATTGATTATGAGCTCCCGTGTGTGGTTAACTACCAACCAGGAAAGGTCCTTTTAGGAACAAATGTTTCAAATAGAAAGAAAAGAGTGAATACCATTAAGATTTTGGGAAAATAGTTAAAAGAATTGAAAAAGTTGGAAATTGAAGAATAGGTTTGGATCCGTCTTCTGGGTTATGCTGATACTTACTTTGTTGTTAGATATCAAAGGTGGTATTAATACAGATGATTGATGTTGACTTCAGTATGGGACGTTGTGAGCATCAAAGTTCGTATTGATATCTAATTTGATTTGACAATAAAATGAGTATTAGTACCAAGAGACCGGGTTTTGAATAAAGTTCTAATTCATTCCGTTCCAAATTAATGTACTTTCTTTCAGATAGTAAGAGATTCTCGCTCGATGAATCTACTTGATAGTGATTGAAAAGAAATAGAAGTATGCTACGAAGTGGTGAGTAGATGCAATTACCGATATTTTCCTTTTTAGTTTTTGAATAGATGTAGAACATTCCGAAGTATCAGACATCATGAGCTCAAAATATCGGGCGCAGATGAATAGAAAATGCAAGAGACCGATTAAAGATTCTTGAATACGATTGAAAACGATCATGGGTCAGGCTAATCGAAGAGAAAGAGGCCTGAAATGTAAAGTAGAACAGTCAGTGAAAATAGAAATTTCATGAACACGAACTATTAGAATTGGAAAGAAAAGAATGTTAGTGTAAATTAAGTTAGTCCTGTGAAACAATGAAATAGATAGAACGATTGTGAATGAGTTGGTCTTGTTGTTACATGTGTAACGAGTCTATAAGGCATTCATGTGTGTATGACTATGGAGAGTAATTTAGCTCCAAATATATGAAGTAAAGATTGAGTTAGGGCTTGCATGAGCAACTGATAAATTTGATGACGGTAAAAGACCGTAGAGTTGTGATTAAGGTGATGAGAACTGAGAAATTATTAGAAAGATACTTGGAAAATATCATGGTTTGTTCCTTAGCATGATTCTGAGGACATAATCCTTTTAAGGGGGGAAGGATGTAACGTCTGGAAAATATTATGTAATTATTTTTATCAATAAATAATTATTATGTGATTTTTATGTGAATTTTCGTGAATTATTTGATAATTGATATTAGTATTTGAATGTTTATTTCTGATAAAAATAAGATATTTTAATTTTTGATTATTCAGAATAAAATATATATAATTTTGGTATTTTTCTGGTAATTTTTGGATTATTATATGATTTTATAAGGATTTATAGAATTAATAATGATTATCTCACATGATTATAAAATTACTTTTTAGAATCAGAAATCGTCCCACTTCAATCATTTTTGCGTTTTTAAAACCCGAAACTCTTTCGAAAACTCCTTCCTAACCTAATCTGATAATTCTGAACACTTTTCATGTTTTGACTTTCTCGATCCGGGGTACGGTTTGACCTGTACGAGTCCCAGTGTGAAATTTTCGATACACAAATCATTTTATAGATCGACAAACTCTATATTTTCAAATGGCGAGATATTATCACCTTATTTTCGTATAAAGTGTTTTATAGGAAGCTCTGTTTTGATACTTATCCAATTCTAGAATTAAAATCGTATAATCTTTTTAGTTACTTAGCGGCTAAGTAACCTATTTTTGGAACCGATCTGTAAATTTAATTATCAATTTATTCAATAAATAAAATATGTGATGGGTCTGTCGGCTATGTGTTGTTGTATCATAAATTGTTTGTGATTTGTTGGACGCGAAGATTAATTTTATAATTAATTACCGAGCTGTACGAATTTAATTCATTTTAAAGTGATTTTATTGAATATTTATTCTTATAAATATTAAAATTGTTTCTAAAATTATTTTTTATTGTTCTATAATTTTATTTACTATTTTTAGGGGTTTATCAAATCTAGAAATTAATATTTTATTAATTATTTAATTTTAAATGATTTTCTGACTTCATTAAATTTTAAAATCAGTATTTAATTCTAGAATATTTCAAAAATCCTGAAAATTTTATTTTATTAACTTTTAAATATTTCAAGAATTTTATAATTATTTTGAAATTTTTTGGCTTTTATTTACCCGCTCGTTTGCTCGTTAATTTGCAGATGCGGGCTGGTCGTGTAATCCAGAAATGATTTAGAATGTTAAAGAGTAAATGTATGATATTAGCTTTAAATATTTTAAAAAAAAGGTTGAGATTATTAGGAATTATTTCGAGATTTTGTTATCTGTAAATGTATCGAGAATCGCGAATTTAAGTTCGGGGGAAAATAGATCAATACGACCCTAAATTGGATAAACACGGCTGTGTTTATCCTTTCTCCCCTAAAACTCATGTTCCTGTCTCTCTCGAAGCTATCTGCTCTCTCTCTCGACAGTCTCACCCATTTCTCATCTTCCTTCTTCTTCTTAAATCTTCTTTTAATTGCTCCTGGCTGTGCCCCTGTTGTGTTGCTGCGACTTCGTTCTTGGTAATTGTTGTATCTCCATTTTCTTTCTTTGTTTTCGATCATGTCCGCCACCCTTTTGCTTTTCTGTCACCGTCGTTTCTTTATTCTGGCGAATTGCCACCACCTTCTGCCTGCTTGTTCGGTATATATATACATGCGTATATATAAGTGTGTGTGTGTGTGTCTGTGTTATGCTGTGATATGTGGGTTGTGTGTTGCGCCCGTGCTCGTCGCCGCCTGCTTCCGGTTGCGGCTGGTTGTGGGTCATGTTGTAGCGCGTATGCGCGTGTCTGTACCTGTTGCCATATTTGGATGTTTTAATTGAATTTCTATTTTATTAATTCTGCAGGAAAAAAATACATAACTGGATTTTTATTTTTGCAGATTATTTGATTTACAATTCGTGAAATAAAAACATATTCCTGCGGGAATTTTAATTAATCGGTGGAATACGCGTTGGAAACCTGAAATTTTCGGGCACCCCCGGATTTTACCGCCGTCGACGATGAGTCTCGGCGAGTCGAAGGTGGACGGTGATGATTTTTATCTGAGTCTTACGTTTATAAATTAAATAAATTGGTTTGTGTTATTATTACGAAATGAAAACGAATAATAATTAATAAATTGAATTCGTATTTGTGTTTGGGAATTGTGAATTATAGTTATGGATTGGATGTGATTGTTGATTGTGATTGACGTCTAATTGTTTCGACTGGTAGGCCAATAAACAAAGGAGACGCTGCCCGATTTTTGGGAAATTAATTCCGAAATTATAGGAAAGTAAGCTATAATTATTGGAAACGTCGAATAACCATATATAGTTATATTAGATAAACTTAAGTGCGATTGAGAGAAAATAATTTATAAATAATCGATGGCCCTGTTTTTTAAACCGACGAATATATGTATTTTCCGAAAATAAATACCGAACCGAGTTTCGAAGATGTGAACCATAATTACTATGTGTATTTCAATAATACATATAAATATGAATAGGATAGTGATTTAATGTTAAGCTTAAGCGGTTATATGAATTAGGGTATTTCAACCCTGTAGGTCCTGGTCGGAAGACTCGAGATTTGACATTGGACTAGGAATGATCTAGTGATTAATTATCAGACTCAACAAGATTCCAATCGAAGGACATGAAGGATAGAATTGTATCCAGAATAGGATAGTGGTTAGACGATAAAGCCAAACGTTCAAGGAAATTTAAAAGTCAACCGATAATAGTGGTTAAAGTTTATCGAGACAAGTATTCCCGAACTTTCTTTTAAATACTGCAAGTATTCCTGATTTTTCTTTTAAAATAATGCAATTATTTCTTCGTTCCTATTCTAAGTTCATAATAGTTAAATGTTTTACATTTCGCTGCAATTACTCTAATTATGCATGATTCGTTTATTTTTGTTCCTATAATTTGATTGCTCTCTTGAGCAAATACCCATTCTTTCGGGTTATTTGCGAACCCTGAATTGGGATATTTTGAATTCAAAATGATTTGACATCAAAATACTCCACGGGCTGGATAATGATGATATTTTGGGGATTAAGTGTGTCTTAATCCCGAGGACCGGAATATGACTGGTGTCTCGAGATCGGCCGTAATGCCTGGGGACCCGACTGGATCTATATATGGAGATATAGATCTGCATTATATTCTGACTGATCAGCAGAATATAGATGCGAACTAGTGTCCAGTCTAATTTGTTGTTGATCGCCATTAATGGTATTCTTTCTCGAAAGGTTTTCATGATTCCAAAACCGGACAGAACCCTGATTTAGAAGATGAATCGGGGAATCACTTGGCACTTTTGAATTTATAGTTAAAGGTTAGGGACAGCCAACGTTTATTCGCTCAACTCACTCAAATAAATAGAATTGTTTAAAATTGTTTTAAGATTTTGTCCGGAAGTTTCTCTTTTGATATTAATGCTTGAAACTCAAATTATATACTTGCTGGGCATTTTTGGCTCACTCTTGCTTTGTAAATTCTTAATTCTGCCGGAAACAGATAAGAATAAAAGTGAATAGCTTTGATAGACAACAGAAGTTAGAGAAATCTCTGCTGTGAGAGGTTGAAGAAGTAGAGGAATATGACAAGAGCGTTAGGACAAAGGTATTTACACTTGTATTCTAGTTGTTGTAAGTTGTAGAAGTTTAGATTCTCGTTTCATACCATAACCTGTAAACGATCCGGATCTAAGGGGTTGATTGAATATTCTTTTATTTTATGTAAAGATTGTTTAGTGACACCAAATCTTGACCCCGGATTTGGGTTGTTACATCATATATATATATGTACTTCCGAAAGTTTTCGGAGGAAGTACTAAGGATGTGAGTTGACCGTTGTCAACAGATAAGTAAATAAGGGGGAGTTTCTTTTGAAACTATATTCAAAATATTTAAAATAAGTCGAGATAATATTCTCCGACAATCTAAAATTATTGGAATGATTTTTCGAAAATCAGAAAGTATTTTAAATCAGGTTTTATGATCATTAAATCATAATAAATCATTAAATAAATAATTAATAATTAAATATTAATCATTAAATAATTAAACCTCGAATAATTATACTTCAAAATAATATTTGAAATAATATTCCTCAACTAATTTATGTTTAAGTAAATTTAAGTAATCTTTAATAATATATCGGGTTTGAAATAAATAGTCGTTGGAGAATACTTCTCCTATAATAAATGAACAATGAAATAATATCCATTATTCGAGTAATTAAATCTAGTTGAGGGAATACGATCTTTGGAAATCGTTTCAATAAAAGTTCGAGGTATTTAATATTTCGCAAGTGGACATCGAGTCCATTGGAATAAAATAAGCGCAGACTTTTGATTGTCCAAAACATCACCAAGATAAATTTCCGGGTTTTTACTATAATATACATACCGAACGACTCTCGGTCTATAATATACATGTCACGCTACTCTCTAGCGTTAACATTTCTCAAATATAACAACTTCGGAATACTTCCGGGTTTTTATAAACTTACACCGACCAATCCTCGGTCTAAATATATCATTTCAAATCCAGAACTTTTATTATACCAAAATTATCATATCCTATGATTCAATATATAACAATTTATAAATCTCCATAAAACATTTATCATGCATATATTGCAGTATTTAAAAGCAATCACAACACAACAGTTCTAAAAAGGTAAGGTTTGAAAACTTGCCTGGAGTCCAAGATACGTTTCCCGATTTCCTCTCATTTCAGGTTTTCGAATCAACAAATATCATAACTTAATCAGTATTCCTACTCTCATCACCCACTTATATTTATAATAAGTTCAATACTACATAATTTTCAATATTCGACCGACTCGAAATAAGTATCAATCCTTGGTCGAAACAGACGGTCAAAGTGGTCTTCTAGATTTGACTTTACGGAATATTACTATTACGGGACTCGCACTCTATTATTTTTAATAAATCGTAAAATTAATATATTAATAATAAACCACCTAGAGGATCTTCTTGAGTGCTTGTAATATTTATCCTAAAAGTTTTATTTTGATAAAATGAACATAATTAGGTGAAAAGCATTTCAAAAGTTCGGTCAATTACTGAGTTTTACTATTCAAACCGCTTTCACTAAAATGTTGATATCTCTCAAAATGTTAACTCAATGGATGCACCGTTTTTACATGCGTGATATAGACAAATTTTAGAACACATCATTTGAAAATGGTTTTCTGGTAACAGGGGTGAAAATCCCGAAGTGGCAGTTTCCTAACAGGAGGTTGTTTTTGACATTCGTACTCCGCGCGACCTCGGCTTCGACATTTCTATAACATTGAAAAATCAAAATTTTTACTTAAAATTTTAATAAAATATAAAAAAATCAATTTCTTACTCTCTATAAAAATTTCATGATTTTTAAATATTTTTAAGTCGACCATTTATATTTACAAACTTCATAATTTGTAGCAGTTTTGTCGCGTAAATCCCTTTTACTAAAACGGTAATAACTTTTGATCCGTAAATCAGAATCAAGAAATTCAAGAGCCTAAACGATCCTTATAACATTCTATATCATAATAAAGTGTTAATTTTTAGGAAAATACAGTTATACACTCGGGAAATTCTGCAGAAACATAAGTTGAGTTTTGTTCATTTTAACGAGGTTACGATTACGATTCGAGTTTCGTTTACGTCTTAAATCATTATACCACCATCAACAATCATCAAATCATCATCTCAACACTAACAAATCTCAAGAAAATTATGTTCTTGAGGAAATAATAATTAACCTTAAAACTAATTAACTAAACATCAAGTTAATATCAAATCAATCATCAAAATCATACTTATATCCAAGATCCTTACTTTTCTTGAAACTTAAAACTTAAACAAAGTTTGGAGGAATGTTTATACCTTCCTTGAAGCTTTTTAATACTTAATAAAGTCCTAAGATCCTTTATGAAGCCTTGGTCTAGCTTTAGGAGCCTTAAACTTTCATGAAAAATCAAGAAAACAAGTTAGTGATTTTCGGAGTTACTATTCACCATCAACTTCAAACATTTTTATAAAATTGAGAAATTCATGGATGGGTATGAAATTAGGTGAGTAACTTACCCATGATATTAAAGAAGTTTGGTAAAAAATTGGTTATTTTTGAATGAGTAGATCATGAGATATGAATTTTTCTTTCCATGGTGTTCTTGAAAATCAGCATTGCATTGTTGGAGAGAGAGAGAGAGAGAGAGATTTTGTGAGCTTCTTGCTTGCTTCTTGAATAATGTTTGTGATATATGCTTTTATATTCTCTAGTATATAACCTAGAATAGATTTATGTTGGCAAATCCTTGGATAAATCTTGCTAGCCTTTCTAGATTAGAAGCTAAGCTAGTAGTTTAGTCTTTAGCTTACTATTTTCTAGCCTTAGATGATTATTCCTATGACCTTAGATTACTATTTGATAAATTAACCATGGTTACTTTTCTACCATGGTTAGTTAGTATGATATGTTTTTTTAATCGTTTACGTGTTTGGTCCGCCGCTTAAACATTTTCGTAATAATTTCTCCGTAAACGGTTCGCGGCGTAAATCCTTTCATATTTATTCTTTATGTTTTAGAGTATCGTCCTTGGATATAAATCCATAGGGTTTTAAATTCATAATTATATTGTGATTCCCGTAATCCTCGATAATTCATAAATATGGTCATTTTTCAAAGTTCGTTTTCTTCGAAAACTAATAGCGTTTACATACACTCATTTGGTACGTATAATCATAATATCAACTTCGAAACTCATTTTCCCATGAACAACATAGTGTGGGCTAAAAAGTTTTTCCCCGTCTGTCACGATTACTATTCATTAAACGTTTTTACAAAGTCTCAAAAATTCGAGTTATTACAGTCTTCCCCTCTAACAAGGATTCCGTCCTGGAATCTATTAGAAAATAGGTGGGGATATCTATTCCTTATTGCGTTTTCTAGTTCCCAAGTTGACTCTTCAACATTCTAATTTCTCCATAAGATTCTAACCAGCTTCACAGTCTTGTTCCTCATCACTTGTTCTTTTTTGATCCATTACTCTTACCGGTTGCTCAACGTAGGTCAAGTCCGGTTGTAAATCTGCCTGCTCGTACTGTATCAAATGTCACGCATTGACATGGTATTTCATTAGCATTGACACGTGGAACACGTCGTGCACTTGTTGCAGATTAGGAGGCAAGGTGAGCTCGTAAGCTAGAGGTTCTATTCTCCTCAAAATTTTAAAGGGTCCTATGAATCTGGGACTCAACTTCCCTTTCTTTCCAAAACTCATTACTCCCTTCCATGGAGATACCTTCAACAACACTGAATCCCTTACTTCGTATTCTCTATTCTTTCGAATCTCATCACTCCCTCCCCGGGAGGCACTTTCAACAATACTTGGTTTGTTACTTCGTACTTCCTGTCTTTATAGTTTTGGTCCATATATTTCTATTGTTTATCCTGGGCTGCCACTAGCCGGGTTCTGATAATTTCTAGGAATGTCTTTGGTCTTTTGACTCAACGATGCTCCAAGTATCTTCGCTTACCCACTCCTTCCCAACCTAAGGGAGAACGAGTCTTTCTTCCGTACCAGCTTTGTAGCCGTTCCAATGCCCGCACGATAACTCGTTATTGTCGGTAATTCGATTAACATCAATTGGTCACTTCATTTTCCTTAGAAATCTATAATATGGACTTTTAGCGCATCTTCTAGTGTTTGGAATGCTCCTTCAACTGATTCGTTTCCCCCTCCATCACTCTTACTAGTGCTAGAGTTTCGTTCATTAACGTTTGCTCATTTCGGCGCATCATCTATGTCGATTATTTAATGTAACAAGTTCTCATTTCATTTTTACACGCTCGTCTCCTGTTATACATTTAATGCCAGATTTAACATTTCTTCCTGTAGTAACGAAAGGCACGTCGGGTCTTGTTGCCATCTTGAAGGAAGCACCATTTTATACGCAATTGATTGACACGTTTAGACTCGTGGAACGCTCAGCTTCTGTAATCGGTCGGACTTCTTTAATCATTCCCCGTATAATATCTATAGTACTTACGATACCTTCTGGGTCGTACTTGTTATTGGTACGTGCTACCGGTGGCCTTTATAGGGCGTGTACGATCTTCTTTGCCTTCTATAAGCTCTGGCAATGACATCCTTCATTCTTTGATGATGTCCATCGTAAGGGATATCAGCGACTATTTTTTGTATGCTAGCGTGGTAAGTACATCTACACGAATTATCTGTCAATAATAGGGTATTCCCCAAACCGTTCCAAATAAAAGGTAAGTCTCTAGACATATCTTCAATGGTCAGGATAGTCCTCTCATTCTACTTGTCGATCCGAGAACTCTAAGTCGTGCCTCTGTCCGTCCTTTTTCACAAAATATCTTGGGAAATAGTCCCGTTGTGAAATTAAATCTTGGGTCCTTGCGCGACGCAGTTGTCACGGGGTCTCTCTGTCCCAATTATCTCTTCTGCGTTCATAACAATTTTGTAGAGTGGACATCTATCATTTGCATAATAAATAAGCGGTCTTATTTAATCTATCACTCAAAATCCTCAAATAGCACGACGGCTAACTTGGTTCTTGATAATCCTCCTTCAAAATTTATTATAATTAACTCTTACTCCCATTCGTGTCATTTACAGGCCACAATCGCCAAAATTTTAAACCTCGCCTTTCCGTTTTCACTTTCAACCATGTCGAGTACTTACTTTCCTAATCAATGACATCCCTTTTCATATTCTGTCATGACTAATATCCTTTTACGTTTTTAGGCATCTTTAAGTCTTCTTGTTAAGTAATAAAGGGTTCTTTTCATGTGATCCTTCTCATCAGTTATTCTGAGATTTGTCATCCTCAATATATTTTTTTCTACTTAAAGTGTCGGCCACCATATTGGCCTTTCCTTGATGATAATATATTTCTTAATCATAGCCTTTGATCAATTTGACTATAGCCTCTATCTCGTGTTCAGTGTAAGAGAAAAAAAAAATTCCAAAATTTCCTCATAAGTAAACTCCTTGTCCCTTTCAGTGCGAACCTTATCGCTATTATTCTAGATCATTATTAGGACGCCTTATGTCACGGTCCTTAAGCTGTGTAGATGTATCATTACATTTTATACAAAATCCTGTTTTTTATCACCGAGTATTTCTAACAAGAGGCTATTACTAATTTTACCTTCACTTTTTGAAAATCTTATTCCTCAAATTCATACATGATTGGTCTTTCCCGAATTCATTAGTTCTTACCTTCAACATTTTTACTTAAAAATTTTATGGCAGATAATAAACTCTATTTATTACTCTATGTAAAAATTTCATGACTTTTAAATATTTTTAAGTCAATCATTTATATTTACAAAGTTCGTAATTTGTAGTAGTTTTGTCGCGTAAATCCCTTTTACTAAAGCGGTCATAAATTTTGATCCGTAAATCGAAATCAAGTGATTCAAGCGCCTAAACGATCCTTATAATATTTTATATCATAATAAAGTGTTAATTTTTAAGAAACTACAGTTTATACACTCGGGAACTTCTGCAGAAACTTAAGTTGAGCTTTGTTCGTTTTAACGAGGTTACGATTACGTTCGAGTTTTGTTTACCTCTTAAAATAATATACAACCATCAACAATCATCAAATCATCATCTCAACACTAACTCCTCTCAAGAACATTATATTTTTAAGGCAACAATCATTAACCTTAAAACTAATTAATTAAATATCAAGATAATATCAAATCAATCATCAAAACCATACTTATATCCAAGATCCTTACTTTTTTTGAAACTTAAAACTTAAACAAAGTTTGGATGAATGTTTATACCTTCCTTGAAGCTTGTTAATACTTAATAAAGTCCTAAGATCCTTGATGAAGCCTTGGTCTAGCTTTAGGAGCCTTAAACTTTTATGAAAAATCAAGAAAACAAGTTAGTCATTTTCGGAGTTACTATTAACCCTCAACTTCAATTTTTTTTATAAAATTGAGAACTTCATGGATGGGCATGAAATTTGGTGCGTAACTTACCCATGATATGAAAGAGGTTTTTTAAACATTTGGTGATTTTTTAATGAGTAGATCATAAAATATGAATTTTTCTTTCCATGTTGTTCTTAAAAATCAGCATTGAGTTTTTGGAGAGAGGGAGAGATTTTGTGAGCTTCTTGATTGATTCTTGAATAATGTTTGTGATATATGCTTGTATATTATCTAGTATATAACCTAAAATAGATTTATGTCGGCAAATTCTTGGACAAATCTTGCTAGCCTTACTAGATTAGAAGCTAAGCTAGTAGTTTAGTCTTTAGCTTACTATTTTCTAGCCTTAGATGATCATTCCTATAACCTTAGCTTATTATTTGATAAAGTAACCATGGTTACTTTTCTACCATGGTTATTTAGTATGATACGTTGATTTAATCGTTTACGTGTTTGTTCGGTCGCTTAAACATTTTCGTAATAATTTCTCGTAAACGGTTCGCGGGGTAAATCCTTTCGTATTTATTCTTTATGTTTTGAAGTATCATCCTTGGATATAACCCCGTAGGATTTTAAATTCGTAATTATATTGTGATTCCCGTAATCCTCGATGATTTGTAAATATGGTCATTTTTCAAAGTTCGTTTTCTTCGAAAACTAATGGCGTTTACAAACACTCATTTGGTACGTATAATCATAATATCAACTTCAAAACTCATTTTCCCATGAACAACATAGTGTGGGGTAAAAAGTTTTCCCCCGTCTGTCAGGGTTACTATTCATTAAACATTTTTACAAAGTCTCAAAAATTCGAGTTTTACAATCAGTTTTGTGTTATCTGATTAGTGTCATCACTATTACATGCTAAGGTTAAGAACAAAAAGGCTATTGAATGAAGTACTTAATGAAGTTAAAATCCCATGTTTGTGTCATATATTATTCAACTCTCTTTACTCTCTTTATTTAATGTTCTCTAGTATAATTCTCAATAGTTAATCGTAGTATAATCAAAACCCAAATTTTTATTGTCTTAGCATTGAATAATAGCCATATCATTGCCGCATAAGTGCATAAATCACATAGTTAATTTAACCAGTCTCTGTGAGAACGAACTAGAAATAATTTTATATTACTTGCGATCACGTATACTTGCATGAATTATTAGCGCGTGCTTAGCGTCTAACAAGTTTTTGGCACCGCAGTCAGGGACTCGGTGTTAACTTGTAGTTTATGTGTTTGTCATCAGTGATCGTTAAAATTCATTAACTCGGACATTGTTACTTACATACTCTTTTCCTTGTCGTGTTTCAGGTACTCTAGCGAGCGTGTATGCATACGCGTTCGTGGGCTCGTAAGAGAACTCTGGATCAAGCCGAGGAAGAAGATGTAATGACTCGAAGGGAAGTTTTTGAGGATGAAGAGAAAGTAGAAGAAGAAGAGAAAGTCGAGGAACCATCTTTAGTAGTAATAGGAGATCAAGCAGAAATTCCTAAGGCTTTGATGGACTATTCTCAGCCTAAGATCAATGATATTCAGTCGAGCATCATCAGATCAACCGTCTCGGCTAACACCTTTGTGATCAAGTCGAGCACGATTCCAATGATTCAAAACTTAGTTTAGTTTGGGGGTTCTCCTACAGAAGATCCCAACATGCACATTAGGGATTTCATCGAGATCTACGACACTTTTAAGTTCAATGGGGTGACTGAAGATGCTATCAAGCTGCGACTCTTCCCATTTTCTCTAAGGGATAAGGCAAAGTGTTGGTTACATTCCCTACCACCAGGGTCTATCACCAAATGGGAGGATCTAGCTCAAAAGTTTCTCACTAAATTCTTTCCTATGGTGAAGACTGCTGCAATCAGGAATGCTCTTACTCAGTTTGCACAGCAAACTGGAGAATCTCTCTGTGAGGCTTGAGATCGATACTAGGAGATGCTAAGGAAGTGCCCTCACTATGGCATGCCTGATTGGATGATTATAAACTATTTCTACAATGGTTTGGGCGCTCAGTCTAGACCTATGCTCGATGCAACGTCTGGTGGAGCCTTATGGGCCAAAAGCTATAATGAAGGTTATGAGTTGATTGAGCTAATGGTAGCTAATGAATACCATAGTCCTACGCAAAGAATGTTGCAAGGCAAGGTAGCAGAAATTTTGGAAGTGGATACAGCAACTGTTATAGCTGCTTAACTTCAAGCTTTGACGATGAAAGTGGACTTGTCACACCCCAACTTTAACAAAAGAAACTATACGAATAATTACAATAGTTAACCAAACAAAATATATACACCGAAACCAAGATCTTACAGTTTAGGGTTTGGAACAACCAATACTATTAACTATTACAACCTGATTTCAATATCGAGTCCTCATACAAAATGATTACTAATCTACTTGAGCTCGAACATATGAATCTACATCACAAGTCTTACGTGTTGTCTGCTTGAATCTAACCATATCTGCTAGCTAAAATATTAGGGTGAAAGCAAGTAGTGAGCCAAATGCTCAACAAGTGCTATAATATACATAAACAAAATAAAATAATAATGGAAATGAAATATTCAACCATATAACAAGAGATAAACTTTCAGGGTGATGGCATCTTTTATTTGTAACAAAACAATTAGAAACCATTTCTTAATCAAAATCATTTTATGATGCTACAGATTACAGCCGATAATCAGTCACGAAGTAATCCCGAACCTCGTTGGGTTCTAGAACATTAATGGGATCCCTAGGCAACCTTTAAACCTATAATTTAAAAGCGGAAAGGACTTGCGTCTCAGTGCAGATCCACTATCTAAAGAAAATATTTGTCCCCCTTTGGGACTGAAAATCCACTTTTAACTTTTTATTTTAAAAACCGATGCCAAGTGATGGTTAATTTCTTAAAGTGAACGTCCTTATCGAGGGTTCTAGATCAACTTCGAAGCACATGGAATGGGTTCAATAAACTTTAAGGCCATAATCAATTAGACTGATACCTTATCAAATAGAATTGCAAAGTTTCTATTCACAAGGGATTTGGTATTGCAGTTCAACAGGGTTATTGGATAGTGTAAAGGAACTAAGTCAAACTAGGTTCAATGTAGTGGTTCCAGATAAGACATAGGTATTTAAAATATAAAGAAGGTGATTATCAGTTTAAAGTATAATAGGGTTCCATGGTTTAAGGATAAGAATGGAGTTATCAAGCATATATGAACAACTTTGAGGAATAACTGACTATTATGTATCAAGATAAGGTTACTAAATACAACTTATACAGGGTTTAACATCACAATTATTTTGGTATACTAGCATGGTATGACTTTCGAATTACTTGCATAGCAATCTCCAAGTAAAGTTAAACTACTTGCAATAGATACTTGAGGGTTCATGGTATTTGTATATAATACAAAAGATAGATTTGAAACCACTTGGGTCATGTATACATGTATATCAAGATGAGTTAGAACACTCGCATCATATATAAAAGTAGGTTAACACACACTTGCAGTGTAAACACAAAAAGATAGGTTGAAACACTTGCCTTGAGAACGGCTTGACTTGACTGGCAGGTGGGAGCAACTGGGAGCTTTACTCAACTTTAATGGAAAGTTTACCCTCGTCTCGCGAGCCTACACAAAATAATAATAACCTCATTATAATATATTCTCACCAATTCAACCTATTTATAAACCAAAAGTAAGCACATTGGCGCTTAGGCCTATATACACATACATGCTTACAATTACCTTATAAGCATACTAGATCACATAGCCACATATGCTCACATAACAAATTTAAATATATAATAATATATCAACATACTATATTGCATCACTAAACTTGGATGATCTCACTCCACTTACTCAAGTCACTTAGTTATGCTAAACTAGTCAAAACTCCTAATATTGACCTCGAAACTCGAAGTGCCTTTTCTAAACCATCAAGTTCCTATTGACCCTGACCTAGGCCCTACACTCTACTGACCTTATACTATCTTACAACTATGATGGTCAACCTAGGCCTCACTTATAAGTGCTCTAAAACTAAATGTTAAGTTAATGTGCTCATTATAGTGATTTCAGGATGATACCAATGGGTTTATGAGTACAATTGACACCCTTATACCTTAATTTTACCTCCCAAACTTCTACACTAGACTCTTCTAATCATAAGGTAACTCCAAAACTTGGTGTGACTCAAAGGCCTAGATTGGGCCTACCTAGGCCTAAGCTTAAAGTCCAAGGTTCTCCTATTTTCTAGACAAAAAAGTGTCCTGTTTTGCACTAACTTGTGACACATGATTGTAATTCAATTCTGTAAGTCATATGTCATAGCCTATTTGTATATTTGAGGATTCAACTCAACTCAAATAAGAATGTAATAAGTAAATAGTGGATCTACCGTCAGAGAGATCTCACAAAGTAATATCTGTCAAAGGATTCAGAAACAAGGTTCATCTACAGACTTGAGGAGTTAATTCACTGGAAGAAGTTCAAGAAGTTGATCATGCCTCAGTGATATAAATCAAGATCGTGGATTTCATCAAGTGGCAGAGATCTCGTCAGGGTATCAATTAATTACCAGGATTTAATCTAAAGAAAATCAAAGTGTCAAAGTCAAGACATGAAGAAATGTCACGGAAGTTAGTCACTCATGAACCAGACAGTACATCGAGTGTCAACGTTGAAGTGGTGGAATTGATTCATAATTTTCAGTGATTTTCAGAAGATTTGCAGAAGAATGGTTGCTGCTCAAGACTAGAATTAATTCTCTATTAATTAATTAAGTCATCTAATTTAATTAAGAAAATAAATTATATCTGCGAAGAATAATTTATTTATTAATTGAATTAATTGATTAATTAATTCTGAATTAATTTTAGGAATTTTCAGAAGTTTAATTGGTTTAAAAACAGTCTTAAATCAGCAAGACAATTGAAAATGAACTAGCATGACAATCTGGATTGTCATACCGATTGTCATGCCAAGTCATTTCAATTGTCATACCAAAAGTTACACTAGGAAGGAGATTGTCTTGCTAGTTCAACTGATTGTCATACCGATAGTCATTGTAGTTCAATCAGATTGTCTTGCTAGTACAATTGAAAGTCCTACTGAAAGTCTTGCTGAGCCAAAGAGATTGTCCTACCGATTGTCATTGCAGTTCAAGTAATTTTGTTGGATTGCATACAAAAAGAAAAAGAAGCAGAAGACATTCACACACTGAAAAATACAAGAACACAGCAGCCGCCTAAGAAATATTTCATTGTTCTCTGCTGAAATTCAAAGATCAATTTCTAGATTGCAAAGTTAAATCCAATCAACTAGAAATCTTTATCTTGTTCTTGCGTAACAATCTAGCGGATCAAAATCCCTAGAACTTAATCTCAAATCGCGTTAAGCATTTGATTCTAATTATTGCAAAAATAGAAAAAGTTCATGTCAAATTTATTCTAGATTTGTAATAATTGATTTGAGATTAATACCTTGTAATCGATACAGTTGTTGTAACACCTTTCAAGTTTAATAATATTTTTATTTAACTTGAATTTTGTTTCACATTTTTTATTCCGCATTTATTCGATTATTTGGTACTGTTTGTATTCAACCCCCCCCCCTTCCACAAACAAATTGGGACCTAACAATTGGTATCAGAGCCTTCTGATTAACGAACAAATCAAGATCCTAGACTTTTGTGATTTTTCAACTCCTTGAATTTTTATTTATTCAAAAATTCATAATGACTTCACATAAAGTTGGAACCGTTAAAATTCCACAATTTGATAAAGAGAATTATATCATGTGGAAGAAGAAGATGCTATTATTTTTACAAGTTGCAAATCCCAAATATTCAAACTTGTTAAAGAAGGGTATAAAAACTCCGGTGGTTATTGAACCGGAGGTAATAATAGATGGTGTGGTGACTACTAAAGCTAGAACCTATCCAAAAGAGCCCGAAGATTTTACTCATGCTGAGAAGGAAGAAGCCTCCTTGGATGCCAGCCTTCAATTAATATTAATTCATTCCCTTGATCCCTTGATGAACAGACATGTGATGAACTGTAAAAATTCTAAACACATGTGGGAAACTATTGAGGTAATTAATGAAGGCACAGAGGAAGTTAGGGAGAACAAGTTGGAAATCCTAACCTCTGAATATGAACATTTCAAATCAAATCCAGGAGAAGGAATTACTGAAGTGTTTGAGAGGTACAATGCGTTGATCAACAACCTGAACATCAATGGAAAGTATTATTCAATCAGGGAGGTCAACAAAAAGTTCCTTTTAACACTGCCAGCTCATCTTGAACATAGAATCACTGCCATTAGAGAAGCTAGAGATCTGAGTGAGATTTCTTTGGACAGGCTCTATGGAGTGTTAAAAACTTATGAGTTGGAGCAGATTCAACAGAAGGAAGTCTACAGGAAGGATAGAATGGTCAGCACATCTAATGCAATTGTAGCTGAAGGTCAACAACAACAACAATCTCAACAGTTAGAAAGAATGGTATAGTTTTCCAAGGGTGAGGAAAATGAGTTAGTAGCAGAATATGATCCTCCTACTACAAATCAATCAAGTGATGATTTTTATTCCTTGGAAGAGCTGGAGCAATTGGAAGATGAATCAATGGCCCAAATTGTCAAGAGATTCTCTAATGTCAGATTCAGGAGGAATCCCAAGCTTAAGTACAAGTCCAACTACAACAAATTCTAGAAAGGTGGATCTTCATCCTCTAACACCAGCAGTGGTGGGTACAAATCAGGGATGGTTGATCGAAGCACCATTAGATGCTATAACTGCAATGAGTTGGGACACTTTGCCATAGAATGTAGGAAGCCAAAGCAAGTAAGAAAGAACTCTGAAAGGGCTTATCTGGCAAAGGGAAGAAGCTGGGATGATACTGACAGTGAAGATGAAGAAGAAGGAAATCTTGCTCTTATGGCTATTAATGGAAAAGCTTCATCATCAAGAATAGAGGTAAAACTTTCTGATGCTGAAATGGTTTATCATCTAAGAGGTAACTTAGATTGTGCACGTCGTGATAATGAACTGTTAAGTTTACAGATCACAGACCTTAAGAAAGAGGTTAATGAATTAAGACTTGTGCACATTAATCAAGACAAATTAAAAGAACAGGTATCTTTTCTAGAGAATAGAGTTGACTGTTATAGAAAACTTGAAACTATTCTCAAAGACAAGATCACCGGTCTTGAGACTAAGGTTAGAGCCTACTTCAATTCTTGTTCGAAGGCTAAAGAGTTCTACAGTAAGCAAGCTGTTAATAAAACATCTGGAATAGGTTATGATTATAATGCTGCTATTGGAGAATTAGGCATAAACTCCCCTCCTCATGTCTGTGCTAAAGGGAGGGAAGTACCACATGTGCTTAAGGGTGTTGATGAACCCCTCTATAAAGCATCAATTGCTGAACCATTTGATGCGACCTCTTCTGTTATTCAAGAAGAAATACGTGCTGAGGATCATGCTTATGAGAAGATTGTTTCCAAGTCAAGTGAGTCGAAAGTTCCAGTCAAAATTGTGAAAGCAACTGAGACTAACTCAGACACACATGAGTTGGATAACAATAATGCCATGTCTACCATGCATAAATTACCTGTTGTTAATCTCTCTCATAAAGCATGTGCTGTTGCTAATTGTATGTCTTGTGCTTTTAATATGATGTATGCTTATTTTAATGATAAGCATGTGTCTAATGATAAGACTACTCCTCGTCAGCATGTGAATAACAAGAAGCATGATAGGTCTAAGACTGCTAGTCCTTCTAAGGCTAGAAAGGAGACATTTGTGCCTAAGCTTAAACATAAATTTGTTAAGGCTGTTTACAAGGTCAAATGTTCAGTCATTGAGAAAGTTGAGACCATTAAAATTAAAAATGTTGTTTTGCCTGACAAAGGACAGTTCTACAAGTATGCCGGGCCCAACCAAGTTTGGGTTCCGAAGAAGGTCTAATCCATTTGTAGTGCAGGACATTAAACAAGTATAACCGGTAGTGTGGATTCTTGACAGTGGATCATCAAGACATATGACCGGAGATAGAGCCCTGCTATCAAATGTGGTTGAGAAAGCTGGCCCCATGGTTACCTTTGGAGATAACAGCAAAGGTTTATCTAAGGGATATGGCTGTTTGCAAGCTGGATATGTTATCAGTGAAATTTTGTATATTGTGCTAGGTTATTATCAGGAAGCAGTATTTAACATATAGCACCAGTGACGAGACTTGAGAATATTACGACATATCAGACACCTGCTGCACATTACACTTGGAATTGTACTCTAGTAAGATGTGTACAAGTGTACTCCTGATTGATGAGTTAAAAGAGGAAGTCAGTGCACCACAATTCATGGACTTTGTAGCTGCAGATCTATTGGACTATGCAATCTCTTCTTCACAATCTCACTTCAGGTTGGTATGAACTAGTATACTGCTCAAGCAATCGTCAAGGACATGGTATGGCACTCTAACTGCAGTTACAGTTGTATATGAACTAGTAGAGTCGTCATATTTATAACTATCTTATCACTAGGCACAATCATATTGTTTTATATGTGCAGTGGTATATTGATTATGCAACATAACAATTAGTATCTAAAGTACTTGACAAGTATCGGTCAATGATATCTTGTTAACATTATGTTGCAGATATTTGTAAGCTTTTGACATGAATGAGAATTACTTAGACTTTACCCTAAGTGATCAATGTTTTATCAAAAACTCATTCATATTGAAAAACAAAAATTAAACTTCTTTCTACATTAGTGATTTCTTATTTCATGTAAAATCTTTTGAAATCACTATTGTAAATCATTTTCTCTCTATTACCATATATTTTGTGATACAGGTTCAGTCTCCAATGACTTTCTTTCATTGACAGTCATGAGGTTGAAAACCCACAACGTCTATCCCAGACTGTAAAGACAAACACAGAAACAGAACCAACCAACACTCTCTTACCACTAAATGTAGTATGAATGAGCGTGAGGGAGATAGTGCCTTAGTGCACCACATAAGGAAGGTTCTGTAGTCAACCCAGTAGCTCTGTCTCATACATAGATGAGTAGTATTTAAACCGAGACAACTGCTAGCCCCCATACATCTTCTCAAAAAGATGTAATGGCTGAAAAGGCACAAAATAGTTACTAGATTCATTCTCTCAACAGGGTGAGTCTATTGAATTTTTCCTGTCGGCCAAGGTATCCGATGTAGTGTCACCACTTCAAACATAATCAATTCTTGATGCACAAGGAGAGGTTACACACACAAAGGATGAGTCGACGGAAACAAGAGTTTCGACCATTTTAAGGTCAGATTCGATTGTTCAAGGTTCGTTAGTGGACCAATTTCCTTTACAAGTGTTAGGAGAGAATACTGATCCAAAAGCCATATGTCAGTGGTCAGTGTCTACCTCCCCAGGCTTAAATCCCCTGGATGCATCTGCGGATAGTGGATCTGACATAGGCGCAGATCGGCAACTTGTTGACAATGATTCAGATATTACCTGATGAGTCACAAGGAATTGTCATCACAGACATTAGAAGGGAACCTTGATCTTTATGCTAAATTCGTTGGATCATTGTTTACCTTCCCAGAATTCAAATCTGGAACCCTAAAAGGGAAACTAGCAACTTGTAGATTATGACTCAGATTCATCTGACGAGTTTAACAAGGATGGGGATTTGTGAACTCCCATTGCACCACCTGTGACCTCCTTAAGGATGGCTAAGGTAATTGTCCTTGCAGGTACAGCTGGATTATGGAGCTATGAGAGAAGAGTGATACACTTGTGAGAATGAGTGTAAACACGAGTGGAGAGAAGAGTGAAACACATGTGAGGTACACTAAACAGAATCACACACTCACAGTGAGGAAGAAAGAGAAACTTCTTGTTATTTCTTTTCCAACCAAGTGAAATATGAGAACTCCTTCAGACGACGGCATACATTCCTTCTTTAAGGGGGAGATAAAAGCTTAAGTAATAGTTTGGAGGATTCCTCAACTAAGGGGGAGAAATAGCAGGGAGGAAGAAAAAGATCATATGTACACTACACCACACCATTGTTGTTTGTAACTACGGATCCTATTGTACGGGAGAGGTGGTAAACACAAGGTGATTTTCTAGTAAGGGAAGAAGCTGTTTTCAAAAGGGGAGTACCATTGGTTTTTATCTGCGGATCCTATTGTACGGGAGAGGTGGTAAACGAAGGTGATCTTCTTTAATCAGTTGATTCTCATAGGGGGAGAAGCAAGAGATATGGGCTTCTCAACAGGAAATGTGGCTGTACAAATGAAGATGGAACTACTTGAAGATATGTTCAGTCTAGAGGAACATCTACTTGGAATCTGGAAAATGTTAAATCTCATCCAGAACTTTTCTGCTATTTACTTTGCATGTATGTTTATATCTTTTTCTTATTTGTTAGTTGAGTTATCCTCTAGGTATTTGTGTGTTATTGTCTAACAAACAAATAGGGGGAGATTGTAAGTCATATGTCATAGCCTATTTGTATATTTGAGGATTCAACTCAACTCAAATAAGAATGTAATAAGTAAATAGTTGATCTACCGTCAGAGAGATCTCGCAAAGTAATATCTGTCAAAGGATTCAGAAACAAGGTTCATCTACAGACTTGAGGAGTTAATTCACTGGAAGAAGTTCAAGAAGTTGATCATGCCTCAGTGATATAAATCAAGATCGTGGATTTAATCAAGTGACAGAGATCTCGTCAGGGTATCAATTAATTACAAGGATTTAATCTGAAGAAAATCAAAGTGTCAAAGTCAAGACATGAAGAAATGTCACGGAAGTTAGTCACTCATGAACCAGACAGTACATCGAGTGTCAACGTTGAAGTGGTGGAATTGATTCATAATTTTCAGTGATTTTCAGAAGATTTGCAGAAGAATGGTTGCTGCTCAAGACTAGAATTAATTCTCTATTAATTAATTAAGTCATCTAATTTAATTAAGAAAATAAATTATATCTGCGAAGAATAATTTATTTATTAATTGAATTAATTGATTAATTAATTCTGAATTAATTTTAGGAATTTTCAGAAGTTTAATTGGTTTAAAAACAGTCTTAAATCAGCAAGACAATTGAAAATGAACTAGCATGACAATCTGGATTGTCATACCGATTGTCATGCCAAGTCATTTCAATTGTCATACCAAAAGTTACACTAGGAAGGAGATTGTCTTGCTAGTTCAACTGATTGTCATACCGATAGTCATTGTAGTTCAATCAGATTGTCTTGCTAGTACAATTGAAAGTCCTACTGAAAGTCTTGCTGAGCCAAAGAGATTGTCCTACCGATTGTCATTGCAGTTCAAGTAATTTTGTTGGATTGCATACAAAAAGAAAAAGAAGCAGAAGACATTCACACACTGAAAAATACAAGAACACAGCAGCCGCCTAAGAAATATTTCATTGTTCTCTGCTGAAATTCAAAGATCAATTTCTAGATTGCAAAGTTAAATCCAATCAACTAGAAATCTTTATCTTGTTCTTGCGTAACAATCTAGCGGATCAAAATCCCTAGAATTTAATCTCAAATTGCGTTTAGCATTTGATTCTAATTATTGCAAAAATAGAAAAAGTTCATGTCGAATTTATTCTAGATTTGTGATAATTGATTTGAGATTAATACCTTGTAATCGATACAGTTGTTGTAACACCTTTCAAGTTTAATAATATTTTTATTTAACTTGAATTTTGTTTCACATTTTTTATTCCGCATTTATTCGATTATTTGGTACTGTTTGTATTCAACCCCCCCCCCCCTTCTACAAACAAATTGGGACCTAACAAATTCTTATAAACTATGGCTGGAACAACACCTCTGACACTCCCTCTAACTAAGGACAATCAAGGCCTAGTGAGGGCCTACCCATGACATGGTCAAAACTCCTCATTTCTAAGTTGTAGCAAAACTGTTCCCTGCTGGACAGATTTAGTGTTTCCACTCGTGCACCTAATCAAACAACCTACAAACCTCTAACAAATATCTGGAAACTGAATTATACCCCTAGTACTAGCTTCTGGTGACTTGGGACTCAAAGTGCATTACAATGACAAGGTCAAAACTCACCCTAAACCTCATGTTACCAAACTGAAAATCTGCAGAATTTAATGTACCCTTTCCACTATGATTTCCCACTTGACAAACCAAACCAAACATCAAACAAAACCCAAACTAAACCTCAACCAAGGTAACCTACTGACCTAACACTCCCACACACAATATTGGTTTAGTGGAGATCATCCTTACCTAGAGTGTAATATAGCAAAACAAGAGTCAAAATAATATACTAAATACAAGTCATCATAATTTCGAAAATAACAACTTAAATCCTCCATATATATACGAATCAAAAAACACATAACAAGGAGATAATATCATAATTAATATCCTAAATTAACTGAAATTAGAGATTATTAACAAAAATCAATCCAAATAATGAAGAACTTTCAGAAATCATGAGTTGAACCTATGCATGCATGATTTCGAACTTACAAGCCAGAAACACTATGGTTTCCATATAATTTTCATCATAAAATCAACATGAAAGCCTAGAATTAACCATAACTAATATGATCACTTAGCATGCAAAGAGTTTTATCAAGTTTTTTATTTCCAAATCCATGCTATTATCACATAAACATACAAAATCAAACAAAGCTACAAGAAAACCATCCATTCGGCTCCTAACAAGTCATGGCCGAATGGATTAGGGTGAAAACAACATTTTCATAAGTGTGACACACTCATGTATAGCCATTCTCAACCCCATGTAATATATCTCATGGTGAAAGCCTTAGATTCACAAGAATCAAGGGTGTTCACTTTGAGTTTAACAAAACACTACCATGCAAGATCAAAACATAGGTTTTTCATCATAAACTCTTTGGATTATAAATGAACAATATATGGAAGTGAGATTACTTAATGGAGGGTGGATGTTTAAATGAAAAATGAAGGAAAAAGGGGGGATGGGGCTTCGGCCGAGAGTAAGTCGAGAGAGGGAGAATAGAGGAGAGGAGGGAGAGTGAGTGTGATGTGGTGGTGAGAATGATCACCACTTACCTTTGGTTTTTGGTTTTATTATGACTAAAATGTGAATGGAATTGAGAATTGACAAAAGTAACCTTCTAGCAAGCTTGTGACAATTTGCATGCAAGGACAAAGAAGTAACTTGGTTAGTGAAGTAGTAGTTATTGGGGTTGGAATTTCCAAGTTTGCCCTTAACTTGAATAGGGAGCAAAATGCATGCATGGGAAACTAAGTAAATTAAAAATTAAAAATTAACTAATCTATGTAAAACAATTTCTATAAATATATTTGCACTTCCATAAATCACAAAATATATATTATAAAATAGATTATGATTTTAGAAATTTAATGATATAAGATTTGAAAATTTGTAGTTAAAAGATTTAAAAAAAATCGATTTTTCATATAGAATGAAATACTTTTGATTATCATTTAAAAATACTAAATAATAAGATTTTCCTTTCAAAATTTTTTATATAAACTAATACATTAAACACTTAATCGATAGGCACTCAACATATAGATCACCCACATTTATAATTCCACACAATTTAAATCTCAATTATAAACACACAATTATATATAGATAAGGTTTAGAAATACCGGTCGTAATAGGACTCTTTGGTGAATTATGGAGTTAATCAAATCACTAGTGTTTGTGAGCTTTGTGCGGGGGCGCATGAAACTAAGCAGTGCGCTATTTCTAGCGAATCACCTCAATTTGTGAGCAACTTTCAGAGATCACAGCAACAAGCTCCCGCCACTTATCATCCAAATAACCGCAATCATCCTAACTTCAGCTGGAGTAATAATTAGAATGCGGTGCAACAATCTTATCAGCCATACATAGCAAAGAATTATAACCCTCCTCGTTTTCAGCAACTGCAATATGTCCCTAGACAACAACTTCAACTTCAGCAGTTATCGCAAGCTAATGAAAAATCTGAATTGGAGGAGTTGAGGCTCATGTGCAAGAGCCAAGCTGTGTCTATAAAGACCTTGGAGAATCAGCTTGGGCAAATTGTTAATGCATTACTGAATCATCAACCTGGCACACTTCCGAGCGATATTGAAGTGCCAGGCAAGAAGGAAGCTAAGGAGCATGTTAAGGCAATTACATTGAGGTCTAGCAAGATTGCAAATCCTGAAAAAACAAAGACTACATAATCTGAAGTTGAGGCTGAAGAAGAAGAAGTGTAGAAGGAAGTAGAAGTGGAACCAAGGAAGACTCCTGTTGAGCACACTCCTCCTGAGGGTAATACAGGGGAGAAACAGATCTATCCTCCACCTCCTTTTCCTAAGAGGCTGCAGAAGAAAAAGCTGGATAAGCAGTTTGAGAAGTTTTTGGAGGTGTTCAAGAAACTTCACATCAACATACCTTTCGCTGAAGCTCTTGAACAAATTCCTAGTTATGTGAAGTTTATGAAAGGTATTCTCTCTAGGAAGGTGAAGCTTGATGACTTAGAGACCATTGCTATCACGGAGGAATGCGGTGCTGTGCTGCAACAAAAGTTTCCTTCGAAGCTTAAAGATCCTGGAAGCTTCACTATTCAATACACCATTGGAAAGGTGCCATTCGAAAAATGCTTATGTGACTTGGGAGCTAGCATCAATCTGATGCCCTTGTCGATCTTCAAGAAGTTGGACTTGCCTGATCCAAAGCCTACTTATATGACTTTGCAGTTGGCTAACCGTTCTATTACATATTCGTGAGGTATTATGGAGGATGTATTGGTCAATGTGGATAAACTCATCTTCCCTGCTGATTTTGTAATTCTTGATTCTAAGGAGGATAAGAAGATTCTCATAATTTTGGAAAGACCTTTCTTGGCTACTGGCCGATCCTTGATAGATGTACAGAAAGGTGAGCTCACCATGCGAGTGATGGATCAGGATGTAACTTTTAATATGTTCAATGCCATGAAATTCCCTAAGGAAAATGAGGAGTGTTTTAAGGTGGAGATGGTCGATTCTGTGGTCAATTCTGAACTCGATCAATTGCTAAGGTCCGTTGCCTTAGAGAATGCCTTGTTGGGAAATTCCGATGGTGAAGATGATGAAGCGGACGAGCATTTGCAATATTTGAATGCTTCTCCATGGAAGCAAAAGATGGATATGCCTTTTGAATCTCTTGGATTGGAGGAGCTGAACAAGGCTCCTAAGAGTCTCAAGCCATCTACTGAGGAAGCTCATACTCTTGAGCTTAAGCCTTTATGTGAACATTTGAGGTATGCATTTTTAGGTGATGCATCTACTTTGCCTATTATTATTGCATCTGACCTTTCAAGAAGCGACGAGGAGAAGCTTTTTAGAATTCATAGAAATTCAAATCAACAATTGGTTGGACTATAGCAGATATTAAGGGAATCATCCCCTCGTATTGCATGCACAAAATTCTGCTAGAGCCAGGAAGCAAGCCTACTGTGGAGCAACAGAGAAGGCTAAATCCGATCATGAAAGAGGTTGTGCAGAAGGAAATCCTTAAGTGGTTAGATGCATGTATCATCTATCATATTTCTGACAGTTCATGGGTGAGCCCAGTTCAGTGTGTGCCAAAGAAAAGAGGTATCACTGTGGTAGCAAATGAGAATAATGAGCTTATTCCTACACAAATAGTCACGGGGTGGAGAGTTTGCATGGATTATAGAAAGCTAAACAAGGCTAAAAGGAAGGATCACTTCCCTCTTCCTGTCATTGATCAGATGCTTGATAGATTGGCGGGGCATGATTACTATTATCTTCTGGATGGCTATTCGGGATATAATCAGATTTGTATCGCTCTAGAAGATCAATAAAAGACTACATTCACATGTTCTTTTGGTACTTTTACATTCCGGAGAGTTTCTTTTGGGCTATGTGGAGCATCGAACACATTTCAGAGATGCATGATGGCTATCTTCTCTGATATGATTGGTCAGAATGTGGAGGTGTTCATGGACGATTTCTCTATGTTTGGTGATTCATTTTATGAGTGCTTTCAGAATCTAGGTGACGTTCTCAAGAGGTATGTTGAGACCAATTTGGTTCTCAATTGGGAAAAATGTCACTTTATGGTGCGACAGGGCATTATTATTAGGCATAAGGTCTCTAGTAAGGGTCTTGAGGTGGGAAAAGACAAAGTGGGGGTCATCGAAAATCTTTCCCCACCAATTTCTCTAAAGGGGGTTCGCAGTTTTCTTGGTCATGCCGGCTTCTACAGGCGGTTCATCAAGGACTTCTCAAAAATTTCTAAACCTTTGTGTAATCTTCTGGAGAAGGATATCGCGTTTAAGTTTGAAGACGAGTGTGTGGCTGCTTTTGAGTTCTTAAAGAAGAGTTTAATCACGGCACCTGTCATAACTGCACCTGATTGGAGTGAACCATTTGAGATGATATGCGATGCAAGTGACTATACAGTTGGAACAGTTCTTGGGCAAAGAGAGAACAACATATTTCATGTAGTCTACTATGCTAGTAAGACTCTTATGATGCTCAACTGAACTACATTACTACGGAGAAAGAACTTTTGGTTATCGTCTATGGTTTTGATGAATTTCGATCTTATCTGCTTGGGACGAAGGTGACCGTTTTCACTATCACGCTGCCACTCGATATCTTATATCAAAGAAGGACTTGAAGCCTAGCTTGATTCGATGGGTTCTTTTACTCCAGAAGTTTGAATTAGAGATCAAAGACAAAAAAGGGACTGAAAATCAAGTCCCTGATCATCTCTCGCGTTTAGAAGATCCAATTGCAACTACACTGGATAAGACATTAATAAATGAGTCTTTCCCAATGAGCAGCTGTTTGGAGTGTAAGAGGAAGAACCGTGGTTTGTAGACATTGTGAACTACCTTGTGAGTAATATCATGCCTCCCGACTTGTTATACGCTCAAAGGAAGAAGTTTCTGCATGAAGTGAAGTGGTATATGTGGGATGAGCTGTTTCTTTTTCATCAAGGAGCTGACCAAATCATCAGGAGATGTATTCCTTACAGCGAAACGGGGGTGGGGGATCTTGCGAGATTGCCACTCAATGGCTTATGGAGGACATTATGGTGGATAAAAGATAGCAGCTCATATTCTTCAAGCAGGTTTCTTTTGACCGACTTTGTTTAAAGATGCTCATCAGTTCATTTTGAAATGTGATCGATGTTAACGTGTGGGTAATATGTCCAAGCGGGATGAGATGCCTCTTAATGTGCTTCTCGAGGTTGAAGTCTTCGATGTTCGGGGAATTGAATTTATGGGGCCATTTGTCTTATCTTGTAACAATCAGTATATCTTATTGGTAGTTGATTATGTGTCGAAATGGGTTGAAGTTAAGGCATTTCCAACAAACGATGTGAAAGTGGTGCTTAATTTTCTTCACAAGAAAATATCCACAAGATTTGGAACTCCAAGAGTCATAATCAGTGATGAGGGGTCGCATATTTTCAATCGCAAGTTCACTACTATAATGCAAAGGTATAATGTGAATCATCGCATTGCTACGGCATATCATCCTCAGACGAATGGTCAAGCTGTGGTGTCTAACAGAGAGATCGAGCGCATTTTAGAGAAGGTAGTGTGTCCATCAAGGAAAGATTGGTCTTTGAAGCTTGACGAAGCTGTTTGGGCATATAGAACAACATACAAGACTCCATTGGGAATGTCGCCGTTTCAATTGGTTTAAGGTAAGGGGTGTCATTTGTCGGTGGAGCTAGAGCATAAAGCGTATTGGGCTTTGAAGAAGTTGAATCTGGACTTGGATGCAGCTGGAAAGAAGAGGATGCTTCAATTGAATGAACTCGATGAGTTTCGACTTCAAGCATATGAAAACAAAAAAATGCATAAGGAAAAAGTCAAGAGGTGGCACGATAGGGGTCTAGTGCTCAAATCACTTGTGCCGGGGTAACAAGTTCTTTTGTTTAACCCTCGTCTCCATCTTTCTCCTGGAAAGTTGAAGTCAAGGTGGTCAGAACCGTTTATTGTTAAAACTGTGCTTCCACATGGAGCGGTGGAGATTTTTGAGAATGATCAGGGCCAAGCATTCAAGGTAAATGGTCAGAGGTTGAAGCATTACTATGGTGACACGGCAAACCGTGAGGTGGTTAGTGTCGTTTTATTATTCGTTTGATCTCGCATTTCTATGTTGAGCTAACGACGTAAAACAAGCGCTTCTTGGGAGGCAACCCAAGTTTCATTAGTAGGTAGAGGAAGCAAGAAGAAAAGAGAAAAATACAAAAAAAATAATCATAAAAACAGAAAATTTCAGGGCCAACTTCAAAAGCTGAGCGCGCCCGCGCTGATCTAGCGCGCGGTCGCGCCGATTTGGCATAAGGTGAGCACGTCCGCGCTGGTCTAGCGCGCGGCCGCGCTGGGGTCCCGATTCAGAAAAAAATAAAAGCCAGTTTGTGAAGAGAAAATCAGGGACTTCTTTTAAAAATCAATTTCTACCCGAATTTTACTCTTCCACATCCCAAATTTCCCTTTTCCAACTCAAACCCATTATTCCCACTATTCCTATAATCAATTCCCATTTCTATTCCATATCTAATTCTCTTCTCACCTCCTATATATATACACACTTATACAAAAACTTCTCCACCACTTCTCAAATTCTCAAATATAATTCTCTCTCAAACACTTATATTTTATTCTCTCTTATTCAATTCCAATGGCACCCAAGAGACAAAGAACTCAAGCTACCAGCAGCACCACTAATTCTTCGAGTGCAGGTGGTGTGAGGCCGAGGTTTTCAACTCCCGAGGCTGAAGTGGAGTATGCGAGGCTTCTCTCAAAGCCTATAGCAAATGAGCGAGGTTTTCTTCCATCGAGGAAGGATGGTAAGTTGTTGGAGATGATCTTGGAGATGGACTGGGTTGCTTTTTGCGAGGCACACACTGTTGTGCCCATGAGTGTTGTTCAAGAGTTTTATGCTAATGCTAAGATGGAGAAAAATGGTTTCATTATGGTTAGGGGGATGACAGTGGAGTATAGTGCGGATCCAATAATGTAATAACTCGAATTTTTGAGACCTTGTAAAACGTTTAATGAATAGTAACCCGGATGGACAGGAAAAACTTTTGAGCCCACACTATGTAGTGCATGAGAAAATGAGTTTCGGAGTTGATATTATGATTATACGTACCAAATGAGTGTATGTAAACGCTAGTAGTTTTCGAAGAAAACGAACTTTGATAAACGACCGTACTTACGACTCATCAAGTATTACGGGAATCACAATATAATTATAAGATTAAAACCCTACGGATTTATATTCAAGTATGATAATTCAAAATATGAGGAATAAATACGAAAGGAATTACCTCGCGAACCATTCACGAGTAAGTATTACGAAAACGCTTAAGCGACCGAGCGAACGCGTAAACGATTAAATAAACGTAACGCACTAACTAACCATGGTAAGAAAGTAACCATGGTTACTTTATCAAATAATGAGCTAAGCTTAGGATAATCAAGCAAGCTAGCCAAATAGTGTGCTAAGGAAGCTAACACATGTAGTTTAGCTTGTAAGCTAGCAAGCTACTTGGATTTGTCCCCAAGATTTGCAACAAGGAATAAACCTAGGATTCTATACTAGAAAGAATAAATATCAATAGAAAGATATCACCATCCCATTTCCTAGAAGCAACCAAGGGAAGGAAGCATAAAAACCCCCCCACCCCTTCATTCTTCTATTCGGCCACTTCAAGAAAAAGGGAGAAATCCAATTCAAAATCTCAAGTTCTAGCCATGATAAAATCATCCCATTAATTCTCAAGCTTCCTAACAATCAAACTAAGGTAGGAAAATTCTTTCATCTCTTTTTATCAAGGTTTGATGGGTGAAATAAAATCAAGAAAGTCACTAGTGAATAGTATGAATAGTAACTCCTCTTTGGTTTCTTGATTTCAATGGTGGTTTTAGGTTCCAAAAATCATACCAAGCACTTACAAGACTCCACCATCCTCAAGAACACATCTCAAGATTTCAAGAAAGGTAAAAATCTCTGGCCCAAATTTATTTAAGATTCATTTTTAAGATCCATTTAGTATGTAGTTGTAAACCTAGTTTTAGAAGTGGTATTGATGAAATCTTGATATTTAGTTAAGTAGATTTAAGGTTGAATGTTGTTTCCTCAAGAATATGATGTTATTGAGAGGAGTTTGTGTGTTGATGATGAGATGATGATTGTTGGTGGTTGTGTTAAGAGTTAGGGCGTAAACGAAACCCCGACTGTAAACGTAATTCCGTTAAAATAAATTAATCGTAACTTTAAGTTTCTGCAGAAAGTCCCGAAGATATAAACTGTAGTTTCTTGAAACATAACTCTTGATTATGATATAAAATGTTATAAGTATCGTTTAGGCACTTGAATCGCTTAATTTCGATTTACGGATCAAAAGTTATGGCCGTTTTAATAAAAGTGATTTACGCGACAAAAACTGCTACGAATTATGAACTTTGAAAATATAAAGGATCGACTTAAAAGTGTTCATACATCATGACATTTTTACAGAGAGTAACATATTTAGTTTCCTAACTTACATAAAAATTTCAAATGAAAATTATGATTTTTCAATTTTATAAAAATATCGGAGCCGAGGCCGCGCGATTAGAAAATGTAGAATCCATAAGCGGAGCCGACGGCAAAAATGAAAATGAACCTAAGATACTTAGAAAAATGAAGCGACCATGATGTGAATAAGAACTTAAAGGAATAATAAGGGTAATATAAGTTGAGAGGGTGCATAATAAGTAGCGCATGAGTGCGAGTCGCCGTAAATTGGAACGAGGCCTAACGAAGTGAATTATGTTATGATTATAGATTTTCGAGCGGAACCTAGAGCATCCTCCACTTCGACATACCCAGGAAAGTTTACGAACCCAACTCCATTTACTGTTGTGTTGTGAAATGATTGTTTTATTATCATTACATAAATACCATATTTGCCATGATACGTAATTATTAAATTTGCATGATTTAGCAATGTTGTACGATAAGTATATATCGTGAAATATTTAATTCCGCTATAAGCGTATCGTATTATAATAAGACCGAGAGTCGGTCGGGATTTCAAGATAAAAACCCGGGAATCATTCCGGTGATATTATAGGACAATTACAAGTCCATAATAGTACGTTTTAAAGGGACTCAACATCCACTTACGAAACATTAAAATACCTCAAACTTTTATTAAACGATTTCCCAACGATCATATTCCCTCAACTATATTTTACGGATAAAGTAATAAATATTATACACCTATTCCTTTATTATGGGAGAAGTATACTCCAACAATTATTTATTTCAAACCCGATTAAACATTAACGATTATTAATTTCATAGACATAAAGTAGTTGAGGAATATTCTTTTAAATATTCTTTTGCAAGAGTAAACTCATTCGAGGTTTAATTATTTATCGATTATCATTTAATTAATTATTATTTATTAAAGGGTTTAGTTATGATTTAAAAATCATAGAACCAGATTTAAATTACTTTCTGATTTCGAAAGTCATTCGAATAGATCGTCGGAGAATATTATCCCGACTCATTTAATATTTTTATATAGTTTCAAGGAGAAACTTTTCCCCCTTATTTAATTATCTGTTGACAACGGTCAACTCACATCCTTAGTACTTCCTCCGAAAACTTTCGAAAGTACATATATATATATAAAGTAAAGCTATACCTATCAACAAGAAAAACGCTTGGAGGAACTTCGATGTGGTTCGAGTTCTCGGGATATGATAGGATCTCCTAAAGGACATGGGAGGGGTAGGATCCAAGTACTTCGTGTATTGGATAGACTACTGGTACCGTAGGAGATGGTACAATATGTACCTAAGGACCTGCGAATTATGTGTATACCCGAAATGAGGACACATAGCCCGTATGTGGCAAGGGTGATAACCGGGATTCGAAGGTGTCGTCCTTCTACTAGTAGAAAAGGTTACTTTTATCGCAGTACGACTGATCATCGTATGCGGTGGCTCCAACGAATGTCCTAATTCTTCCAATTGGAATTGTGATGCAATACCGTAACCCAAGCGTAGGTGGTGGGTTTACTATTAAGGTATTCGCAGGATAATAAAATCCATTAAATAATTTTTTTCATAAGAAGGTGTGTATCACCAAGAAAAACTACTTTTGAATAAAATGTAATTATCATATATGATGTTTTACGTAAGCTATCATACAGTCATTTGTATACTGTACATTATTATGTTGGGCATTATAGCTCACACTTGTTTTTCTTAAAATCGACACAACACAACAGTGAATCAAGAGGCCTTCCATGAGAACCACAGCTAGGAAATGGGTAGGAAATGGCCAGCTGTTCCGTAGATTGTTTTGGTGTTGTACCACAGGTAGTCCGAATAAGCTAAATTAGTTTTCAGTTGTTTTTAGTTCGACTTATTTATAAGTATGACTTATGTAAGGTAATAAACAAGAAACGTATATTTGTCCGACGGACTAGCCTTACTTAAAGGTTAATCCCCGGTAAAACTTAATTACTTTTGGGTTGTAATAATTATCACTTGATGGTTGAATTACTCTAGTTATAAATGGTTCATTTCCAAGACAATAACCTATAAGTGTGTGTGTGTGTGATAAGTGTGGGGTCGTGAAGTGTGAGTATTTATATATATTATAGTGTGAGTTGTGTGGTTGTAGAAGTTTAGATGGCGTGACCTCCGAGATTCCTGACCCCGGATTTTGGGGCGCCACAGATAAGGAGGGTGATTGAGTAGCCCATGAGGAAGCCCGGTCAGGACACCTGGAACGATAAGACTCCGGAGGACTTTGATTTGGATTTGATAGTTGCTACACTTTGTGTGCCTGAGACTCATTGGAAGATCAAGAGGGTCACGGTTGAGTATTCCACGTTCCCTGCTTCGAGCATGAACATGTTTGCTCATGCATGGAATGTGTTTATCTGTGCTAACATCATGCCATCTTCTCATGTGCATGATGTGACTGTGGAGCGTGCATGGCTGTTGTGGGGGATTCTTCAGGGTGACTATGTGGACCTTGGGATGGTGATCTACCAGGGTATTCTAAGATTTTTGCGAGGGAGTACTACGGGGTCTATACCCTATACGTCCATTGTGACGTAGCTGTGTGTGGCAGTTGGTGTCCATTGGCCAGCACATGAGCAGCTCCAGATTCTGAGTGCTCCGATTGACAGCACCACTTCGGCGATGATGCAAGAGTTGGATTGATGCACCAGCTGTTGGGGCAGCTCAGTCAAGCAGGACTATATGCAGATCTCAGTTGGGCGAGAAGGCTGGTCCATCACAGCAGGAGCAGGAGGAAGCATGAGCAGATGTTGAAGTTGGTATGAGCACGACGCAATATAGGCGTCTAGCGAGGAGGATGGATGCGATACATGACATCCATAGTCGGTTTGCACGTGATCTCACCCAGGCACTAGGGACTGCATTTAGAGCCACAGGATTTGACATGCAGTGGCCAGTATTTGGTGAGGACTTCGTGTATCCACCTCCGGAAACGCCTGAAACTCCACCCGTTGGGGGTGAGGATCCTGATTCCGAGTAGGTATGCCTGATTCCTTACTATTACCTTCACTGAGGATAGTGAAAATTTTAAGTTTGGGGGTAGTAGTTGAAGGAATATGTTTTGTGTGAGTCACATGTAGTATTTTTTTTTATTTTTTTTATTTTTGTAGTTTTTATGATAGTTTGTTCATATAGTTCATGCATTTGCATAATCACATGATCCCTTAGATGATTTTTCCGATTGACTTGTGATATTGATGCTAGTGTAATAATGTTGTATTTAGTGATATTAAGTCTTGTCAAATTGATTGGCATGCTAGAGACAATTATATTTCACCAAGTCTTATAGGTTGCTTGAGTGCTAGATCATGGTCATGGTTTGTTTGTTGTCGAGGTTTAATCGCTTGTTTATATTTAGAATTTAGGATATTCTCTTAATGATAAAATAACATGGATTTTTAAAATTGGAGAAAATTGGATTTCATTGCTAGTTGTTGTGGCTTGGTGTCAAATGGCTAGTAGCCAGCTCATTTTATATGAATAATCTAGGGTTGAACGAGATGGAGCGAAACGCACTCGTTCAGAAATTTATGAAAAAAAGAAAAAAGAGAGAGAAAAAAAGAAAAAATCAGTGTTATATATAATTAATCATGAGTGGGCTCTTTAGTACTCGAGTTATTTAGTTCTTAGGGGACTTTGTGCCTAGTGACCTAAGGCTTTTACGGTCTGGGATCCGCTAACCTAACGCTCATTACATGGGTACTATTGTATAAGTATTTTATGGACCTCAATCATTGCACAGTCAAATAAGCATATTTGTGTTGTTTATGTGTTGTGAATAAAAGCGTGAATCCATATAGAACTCCAATATAAGAATTGAAGTGTTATAAGTTATTTTGAGTCTATCTTTTATCTTATTTATAACCTTGCGATTGCTTTGATGAGTAGTGAGTCATGATTATTGATCTAGTTGTGATAGTATATCTGTAAGCATTTGCACACATGCACGTCTCTGGTTTGTAGGTTGATTTGTAAGGTCTGATTGATCTTTATGCGAATAACTGCATTTTTTGAGATGTTGCTTGTTGATTGGTTTAGTTATTCTATTGGGGATTGTTGCATTCATTTAGTTGCATTCATGCATTTTTATTTCTTGTTCTTTGAGTCTGTTTATGCTTGAGGACAAGCATCCTTCAAGTTTGGGGGTATGTTGAGTGGCATTTATGACACTTTATAATGCTCCATTAAGCTTTGAATTGGTATATTTGTACTCAAGTTGTTGGTGTTTTAATGTATTTTCTAGTGTTTTTGCATTTCTGGCATTAATTCGGGATTTAGGTGAATTAGCATTGATTTGATGCTAATATGGTGTTAGGATGGTGGGCAAGGAATAAAGGCTCGTGAAGACCAACTCATTGCAGCAATAAAAGAAGGCAATTCCAGTTTTTCCAGAAGACCGGCGCAGATGCGCGCTGTGCGTGCGGCCACGCCTGAGAAATAGAATGTCAGCGCGCCCATGCTGGTGAAGCAAGCGGTCGCGCCAGGTCGGGAATCCAGTTTCCTGTTTCAAATAGAAGACTGTTTTTACTGGGATTTTGGCTTAATTGGGAGGCTGTTTAAAGAAAATAAAAAGACTTTTTTTATAACGGAGTTTGAGGAGAAGATGACAAGAAGACCTATAGCACAATTCAACGAAGGCGAAGAAGATCTAGTTTATTCTTGTGAATCTTTGTTCTAAGTTGTAATCTTGGATGCTCATTTCCTGTTTTGTTGAACCTAATACTCTGGATTACGTACTTTGTTTATTATTTGTTTATAAAGACTACATTTATTATACCATGCTTTTATCGGAACCCACGTTGATGATGAGTCCGATTATGGGCTAATCGTTATCATGGGGTTCTAGCGAATTTATTTATGGATTTCTTTAGTTGATTTGTTTCGATGCTTTAGTGTGTGGTGATTGTATGATAACTAGTATTGATTGTGCTTACTCGTCTTATGAGCATCGCGAACTTATTAGATAGCGTGTTAATTCTTAATGAAGCGATAGTGAATTTAAGGATTTAGAACTTGCCATGCTAGTATAGGTTCATCTGTTATTGTTATGCATGATTTATAGAAAATTTTAACCATCTTACTTGCCCTATGTAATCACGATAGATAACTTATGCATTAAATCGTTATGTTGTCAAATTATATAGACATATAGGGTCTCAATATAATTGGTGTCTATTCAGTTTTTATCTCTTTTGTAGATGTCTGATAATATTGTATTCGTACAACGAAAGTTGGCGTTTATCAGTTTCATGTTATCTGATTAGTGTCATCACCATTACATGCTAAGGTTAAGAAGGAAAAGGTTATTGAACGAAGTACTTAATGAAGTTAAAATCCCATGTTTTTGTCATATATTATTCAACTCTCTTTACTCTCTTTAGATAATGTTCTCTAGTATAGTTCTCAATAGTTAATCGTAGTATAATCAAAACCCAAATTGTTATTCGTCTTAGCATTGAATAATAGCCATATCATTGTTGCATAAGTGCATAAATCACATAGTTAATTTAACCAGTCTATGTGGCAACAAACTAGAAATAATTCTATGTTACTTGCAATCGCGTATACTTGTGTGAATTATTAGCGTGTGCTTAGCGTCTAACAGTTTCCAGAAGATTTACCAGGACTTCCTCCAAATAGGGAAATTGAGTTTGCGATCGACTTAGCACCTGGAACAGAACCAGTATCTAAAGCCCCATATAAAATGGCACCTGTTGAAATGAAAGAATTAGCAAAGCAATTGCAAGAATCATTAGAAAAAGGCGTAATTCAACCCAGTGTATCCCCATGGGGTGCACCAGTATTATTTGTTAAGAAGAAAGATGGAAGCATGAGGTTATGCATCGACTATCGAGAACTCAATAAGCTTACGATCAAGAACAAATATCCATTACCGCGAATCGATGATTTGTTTGATCAGCTGAAAGGAGCCAAGTATTTCTCTAAGATTGATTTGAGATTCGGATATCACCAGTTAAAGATTAAACACGAAGATATACCAAAGACAGCTTTCAGAACAAGGTATGGTCATTATGAATTTTTAGTGATGTCTTTTGGATTAACCAATGCCCCAGCAGACATTAATGGATTTGATGAACATAATTTTTAAAGAATATTTGGACAAGTTTGTAAATGTGTTTATCGATGATATTTTGATCTACTCAAAGTCAACGGAAGATCATGCAGGGCATCTAAGGATATCTTTGGAAATTTTAAGAAAGAAGATGTTGTATGCAAAGTTTTCAAAATGTGAGTTATGGTTACAAGAAGTTCAATTCTTAGGATACATAGTAAGTCACGAAGGAATCAAAGTGGACCCATCGAAGATTGAAGGTGTTATGAATTGGGAAAGGCCAAGAACACCAACAAAAGTGAGGAGTTTCTTGGGATTAGCGGGATATTATCGAAGATTTGTTCAAGATTTCTCAAAGATTGCGACACCTTTGACGAATCTTACCAGGAAAAGTGAGAAGTTTATATGGAACGAGAAGTGTGAAGAAAGTTTCCAGGAATTAAAGAAGAGACTAATCACGGCACCTGTTTTGTCACATCCAGATGATCAAGGAAATTTTGTAATCTACAGTGATGCTTCTCATAAGGGATTAGGTTTTGTTTTGATGCAGCATGATAAATGAAGGGTTTCGAGCACATAAACGCAACGAAAACATTAATTAAAATGTAAAAAAATAGAATTTTCGAAACCCACCGCAGGATCCATGCGAAAAACATATATTTAATTCCTAGATCAGATTTTTTACCTTAAGAAGCTTTACCAATTGGTTGACTAATGGAGATCCAAAGCTTGTTCAATCACCACGCATCCCGCTCTCGCGATCTACGCTCTATCGGTATCCACACGAATGCTTGAACTCAAGGATTGGATGTGTACTAGTACAAACTCGTTTCTTCTTGCTCTCTCCATTTTCTCTCTTGGTGGCTAGGGTTTTAGTAAAAGTCTTGCTTTCAAAATCAGCCACACAAGAGATATTACATAGAGAGTAGAAAAACGAATTATAAGTCTTAACTAATTAGGAGTTATTATTAATTCGAAATTCATATTTGTATTATAATTAAGTCTCACTTAATTATTTAATAAATAAATTTTATAATTAATATTAGTAAATTCGAATATCAATATTTATCTAATTAATTAAGTCATACTTAATTAATATTATAAATAATTTGAATTACTTTAATATAATTTAAATCTAATTTAAATTAAATAATCCTTCAAGCATTCTTTGTGTGTGACCCTATAGGTTATTATTATGTTGGCAACGGATTTTAAATCTAATTTAAAATCGTAAACAATGAGCGGCATCTAGTAATACATCATTGCTACCCAAGTAATAATAATTGAATCGGTGATCGATTAAACCTTTTGTGAATAATGTACAATGTAATATAATCTCTTTAACCAAATATTATAGATTAAACTAGAGGCATGTAATGTTTCATCCTCATCATAGTTTAATCCAAGTTTCCTTGATCAATGAGTAGACTATCATATCAAATCAACATTTGAGCATGGCCACACATTTCATAGTCCAGATCACACAAGAGACCAATAATATCACTCCTAAAATAGGAGGGTTAAATCCCATCTAGATCATTCATATTTCTCATACGATTCATAATATACCCAATGTCCACTTTTATCATTACCCGGTCAAGGATAACTTTTATTGGAATCAATGTATATTAATTCTTATATAGAAATATAATGACTTTAGGTCTAAGGACCATTACATAATTATCACTGTGAGAATTACTTATGACACAACGGACATGTAGAATCTCACATTGGGTCTGCCCAGCACCATGTACGTATACATCTGCCTGTGTTTCTGACTTTAGTATCACTATACTTATGATCAATGAGATGTGATCATCAGTCAACAAACACACCAGTCTTAATGCATTATTATTGTCCCTTAATAATAATACTCGACTAGTGATCTTTAGGAATATTGATACTATTCTCATAATCTCATTTTTAAGTCACGTACTTAGAGATATAGAATTGCATATCATATTCCAAGGATATTTATTAATCTAACATTTATCTCACAGTAAATTAAGAAATAATAAATTATAAAGAGAATAATCGATAGAACATAAACATTAATAATCCTAATGTCTTAAACTAAAACATCATAGTGTTGTCTCTAGGGGCACAAACACTAACAATCTCCCACTTGTACTAGAGCCAATCACCCATGTATCTAATACTCATGGAACTAGTATGACCATTGTACTTCTGCTGTGATAAAGCCTTAGTCAGTGGGTCTGCAACACTATCATTACTATGCACTTTACATTTATATCTCCTTAATCATTAATCTCATTAATAAGGCGATATTGCCTAAGGACATGCCTAAATAATCTCCATGGTTGCTTCAAAAAAATATCAATATATTCGGCATCCATAGAATTATCAATGTTCTTGCTGTGAAATATTCAAGCTAACATCAATTATATTTAGACAAAACACAAAACAAACATAAACTTGTAATCATCCCTGTCTGTTCAAAAATTAGGTTCAGAAACTAGTATCAGTATAACCCTTTACAATCAGTTCCCTATCTTCTCCATACACCAGAAATAAATCTTTAGTCCTATTTAAGTACTTAAGAATATTCTTGAAAACTATAAAGTGACCCTCACCTGGATTAGGCTGGTATTTGATCATCATGCCCAAAACATATGAAACATCAGGATAAATACATATCATTGTACACATTATAGATCCAATTGCTGACACATCTGGAACTCTCTCAAATGGCCCTTATCATCTAATGATTTAGGGGTAATTATCTTTTGAGATCACTATCCCATGAGACATCGAAACATTTCATTTCTTTGTCTCTTGCATCATAAAATGATGTAATACTTTATCAATGTATGTACTACGACTAGGTCGATTAATCTTTTCAATCTATCTCTATAGATCTTGATCCCTAATAGATAGGTAGCATCGCCTACGTCTTTCACCGAGAAACTATTTCTCAACAAAGTATTAACAGCCTGTAGAGAAGGTATGACATTCTTTATTTGTTATATGTCATCTACATATAATACTAGGAATGTCACATGGCTCCCACTAACCTTCTTGCAAACACATGGTTCATCTTCATTTTGAATAAAGCCAAACTCTTTGACCATTTCATCAAAATGAATATTCATTCTCCTTGAGGCTTGCATCAATCTATAAATAGATAGAAGCAACTTATAAACTATCTTAGAAAACTTTGGATTGACAAAACCCTCAGATTGTATCATATATACATATCTTCAAGGCTCCCATATAAGAAAGCAGTTTTGACTTCCATTTGCCAAATCTCATAGTCAAAGTAAGCAACTATTGCTAACAAAATCCTGATGGACTTGACAATAGTAACAGATGAAAAAGTCTCATCATAATCTATACCATGAATTTGTTTGAAATCTTTTTTCCACTAGTCGCGTCTTATAAGTTTGTACTTTACTATCAATGTAACACCCCCAGATCCGGGGTCGGGGATCCGGGTCATCACGGTCTTTCTTTCCACAATATCACTTAGCTTAATTAATAATAAATAACCTCATGCTGTGACCCCACACTAACACACACCACAACCCGTTATAGTCTCAGAGATGAAATTGAAATAAGTACAAGTCCTTGAATCCACAATTTAAAAGTTATTGCAACCCAAAATGATTACTTGATAAGTTTAAAGTTATTTGCCATTATCTGCCATAAGTTATAATTATACAATATTTGGTTCCCAAAAGTAGAATGCCTGATCTACCAATAGATCTACCTCTGCAGCTATAACAGCTACAACATCAACGGAAAGACGCGGGATGCTTCCCACGTGCTTGTGCTGGGTCTGCTTGAGTCTAGCCATCTTTCCTAATTGTTGTTATGTGATGAAGAAATGAAGCAAGAGTGAGCATTACAGCTCGCAAGATAATATATAGTGTAAACAATAATGCAAGTATCTAAATGGATAACTTACTGGAAACCTTTATCAAGTGTAAGATAAATTACTTACTGGATATAAGCAAACCAAGGGATGAAATTACCAAATACTTCTCTATACTTATACCATTTTATAAAGCTACTTGAAATACCACTTTTCAAAGTATTATAGGTTTCAAAAGGTCATCCATAGATGAGACCACAAGTTAAGACTTGAATAGATCCAATCTTTGATATATTATTGAATGAAATGAAGTTACGAGATACTTTATTCAGTCCCGATATATATATCCACATATATATCTTTTATACATTTCCTGGAAACCTCTGATATGTAAAGTATGAACAGAGTTTGTAACATCCAATGAATTTTGGAAAGGAAAAGACTGTTGGCATAAATCCGATATCTTGCTGATCAGGCAAAGATACCAATAAGTAACCTTTTCTACTAGTAGATGGATGAATTCCCCACTGGTCATCACCCTGGCCGCAATAGGACCTTATGCTGGACTGCCACTCAGCCACTTACGCATTTGATGGACTCCCACTGGGCCACTTACACTTTCATTGACGCCCATTGAGCCCATGTTGCTTATGCCGACTCAATAGATGGACTTACTTCCCAAACGTTGGGTAAGTAATCAATTCATTTACCAAAGCAGCAACCTCGTCGCGAATAT